>NC_142206.1:62154440-62458607 GCF_049639895.1 Pseudopodoces humilis
CTCTACTTCAGAGACAGTTTTACAGTTCTTCATTAATCCTTTCTGCTTTTTTCACAACTATTCCATATTTTGATATTTACCCAAGAATGGAATGAGTAACAGCACACAAGATTCCAGAAATCATGGAATCGCAGGCTGGTTTGGATGGGAAGGGATGTTAAAGCCCATCCCATTCCACCCCTGCCATGGCAGGGACACCTTCCACTATCCCAGGGTGCTCCAAGCCCTGTCCAACCTGGCCTTGGACACTTCCAGGGCTGGGACAGACACAGCTTCTCAGTAGTTCAAAAGCACCCTGAGTGAAAAATTCCACATTTTTCCTCCTGTTCCCTTTCTTTCCTCCCTTAGTGGCTGACACAGACCCCCCTGCTCCTCAGTGCTCTCTATCAAACATCCTTATTCCAAAAAGGACCCAAGACTTTTCTCAGAAAACTTCCTGTCAGGATCCAAAGCCCTTTGAATCGCAGCCTTCTCCCGGAGTTACCCTGACGACGTTGGCGAGCACCAGGGCTGGGCTGCTCTCCGTGTCCAGCAGCAGCCGCCGGACGCCGCTGATGCGCTCCCGGAAATCTTTGGCGTTCAGTAACCCCACAATGTCCCTGACATACTCCTCACTCTCCAGGGCACTGCGAGGAGCTGCTCTCCTTGGGGCTTCCTGGGCCTCCGTGCCGTCCCTGGGGGAAAGGGAAATGTTATTCCATCAGCTGGAACAGGAGGCTCATCCCGCACATTCTCTTCCCATCTGAGTGCAAGTATCAGAAGTAAACACAAGGTTTCACCTTAAATGTGGTGAATTAAAAATAAATCATCTAATAGTAACTGTTGTTCACAAAGTCTTGTGTCCACTCTGCTCCAAATGCAGCTGGTTTTGTGACCAGGAACAATTGGGGACTTCCCTTACATCAATGGGTCACAACCCCCCCAAAACTTACTTTAGGTTAATTCTTTATTCCCAGAGTACTCTAAAGACTGACCCCAGACCAGCTGTTACCTCAGCAACACTCCATGCTGAGGTGAAAACCCAGCAGCTCTTCCTAGAATATTTAGAAACAAATTTCCTGTGGCACCTGATCTCATTAGAGTCATGGAGAGAATTATAAAACCTGTGGAATCACCTCTCTGTCCAGGTAAGCATTTCCAGACCATCCAGGCAGTCATTACCTCACTCCTAATTCCTGAACACAAGGCTTGGATGGGGAATGGAATAAACAATCAAAATGTATCAGTAAATGTAGAATCAGTTATTATTTAGGACCGTGGAGGGTGTGTTAAAGAAATCTGGTCCTGAAGAGACACTGCAGTCACAGCCCTCTGAACTCTTGGATGCAGTTTTTGGCTTGCTTGAAATTTGGGAGTGCTTCTTTTTCAGTTCATTGAATCACAAACCATGGAATGGTTTGGGTTAAAGGGACCTCAAATCCCACCCAGTGCCCCCCCTGCCGTGGCAGGGACAGCTCCCACTGTCCCAGGCTGCTCCAGCCCCAGGGTCCAGCCTGGCCTTGGGCACTGCCAGGGATCCAGGGACAGCCAGAGCCTGTGCCAGGGCCTGCCCCCTCCCAGAAAGGATACAGGGCAGTGTCCTGGGGTGATCCATAGTGCTCCTGTATCCCAGATCTATCTCAGCCAGGCACCCTGTGTGTGTGGGGGGGGTGTTTGTGAAATCCCCTCACCCGGGCTCTTTGAGGGATTTCTCTGTGTGGCGTTGGCTTTGTGGGCTGGTCTTTGTTCCACCAAAGATGCTTTTTCCCTTTCTGGGTTCTCTTTTCACTTTTGTTTTTCCCCTCACCTTGGAGGGACCGCAGTGAGAGGGTTTGAGCTGCCTTAAGGATGAACTCTGCTGTCTGCAGCTGAGGAATCCCAGCAGGAGCAGATCCCTGTGGGCAGCAGCAGCCAGGGAGGGACAGCCCCGCGTGGCCCCAGCGCTGGAGCTTGGCTGTGGGCAGGAGGCTGACCCTGGATGAGCTGTCAGGCCTTTGGCTGCTGCTGGAACTGCTCCACGAGGCTCCTGCCTTCCCAAGGAGGGTCTGACACCAGCTCATCCCTTTGTCCCAAAGCCTGAGGCCATCCCTGATAGCAATGGCTATTTCTCCAGCATTTTGGGTCTCTTCTTTTCCTGGTGAGTTCATTAAATTTAGCACTTTGCTATTTAGCAGTTATTTACATTTCCCCCCCTGCCTGTTGGCTGTTTGTTAATAAACTGTTATTTTTTCACTTACACCTACTCCTATCTCATTCCTTCTTGGCAGAAAGGGATTGATTGGAAAGAGGGGGAGTTCAGAGTGCCCACCTCCTTAACCAGTGACACTGCTGAGGAGGCCCCAGCACAGAACCAGCTAGCAGAGGGTGGGACGTGACACTCCTCACTGGTGGAACCAGCAGGAAATCCATGGGAAGCTGCTGAAGGACAAGGCTGGAAGCCTCCAGCTGGCTCTGGACATCCCTGAGAGAGGCAAGTGGCCAGCACACTCCCTCTGCACTGGGGGATGGTGACAAACGCTCCGTGGGAGTTGGTGGAAAGGTGGGAAAAGGGCAATTGGAAGCACAGAGGGAAACTGATCTTGCTGGAGAATGGGAAAACATCACTGGCCAGGTAGGGAGGCTGAGAGTGAGGTCCATCCTGTGCCTGAGTCTAGTCTAGGCTAGTGAGGAGCATCACAGCAAACAGCTGGAGCAGGCTGCAGGAGTGAAGTGTCCCGGGAAGATCTGGGCTGCAGACAAGGGAGTTATTTCCAGCTTGGTGGGCCGTGGGGCCTCACGTCACTGGGGAAGAGACACCACCTCTAAGTGAGCATGAGCCCAAGGGGTGGCCTTAACCATGGACACTGTATCCCAGCTAATCCATGACTGGATCCATGAAATGTGAGCTGCTGTCGAGGCCAAATGCTGGTCTGGGGTCTCACAATAACCATGGGAAGCCCTGTGGTGCACACGAGGGCACGGCAGGAAAGGCTGGATGAATCCTGCCTCGAGCAAAGCCAGACCCATCCCTGGGGCTGTCTCTGCTCTGGGGCCTGCCTGCACCTGCTGGGTGATGCACAAATGTGTTGTGAACCTCAGGGGGATCGGAGCTGGGGTGAGAACAGCCTGCAATGTTGGAATGCCTGGGTACCCCTGGCTGCTGAATGTCACTGCCACTGCGTGATTTAACTACCATGGGCTGCTCCAGTCCTACCAGTCACACACCCAGTGAACTACTGGGATATCCTGGATGGGCAGTGACCACTGAAATAACTGTACTTGTATGTAGTTATACATAGAATGTATAGATATGTGTGTTTCAAGTGCAAATGTACTCATCTGGGCATCCATCAGATGATATGGAATAACAGCTGGAATGTCCTGGGGTAATCCATAAGGTTATTCTGTTCATATCTATCTGAGCCCAAAAATTGCTATTGTATCTTCAAGACCTAAAAAAGGTCAATATAAAACCTATAAGAAGATAAAACAAAACTAAAAGTGGTCAGAGTATGATCTGAACCCTTCAGCACCCCAGTCAGAGTCTTACTAAACCCTTGGTGTCCACAGTTGTGTACGAATGAGTGATTTGTGCTGTGTCTCCAGCCAGGAATGGTTTTCCCATGAGTCTGAACAGCAGCATTTTGGATGATGCTGAGATGGATCCATTGGATCTACATTGCCCAGAGCAGCTGTGGCTGCCCCTGGATCCCTGGCAGTGCCCAAGGCCAGGCTGGACATTGGGGCTGGAGCAGCCTGGGACAGTGGGAGCTGTCCCTACATGGCAGGGGTGGCACTGGATGGGCTTTGAGGTCCTTCCAACCCAAACCATTCCATGGTTCTGTGATCCCAAACAGTGAATTCCAGGTGTTTTGTGTACTGTGTGTATTTCAGAGATGGTCAATAGACAAATTAACTTCAAAATGCACAAAGCCATTTTAATATAACCAGCCACTCTACTGAAGAGTTTCTCTGGAACAGGCCAAGTTGCCTTTTCCTTCAGGGCTGTTTAACTTTCCCAGCCCTGTGTGGCTGTTCCTGTGCTCCCTCCTTGGCCAGGTTCCTCACAGGATAAGCACTGGAGCTCATTACCTGTCTGGGATGATGGGAGCATCTCTGCAAGTAGAGGATGACCTCAAATGTCCAACATTTCCAGTCTGGGAACGCCTTCCTTTGGCTGAGGGTGTATCCAAGGGCATCTCCCCCAGGCCCTGCACAAAGGCACAGCACGAATTCATGGAATGAGGGAATCATAGGGAATTAATGTGGCTGCAGTACTGGAATTGTCTGCACCCAACAGCCCCCAGGACACCTCCATCTGCCCCAGGAGCTGCACAAGACCTTTCCCACACACCTTCTCTCGTAGAGTGCCAACAGTTTCCTTAATGTAAGGCAAATCCTTGGCTGGCACAAACTTCTCCAGGGTTTTATCCAAGTCAGGATGAGCCATCATGCTGAAGAGCATCCTCCGCCCGTAGTACCTGCAGGGAGAGCACCAGGACATCCAGAACAGGGACTGCCTTTGTCACTGGCCATTACAGGTGTGGCACTCCAAAATGGAAAGGTGCAGGGAGATTGTGTCCAGGGAAAGGAAGGGAGCTGGGAAGGGGCTGGAGAATTGCTGAGGGAGCTGGGAAGGGGCTGGAGAATCCCTGAGGGAGCTGGGAAGGGGCTGGAGAATTGCTGAGGGAGCTGGGAAGGGGCTGGAGAATTGCTGAGGGAGCTGGGAAGGGGCTGGAGAATTGCTGAGGGAGCTGGGAAGGGGCTGAGCCTGGAGCAAAGGAGGCTCAGGGGGCCCTTGTGGCTCTGCACAAGTCCCTGGCAGGAGGGGACAGCCGGGGGGGTCGGGCTCTGCTGGCAGGGAACAGGGACAGGAGGAGAGGGAACGGCCTCAGGCTGGGCCAGGGGAGGCTCAGGGGGGACAGCAGCAGGAATTTCCCCATGGAAAGGGCGCTCAGGCCTTGGCAGGGGCTGCCCAGAGAGTTTTGCAGTGCCCAGTCACTGTTATTTGAGGTCTTTTCCAAGCTCAATGGTTCCATAACTCTAAGATTGTTGTTGACATGAGTAACCAGACCCTTTCCCATCCTCCCTCAGAGGATGTGCTCAAGAGTCACTTTAATTAACTGATAAAATTAATGAGAACAGCCTTCACCTTCAGCTGGCTTTAACCAGGGCGGTCCAGCCTCCTCAGCCAGAGCCATGGATCAGATCCAAGTGTGGATCCCACAGCATTCCCTGTGTGGCTGCATCCTCTCCGTGCACAGCACGTCCTGTGAGCCCCTCTCCTCCTGCTCAGGCTGTGCCAGAGCTATCCAGGTGATTCCTGCCACAGGCACTATCCTAACAGTCCTGCCAGTGCTGGGATAACCACTGGACTCAAAGGTTTGTTGGAAGGGACCTGAAATCCCCTCCCCTCGCACCTCTGCCACGAGCAGGGACACCTTCCCCTGGCCCAGGGTGCTCCAGGCCTCATCCCACCCTTCCTGACAGCCAAGGTTTTTCCATCCTAAACGAGGCTGTGCTGCAGTGCAGAGCCCCAGGGGTGGCTCCTGCAGGAACACTCACCGTGTTTGCTGGGAGCTGTCCTGGGTGAACCTGGCGATGGCGGGGAGCAGCCGCTCGGCCGCGGGCCTGGCTCCCCCCAGGATGCGCTCGGGGCCCAGGCGCTGCACCGCGTCCCCCAGGTGCTGCGCCGTGCATCTCCTCACGGCTGAGTGCAGGTGGCTGGGGAGGGAAACGCACCTGAGGGACAGCTCCTGCAGGGGCTGCTCCCAGCATTCCTCCCCCCTGCCAAACAAACCCTGGAACCACGGCATCCTGAGTGCTTGGGCTGGAAGGGACCTCCGAGCCCATCCCTGCCACACCTTCCACTACAATTATTCTTGTTGGATACAGGCAGGGAGGTTTCAGAATTTCAGTTCTAGTTTTCCTTCAAATAATTTTGTTTTACAAAGCATATGACTGTTCTTTCAAAGAGCTCTACAAAAAAACAATCCCTGTGCTCAGAGACACATCCTGGGCACTCGATATCACTGTAAAATTGACTAAAGCAGTGTTCAGTAGACTTCTAAAGATCCTGCAGGAGTCTCATGATCCCTGCTTTGTACAAAATAAACACCTGTGCTGATGCAAAGGAGAGAACAGCCAGAATCAGCTCTCAAACCCGTGCAGCAAATGATCCTTTTATCTAAATCCTGCTGCCTCTGCTGCTCCCACTTGTGTTCAACAACAAAATCCTGCAAACTCTAATGTCCCCAATTTTATATTTGGATGAAAAATGCTACTTTGAGGATAATTTGTAACTCCTGCTGCACTTTCAAGGGGAAAACAAGAATTGTGAGGCTGAGACCTCACTCCACAAAGCTGCTCATGGCAATGGCTGGAAAACATTTGTGTGCACACAACACCTTTGAGTTAAACACAGTGCATACAGGTAAGAAACAGGGTTTTACAATTCCTGAAGTAAAATCACTCTCAGCTCTACCCCTGGAATCATGCTCTTGGATCATGGATCTATTCATAGAATCCCAGACTGGTTTGGGCTGGGAAGGGACCCTAAAGCTGACTTTGCTCCAACCCCTGCCATGGGCAGGGCCACCTCCCACTGGAATTATTCTTGTTGGTGAAGGCAAACCCAACTTTGGAGCTGGTGAATAATCAGAATTTCTGTCTAGTCAGGGCTGCCAGCATTAAAGTCATGATCATGGCAGCCTTGAAAGGAGCTGAGCAGAAACCAGGGACATTTTAAGAGGTCTCATGAATTATAAGTGACCCCATAATTGAAGGATTATGTTGGGGTGAATTTAAGCAACTCAGCCCAATTTAGAGAGAACATCCCCTGTGGAATTGCAGTTGTGTCAAACAACCCTTTTCACCTGGTACTGAGACACAAATTTCCCCTTTGAAGGGTAATTCCACATTCCTGGTCACAGCCTCTGGAGCTGCCCTGTGCTCCAGGAGCTTTCCTGCTGACATGGCCAGAGCTTCCTAAAGCCAGGCCTAGAAAGGCTGCACCTTTAGGCCATGTCCTTATGTGTTATCCATTAAAAACATCCTGTACTCCATGAGTTAGGAAATCTGAGCTGTGAACAGATTCATCTGTGCTCAAATGCTGTATTCAGCCTCCCAGCTCAGTTCTGATGCCTTAGGAATCACAAAACCTTTACAAACTGACAAAGTGGAGGGGGCAAATCCCAAGAGAAAACCCCTCAGCTGGTGGGTTTGAATCTGCCAGGCAAGGTGGGGATGTCTGACAGAGACAGTTCTGACCAGGAGGGCCAAGAAGAGAGAGCCCAAACAGGGCACTTCCCTTGCTGCTGAATGAAAACCACGGGCAGTTACTGCCTGCTGCTCCTAAATCCACAAAATCATGGCATCAGCCTGGTTTGGGCTGGGAGGGACCATGAATCCATGGGCAGGGACATCTTCCACTATCCCAGGTTGCTCCAAGCCCCATCCAGCCTGGCCTTGGACACTCCCAGGGATGGAGCATCCATCCCAAGTCAGTTTGAATCCCAGAAATTCATAAAGAACAGAAATCCCAAGGCTGATTTTTGCCTTTCAGTTTAAAGAGCAGGAAACTGCAGCAGAGCTGTCAGGAATCCATGTATCCCACAACAACCAGCTTCCCAGGAAACAAAAGACAACATTTTGAATCAAGACTAACTCTGAGGACTGGAGCCATGCAGGAAATCTGTGGGGAGATTGAGAATGGAGCACCTGGAATGTGCCACGAAGGGAAATGGAGCCTGGGAAACGTCACCAAGGGCTGGCAGAGAGGAGAGGAAGCACCCAGCTCAGATGTGGTGAGCAGTGAATGAGGATGGAAAAGGAAAACAGACTGAACAGGGCCAGGGAAAGAAGGGAATTAACTCCAGAAAAGAATGGCCACCAGCACTGAGAAGGAAATTAAAGTGCAGACACAAAGGCTCAGCCTAGAGAAGAGGAATCAAGCAAGATAGATGCAGCTAGAGAACTCTAAGTTATACATCAATTTTTGACATAGAGAGGTGCTGAAAACTGGCCAGGGCAGGAACTGACTGCAGAGCAAAGGAGGAAAAGAAAGAACATTATGTCAGCTTTACCAGGCAAAGCAGAACAGCAGCTCCCCAAGAATATACAGTAACAGCAAAAAATAAAATCACTCAAGTGGTGCAGAACAGCCAGACAATACACCAAGCTTCAAAATCAACAGCCAACCTCTTCCATAATGCACAGAAAGGAACAGAGGGGCTTTAATTCAATTTATGCCAACAAACATTGCCCTGGGTAGAGGTTTAGGACAGCTGATTTCAAACTTCTGTCTACTGTACTCTGATGTTAAAAAGCCTACATTTGATAAATTTACTCTATTCACAGTATTCTTTATAAAGTCTTGACAGGAATTACCTTTGCCCTCCATTTATAAGAGAACAAAGTGCACGTGCTGGAGTCACATTATTAACCATGGCCTTCAGTGCCTTGTCTACCTCTTCCCTTATAAAAGTGTTGGATTCCCCAGCTTTGTGCAAAAGGACTTTTACTGCATTATCTAGTTCTTGATCCATGCTCTTTTTCAGGTGGGTGAACAAATCCCCTAAACAGACCACAGCAGCTCGAGAAACACCTGAGCGTAAATTCTTGACCTGCACACAGGAAAAACCCAAAAAACAATGAATAATGTTTATCAGAGAGACTTTAAAATAAATATTCATGTTTGCCCTTTGTCATTTTTAAGTAACATTACAAGCAACTGAGAAACACATTTCTAACTTGATTCACAATGGGTGAGAATTAAAATATACACTCATAAAAACCTTAGAAAGTTAAAATCTACATTTTTTTCAGCCTCTGAGTCTCAAATCATCCTTGAGACTGCCCAGTTGAGGAAAACTCACCAGAGGCGAGCATAAATCACTTCAGAGAGCTGTAAAATATATATATATACACACACAGAGAGCCAGTGGAATATTCTGATAGGAAAATTTAACCTCTTGAGCCACAGCCAGAGTTGTTTCATGGAGCTTTGCAGTCAGAATAGGGGCATGGTAGGCAGACAAGCACCTGACAAAGTTCAGACCTTCAATTTTCTTCTCCCTGTGTGAAAAAATAGTATTTAAATTCCACCCATTTGAAAAGTTTCATGAAAACATTCAGGTGTGGAATTCCAAGGAATCAAACAGCAAACAAATTAGAGAGTAAAATAAAGATGAGAAATTAGATAAATAATAAAAATAAGAAATAATCCCAGATGGTTTTGGTTTAAAAGGACCTCAAATCCCACCCATCCCACCCCAGCCATGGCAGGGACAGCTCCCACTGTCCCAATGTCCAGCCCCAATGTCCAGCCTGGCCTTGGGCACTGCCAGGGATCCAGGGACAGCCACAGCTGCTCTGGGCACCTGTGCCAGGGCCTGCCCACCCTCACAGCCAAGAAATAATGCAAGAAATTTTCTCCAAGCAAATCTGTTTTTTCCTGTGGGACTGTTAGAGCACAGCAGCCTCTCAGCAGTGTCCCACAGTTCTGCTCCCAGCTGGCACCAGTGGCAATTCAAGGATCTGTTTCTTTCCCCAAACTGAAGGCAGCAGCTCTGTAAGCACATCCCAAGGCAGGAAGCACCAAAGAAATGCTTCAGTTCCACACAAAGCACCAAGGACAAGCTGCTAATTCCACACAAAGCACCAGAAAGGTGTTGGTGGGGCCTCTCCAGCCCTTAAACCCAGTTCCCAACCCTAATTTACAAAGCTCCTTTAATCTCAAATTTGACTTTATGTCGATGCCTGAGAGGCTCCTGGAGCAGGGGCTGGGCAGAGTTAAAGGAATAAAGCAGGGATTCATTAAAAGCCCTTCCAAGGATGCACCTTGGGCAGTGCAAGAGCCCGGCCCTGGCTCCAGCCAAGATGGGTCAGGAGTTGGACACTGGGATCAGTTTTGCTCCATTTCCACCTTGGGTTCATTGTGCAATTCCAGCCTCAGGTGATGAAGGCCCATCCTCCCAGATTCTCTCCTCAATTCCCTGCTGGTTGCACTTGTTGGGGCTGAGGCTGCAGCGCTGCCCTTGCTGCTGGGGCTGGGAAAGGATTGTTGTGTGTGCTGAGCTGTGAGGAGACCCTGCTGACACTTTGTGTGCACTCCAGAGTTCTGCACAATTACACACTCTGCAAAACAGCAAAGCTCCAACCGAGGGCATCGACGCCCGTTTTGCTGCGTTTTCCAGAGGATTCTCCCCGTGCCCACCCTGCCCAGGCCCCTGTGCACGCACCAGTCGTGGTCAGCCAGCAGTGCCAGTGCCTCTGCCAGCGCTGCCTCGGGCCTGGGGAAGGGCTGCAGCTCGGCGGGGTCCAGCACCTCGGGGCTCGGCGGCACCGGCGGCTCCCGGCAGCGGCCCCGCGGCGCCGGGCACGGCTCCTCTGTGACACGGGACAAAGAGTCAGCACCTCTGCCAGCTGCTCCCAGCCCGCCAGGGAAACGCAGCTCCGGCACTAAATGGTGCCACAGGAAATGGAGTTTGTAAAGGACACAGGATCCCAGGGGGGTTTGGGGTGGAAGGATCTTAAGGCCCAGCCAGTGCCAGCCCCGCCTTGGCAGGGACAGCTCCCCCTGCCCCAGGCTGCTCCGGCCCTGGCCCTGGGCACTGCCAGGGATCCAGGGGCAGCCTCAATCAACCAACCAACCAATCAATCAGTCAATCCATCCATCCATCATCCATCCATCCATCATCCATCCATCCATCCATCATCCATCCATCATCCATCCATCCATCATCCATCCATCATCCATCCATCCATCCATCCATCATCCATCCATCCATCCATCCATCCATCCATCCATCCATCCATCCATCCATCCATCCATCCATCCATCATCCATCCATCCATCATCCATCCATCATCCATCCATCCATCCATCATCCATCCATCCATCCATCATCCATCCATCCATCCATCCATCCATCCATCCATCCATCATCCATCCATCCATCCATCATCCATCCATCCATCCATCCATCATCCATCCATCATCCATCATCCATCCATCATCCACCCATCCATCATCCATCCATCATCCACCCATCCATCATCCATCCATCATCCATCCATCATCCATCCATCATCCATCCATCCATCATCCATCTATTCATCATCCATCCATCCATCATCCATCCATCATCCATCCATCATCCATCCATCCATCATCCATCTATTCATCATCCATCCATCCATCATCCATCCATCATCCATCCATCATCCATCATCCATCCATCATCCATCCATCATCCATCCATCATCCATCCATCCATCATCCATCCATCCATCATCCATCTATTCATCATCCATCCATCCATCATCCATCCATCCATCATCCATCCATCATCCATCATCCATCCATCATCCATCCATCATCCATCCATCCATCATCCATCCATCATCCATCCATCCATCATCCATCATCCATCTATTCATCATCCATCCATCCATCCATCATCCATCCATCCATCATCCATCTGAGTTTCATTCATGTAAATTCAATTCTGCCCCCATCCTTCACTTTTTAGAGGCACAGACACGAAGGCAGTGGCTGTTTGATGTACAAACACATTCACAGTGTGCCAATAACATCATAAACCTTGAGGAGACACCTGAGAAATTCTGGCCACCTTTGAGCACCATCAGTAGGAGCTTCTGCTCTCAGCAGTTTTCTACTGCTTATTTTAAAGGCAATTCAGTGCCAAAATGCACCCGGAAAAGGGGTTTTGGGGACAGGAGGCAGTCAGCTTGCTGAAAACGCATTGTATCCTTTCACACCCTGATCAAACTAAAACTCTCTGATGTCTCATGAATCTCCCTAACAGATTCCAGATGAAAAATGAGCAGTTGAATGATCCCCAGTGAGGAATTCAATCCCCTCCAGCCCCACAGTACTCTGATCTTCCAGAGCACCTCAGGACTGTCCACTGCACAAATAAATTGTATTTTGAAACCGTCCCACTCCACCTACCCAAACATTTTAAGAGTTTACTGTCCCAGCTTACCAGAATCTAGCAAGGATGAACACTTTGATCTCTTCAAACTGGATGTTCTTTTCAGGGAAGGGTTCAAGGCCACATTTTCTAAGGACAAAGATCCATTTCTTGGCGATGTCAGTAAATCTCCACAGAGATTAAACCCTAGGAAAGAAATAAATGCCCAAACTACAATAAAACCAGCACCAAGTTAAAGCCCAGTATTACCAGCCCTAATTTCCATTTCAGCAGCATTGAGCAGGGAATATTCATTTAAGAAAATCCCTCATCCTCACTTTCTGCTGTGAGTTTGTCTGGTTCACTCATACTCAGTCTAATCCTTTCCCAAGGGAATTCTTCCTTCCCTTCCAAGTCTTTGCTTTCCTGTTCATTATGGTTGTGTTCTCTGTCTTCTTTCCTTTTCCTCCTCAGCTTCTCCTGAGCAGATTTTGACAAGGTCACTTTTATCTGCAAAAAAAATCATGCACAAGTTACCCCAGAGGTGATTCCCCAGTTCCTGATACTGGACAAGGTCAGCATGGAAAATCAGCATTTTCTCTGATCTGACCCTTCTCTCTCATGTGTTTATGACACTTTTTGTGCCTTAGGAAAACTCAGCAAATTATTTTAATCCAGTTAAATTTAAACTCAGTTTAATAAATTTAATCCATTTACTGCTTTGAATTTGATCCTGCCAGGGGTTCACATATTCAGTGGAAATCAGAAAATTAAGACACTGTTAATCATTAACCTCAAGATTTAGTATTCTTTAAATGTTATTTTAAAGGCTTGCAGAAAGAGTTTCATTTCAATGTTTTTTGACTTTGTATCACACTTCACTCAGATAAATCTTGCTCCATTTACATTTGTAAATAGTATTTAACAAACAGCACCACTCCTCAGAAACCAGATTATGGGCAAATATTCAAGAAGAGTTTTTCTTTTAAGAAAAACTTCTAATTGGAGCTGGATTAATTCATCCCTGGGGAAAACAAGACCTGATCCAACACAGCCAATCCCTCCTTCCACATCTGCACGTGCTGTGGGAGTCAGGGAGGGCATTTCCCAGCTCCCCTCCTTCCTGCAGCCCTTCTCCAGGGATTTGAGCATGGTGGGAAGCTCCTGGCACATCCATTTGCCATCCAGGTGGCCCCAAAAGGAAAACCAGGAGCAGCAGCTCGATGGCTTTGGCTGTTCCAATCATGCCCAAACTCCGGGTGTGACTGAGCAGGGCTGCACTCACCCCACACCACCAGGATGAGAAGGCACCAGGCTGTGCAGTGCTTACCTCTCTTTCATTCCCTGCATGGCAGTGGGAATGGGAAGTGCTGTTCTGCTGGAAGCTTCTCCCTGGGGCTGGCTCTGCTCCCTCCCTGGCAGCCTGGCTGTCCCCATTGGCCACACAGGGCATGGACTGGCTGGGAGCTGGGGCAGGAGCGCTCCCAAAAACACCTGGAGGGCAGAACACGGGGTCACACACTGCTTTGGGGTGGAAGGGACAGCAAACATCTCATTCCAGGGATGCCATGAGCAGAATTGTCTATCCAGGAACCGCAATGCCTTCAAACGTAATTCTTTGTATTCCCACTGAACTGGGGATTGTGAACAATCTAAAACATTGTGCAGATCTATTTGTTCTTTTCCCACTCTACATAAAGGCACGTTTTCCCTCATTTCATAACTCAGACACACACAGGGGATGATTTTGGGTCTGTGGTACCTTTACCAACAACAGCAACGACGTCTTCAGGTGTGAACCCCAGATCGTTCTTCGCTGCAAAACCAGGCACTGACTCCGCAGGGCCTGAAAGCACAAAGAGCACTCCCTGAAAATCTGGTTATGCTTTAGGATGTGCCTCATCCTCCTAAAATGTCACCCTACGTCTGAATTGATCCCTTTCCCTTCTCCCAGGTTACTGAAGCCAACAGGATCTGTTGAATACCCATGTGAAGGATGTCCACATCCCACTGACACGAGCCTGGAGCCAGGCTGGGAGAGCTGGGAATGCTCACCTGGAGAAGGGAAGGCTCCAGGGAGAGCTCAGAGCCCTTTGCAGGGCCTGAAGGGGCTCCAGGAGAGCTGGAGATGGACTGGGGACTGGGGACAAGGCCTTTCCTCCACCCAGCAGAACCAAAACTGGTTAAACACAAATAATCCCAACCCAGCAGTTCCCTGCCCGTTCCAGGGACCCGTGCTGCCCTGGGAGGGGAGAGCACTCCAGCAGCACCTAACCTCAATTCCAACAGGAAATGAGCAAGCCTGGAACTCCTCACCTGAGCACCCTCAAATCCCAGTTTGGCCCCAGAGCACCCAGAGGTTCCCTTTGCTACGTGAACAGCCCCACCAAGGGGCACTCTGGCCCCTGAGGTGAGCATGGACAGGAACACACCTGTGCTGGGGTGATGCTCTGCCCCCTCTGCGTCTCTGGGCCTTGCTGGAGATACTTTTGCAGGGTGGGATTTGCTGCCAAGTGCTGGAAAAGTGTCTGACCTGTTCAGATAAACACATTTTATAGGTGCAATTCTCCACAGCTGTCAAAGCCCAGCCAAAAACAACAATGGATTTCAGTCTCTCCATGGCAATATTTCCAGTATTCCCACAAATATTCCCACTGAGCACAAACAGAATTCAGTGGGAATTATTTGATGAGCAGGTCCATCATGAAGAACACCCTAAAGAAACCTGACACTAGGACTAAATTCAGGATACACCCATAAAGTAAGGAATTGTTTGGCCTGGGGATTGAGGATGCTGGTTCCAACCTGGCCAAGGAGAGCGACCAAATCCTCCTGCCCCTTCCAGGGATGAGCTGCCCCCAGCTCAGTGTCCACCAGAGACATTCACCAGGAAAATGCTCTTATCTACAAGAATAACTTTTCAATTCTTTTAAATTTCAAATGATTCTCTGGATATGAGAGGTGATGGAGCCCAGAGCCAGTGCAATACCCACAACTAAAGACTCTTTGAAGCTGCAAGGGAAGGCTCATGCTCCAGGAACATCCCTAATTCCTGTTTCCAGCTCCCATCACCCACGGCAGTTTATCAGCAGATAAACCAAACCCTTCCCAAAGCAGCCACACCAAAACCCCATTCCTGCCACAGATTTTGGGAACAGACAATGCCTGTTTGTGCCAGTGCTCACAAAACTCCCTGGCATTTCTCTGAGCGCTCCAAGGCTTTCACCTGGGATGGACTCTGTCACTCCTCCCAGCTCAGGGTGACTGCCACGTGTCCCCTCCCTTCCTGGCTGGTTCACAACTCCTCTGACTGAGGATCCAGTAAAATATTAAGCACTGGATGATGGACATGGCAATGTTCAGAGCATGGCTTAGCCCAAACCAGCCCACCCAGGGCTCCGCTGCTTTGACTTCTGAAGGATTTCAGCATTTGAATGTGGGATTTTGAAGATTATTTTAAAAAATGTGATTCAGCAGTAATGCACACGGGGAAGGGATGTAAATATAAATTAATTCTGGGCTGCACAACTGAAAACCTTCTGTTTGTGAATCATTCCAGACTCCTTCTGCCTCAAACCCTTTCATGTTGCCTGTTTTGCTTTCTGTTAATGCAGTTCTGTGTCAGTTCTAAGGAAGGTTCCCTGCTCATGGCAGGGCTGGAATTTGGTGATATTTCAGGTCCCTTCCAACACAAACCACTCTGGGATTCTGTCAGTCTATAAAAGATGATTTTGGTACACACAAAAATACCTTCAGAGCTACAAAGAGCTTCATCGTGGGCTCTGAGAGCAGAAAAGGAGATTTTGGACTGGAGAATTTTCAAAATTCCTCAAAACTCTTTTTATCTCATTAAACAATAGTTTATACTGCTCATAACCACCTGGGTTGTTGCCCTTTACAATCAGAGCATTTGTCACCACCCAATTTCTATTTAGAAGAGCTCTGGGAAGGCATTTTAAATTCACAATTATCTCTCAGGAATAAATGGAACCAGCTCTTGATTCACAATAAGAAACATCTGCATTGTCTTCCTCTTCTCAACAAACCCAATTCAATTTCCAGGCTGTAATAACCCGACCTTATCCTTCCTCTTCTCTCTTGTCCTTCTCACTCCCCTGTTCACTCTGGTCACGTTCCTGCCGTGCCAGGGAAAGTCTTTATCAAACATTCACTGTCCCTGGCACTGCCTCCCTGCCCTGGCCTTCTGCAGCTTCATGTTAGAAAGCAGAAAAAAAAAAAAAATAGAATAAAGTGATTAAGCAGCTCTTGTATTTTTAGAGAAGAACACAATTCACACAGAGAAATCAGGCAAGCCTATATAAAACATGTACCAGCGAGTGCCTGGTTTAAGTGAGGCTGTGAGGGGCTCTCCAGGCTCAGGTGACACTCACATCACTCTCCTCCTGGGGGGCAGCGTGCCCACGGGGGAGCCCGGCGATTCCTGGCTGGAAATTCCGCTCTCGCCGGTGGAAGCGGCTCCGGGGGAGGAGCCCTGGGAGGAGCAGTCCCCGGAAAATTCCAGTTTCACCCCCGAGTCGGGGCTCTCCAGGTCGGCGATGCTGCTGCTCAGCTTTGCCCTCTTCTTGGCTGCGCTGTTCCGCAGGGAGCGCAGGGAATTCTGCATCTGGAATTCAGCGGGGAAAAAGGACAGGGAGCACTCAGTGCCCAGGGAAAAGCTGCTTTCAGGAATATAAAATCTGTTTTGGAGTGTTCAGCTCAGCCCGTGGGGTGCACAGAGCAGTGTGATCACCACTCACACGGTGTTTGTGGGATTATAATGATTCACAAGAATAATTATCCTGTGAGCAAACCCAACCTGACAGCAGCGCTGTGCCCCAGCTCCCCTTTCCCGAGCAGGGCACACATTCCTGCTAAAACACAAAAGCTGCTCCGTGCTTTTTAGAGGATTAAAGGAAGGGTTTGATGCCTGCCAGCACACACAGCAGGACCTCAGGCTTATCCCAGCAAATCTGCACATCCTAGAAGCAGAACCATGGAATGGCTTGGAAAGGACCTTAAGGATCATCCCATCCCAGCCCTGCCGTGGCAGAGACACCTCCCACTGTCCCAATGTCCAGCCCCAATGTCCAGCCCCAATGTCCAGCCCCAATGTCCAGCCCCAATGTCCAGCCCCAATGTCCAGCCCCAATGTCCAGCCCCAATGTCCAGCCTGGCCTTGGGCACTGCCAGGGATCCAGGGGCAGCCACAGCAGCTCTGGCAATTCCAGCCCAGCCAGCAATTCCCAATTCCCAACATCCCATCTAAACCTCCTCTAAATCATGCAATCAGTGCCCAGCAAGCAGAGATCCTACTCAAACGAGCAGGAAAAGCTGTAATTACTGAAGTTTTACACTGCAGCATTCTCCCCTCTTTTGGCTGAATATTTCCCATGTCAGAAATTCTCCCTCTGTTTAACGCCCCAGGCTCCTTTCAGTGGGAACCAGAGGATGGAAGGGGCAGGCAGAAAGGCAAAGCCAGGAAATCAGAGAATTCCAGACTGACTGGGGATGGAAGGAACCTTGAAGTTCACCTTGTTCCATGGGCAGGGACATCTTCCAGCACCTCAGGGTGCTCCAAACCCCATCCAGCCCTGGCACTTCCAGGGATGGGGATTGTTATAAATGGCAGTAGAGTTATTGGCTTTGCATTTATGTATTGGCCTTTGCCAGTTATTATTGATCACCAAGACTCTGATAGAGTAGAATTTGTAATCCCTTTTAATTGCCTTTTGATATGGTTTAATCTGTCAGCCTTTGTATGCACTGTGTAGCTTATACAAATGGTAGTGTGAGAAAAATATTATAATATTATATATACTATAATATATAAAAATATATTTATATAATTATATATAATATGTAATATATAAATATAATACTATCTATTTACTATATACTTATATATAAATATATATTTTATATAAATATAAAATTATATATTTATATTTTTATATTATATATAAATATTAAATGTATAAATATTTATATATTTCTATATTTAAATTAATATATAAATACATAAATACATATATTTACTATATATTATAGTACTAATACAGAAATACATACAATACATAAATATATTAGTATAAATATAAATAATACAAATATATATTTAATATATAATTATATAATATATAATTATATATTAAATTATTTATAATGTATAATTATATAATATAATATAAATTATAAAAATAATATAAATATCTGTAAGGTATAATATATAAATATATATAATATAAATATTATAGCTTAGACCTTTGCATCATATTAAAATAGAAACTATGTACTACTAAATACTTTTATTTGTGTAACCAACTCAGATAATGGTGTGAAATAGCTACATTGATTCAATGTATTTGTGGACTGTCTTATCTGAATGAGAAGATAATGACAGGATCCAGGACACCAAGAGAAAAATTTACTGCTGACTCTCCAGTTATCAGGAAGTGTCAAAACATCAGAATGGAGCCTCAAGAAGAAATAAAATGTATTGATTTAATCCACAGGATGGCATGCAGACAAGGCAAAGGTTAAAACCAAGCAAAAGGATTCCCAGAACATGTAACCCACAGGAATGTTTGAGTATGTATAACCCTCATTAATATGCATTTAACCAATGTAATGAAAAGTAATATAAGTAAAATAAGGAAATTGTTTGAAGCTAACGGGGTGCTTTTGACCATCAGCACTGGATCCTGTCCCTTTTTTCCCTCATTAAACTTTTATAAAACACCAATTTTGAACAGTGAGCCTCATTTCTCCCAGGCACTGCTGTTAAAAGTGCCTCTATCCCATTTCACCCACCTCTTCCTGGTCCACCTCCTCAGGCTCCAGCTGCAGCTCCGCGCCCTCGCTGCCCTCCCGGGGCAGGCGCGGGATGGGGGGCACGGGCCGGGACCCCCGCAGCCCCGAGACCCTGCCCAGGCCAGCCCTCAGCTGCAGGGGGGGCTTCTCCAGCTGCAGGGAATGCTTCTCCAGCTGCAGGGAATGCTTCTCCAGCTGCAGGGGGGGCTTCTCCAGCTGCAGGGAATGCTTCTCCAGCTGCAGGGAATGCTTCTCCAGCTGCAGGGAATGCTTCTCCAGCTGCAGGGAGGGCTTCTCCAGCTGCAGGGAATGCTTCTCCAGCTGCAGGGGGGGCTTCTCCAGCTGCAGGGAATGCTTCTCCAGCTGCAGGGGGGGCTTCTCCAGCTGCAGGGAATGCTTCTCCAGCTGCAGGGAATGCTTCTCCAGCTGCAGGGAGGGCTTCTCCAGCTGCAGGGAATGCTTCTCCAGCTGCAGGGGGGGCTTCTCCAGCTGCAGGGGGGGCTTCTCCAGCTGCAGGGAATGCTTCTCCAGCTGCAGGGGGGGCTTCTCCAGCTGCAGGGGGGGCTTCTCCAGCTGCAGGGAATGCTTCTCCAGCTGCAGGGAAGGCTTCTCCAGCTGCAGGGAATGCTTCTCCAGCTGCAGGGAATGCTTCTCCAGCGGGCTGTCTCCTGGAACACACAAGGACTGTCAGGGACAGAGGTGAAGGACAAACTTCACCTCTCAGCTCTGTATCTACAAAACTCCTTCTGCCATGGAGTGAGTGTTAAAAATAGACTTGTGCAGGCTGAGGTAACAATTTATTCCACTTTTAGTGTCTCCTTCCTTTAGGAAAATAGAAATCAGTGTTTCCTGCATGTGCACACCAACATAGAATCAAAATATCCTCAGCTGGAAGGGACACACAAGGATCAACAAAGTCCATGCACCTCCCATTAGTCCCTTTAAAAACTAATTAACTTCCTTCATTAAGAGAAAAACATCCCCAAACTTCCATGGAAGCTGCTGTAACAACAGAAGGACTCCAAAGAACCAGAAAAAATCAAAATGTGTATGGAAAACATATGGTAAGTGATAAATACAGTAACAAATAATAAATAGAGCAATACAGCAAGCTAGATAAATACATCTACAAGGCAGAGTCACAGTCTAGGGGCAGGGAATTCCCAAAGCATTCAGTTGGAAATTTTCTCTATATATGCACAAAAACATGGGTCTCAGTGAAGATGAAAATTCAAACAGTTTTCTTTAATCAATGCAAAACCGTAACTTTGTTTCAGAAACCTCCTGAGCGATTAGGAAGCAGTTTAACCTAAACAGAGGTTTAGGTTGTTTTTAGGTATTTTTAGATTTAGCATATAAAACCCAGGGGGTTGGAACTGGATGAGTTTGAAGGTCTCTTCCAATCCAAACCATTCTGGGATTCCATGATTCAAATGAAGAGGCAAAAAGGCCAAGTAACCCTTTTCCTGCACGTGGGTTAACTGGGGTATGAACAGGTATTTCTGCACTGACTTTCCCTGCAAGTGCTCCATTTTGGGGTTTATTTTAGCTGCAGGACAGACCTTTCCCTGAGACATTAAGAAAAGCAAAGCTGTAGCATATTTTGCTTTATGACACATCCAAAGGCTCCACTTTTGAACAGCAGCCTGTGGGGATGTGAGCAGTGGAGCCACAAGTAAATAACTCAGTAAAATCCCTCCCTTGCCTCACTGCACCTGCCCAATTCCCTCTCAGCTACCACTGGGGACTTTGTGACCACTGAAAAATCCCTCAAAATACAACTCCCAAATCCCTTTTTATCACATTGAGAACATTCCCACCTGTGCTGTCTCCTGGCTTTTGGCTGAGCAGCTGCCTCTGGCAACCAGGCTTAGGCAGCCCCTCGAAGCTTTTGAGGGGCCAGGAGCTGGAGAGGCTCCTGGGATCCTCCTGGGACTTCCCTGGAGAGGCAGCAGGAGCAGAGAGCTGCTTGGGGCTGTTCCTGGGGGATGACAGGGGGAAGGAGGGCAGGATGAAGGTGCCCTGGCTGGCACTGGGTCCTTGGAAGGACGTGGTGGGCTCTGCCTGAGTGCAAAAACTCCTCTGGGTCTTGCTGGGAAAACTGAGGCTGGAACAAACTGAGAAAAGGAAAAGAGAAGAGTGCCTGTGGTAACTCGGTCTTGTGATAAGAATTTATAATGAAATAATACACTGTAAGAATGATTTCCAGTGAAATAATGCACCATAAAAATAATTTCCAATGAAATAATCTATCATAAGAATAATTTGCCATGAAATAATGCACCACTAGGCAGTCAGAGCCTGAAGGCTTTGCCCATGCAAGCAGACAAATCAACCAACTTCATTCTGAAAATTGCATTCCCCTTCAAATGTGAGTTTAAGCCTTGAAATGATTTCTCAGGCATGTTTTGGAGAACTATATTTAAAAAACAGAGTGATGCAAGTAGATCAAACACTGCTGTGATCCTCCCACAGCAGCACCTTTTCTCCAACACCCTGACACAGATCAAAGGTGGGGCTGTAAATGAACAGCCACAAATTAAATCCCACAGGAAGGAGGAGCCATTCTCCATCTGGAGAGGGACTGAACAACCTTCCATAACAGTTTCCATTTCTTAGGGAAGCCAAGGAACAAAGAGACAGCTCCAAAGTGACGTGTCCTGCCTTAGGCCATCGGCAGAAGTCACATACCTTTGTCCTGCTGACAGTTATTTAATCCCAAAAACTGCAAATCAGAGCCCACACTGCCACTCTTCCCACGTGCCTGTGGGTGTCCAAGTGTCCCACATTTCCCTGAAATCTGGGGCTGATGAGAGCCCAGAGCACCTTCCAAAAGAGAACATAAAGAAGCAAGTCAGTACTTCACCAGAGAATATCCAGTAATATTTCACAGGGAATGCAGACTGTGTGTAGCTCAGAGTGTGAAACTCAAATACGCTCTGAGTACTTAATTCCAGAGTCTCTAAGCAACCTCAGAAAGGGAAAGGGAAAAAGGGAAAAGGACTGGCTGCTGTTCCAGGGCGCTGCTCCAGCTGGGAACTGCAGGGGGGCAAGAGAACAATCCCCTCTCTGAGTGTGTGACAATGAAGGGGAGCAAACTTGGCAGGACCAGGAGTCCCCAGAGGGGACAAGGACCGAGCCCAGGGCCACGGGGACACAACCACTCAGGTCTGGTCTTGCCCAGGCCTTTCAGACCCTTCTGGCCACTGAAGCACTCAGCTCTGGTGTGCCCTGGCAGCTCCAGCAGGTCCCTGTGCCCCACTCACCAGCAGCGAGCACAGAATGCTCCAGGTTCAGCTCCACACTGGGCTGCAGTGAAGGCCTGCAAGCTCTGCTCCTGCTGAGAAACAGCTCCTCACTGCCCGCGATTCCCTGCGAGGGACGGAGCTTCGGGGAGTGAGGGAAATCACTGGATGCAGCCAGCTGTAGGGAAAGGCAAAATAAATCAATAAAATAAAAAAATAAATAATATAAAAATATAAAAGCAAAATAAATCAATAAAATAAAATAAATAATATAAAGATACAAAAGCAAAATAAATCAATAAAATAAATAATATAAAAATATAAAAGCAAAATAAATCAATAAAATAAAATAAAAATAATAAATTAATTAAAAGCAAAATAAATAAATAAAATAAAAGCAAAATAAAAAATAAAAGCAAAATAAATCAATAAAATAAAATAAATATAAAAATATAAAAGCAAAATAAAGAAATAAAATAAAATAAAAATAATAAATTAATTAAAAGCAAAATAAATAAATAAAATAAAAGCAAAATAAAAAATAAAAGCAAAATAAATCAATAAAATAAAATAAATATAAAAATATAAAAGCAAAATAAATCAATAAAATAAAATAAATTTAAAAAGCAAAATAAATAAATAAATAAAATAAAAAATAAAATAAAAATAAAAATAAAATCAAAATAAAAAATAAAAGCAAAATAAATAAATAAAATAAATAAAATAAGAAATAAAATCAAAATAAATAAATAAAACAAAATAAATAAAATAAAAATATAAAAGTAAAATAAATAAAATAAAATAAATAAAATAAAAGTGAAATAAATAAAATAAAATAAAAATTAAAAGCAAAATAAATAAGATAAATAAAAAAATAAAAGCAAAATAAATAAATAAAAATTAAAAGCAAAATAAATAAATAAAATAAAAATGTGTGACATGAAAGCACTGCTCTGTGCAAACAGCACAAACATCCTCACACGAGCTTGACTTTCCCACCTACCCAATACTCAAACATTTTAATCATTACAGAGCATTGCAGCTGTTTTGCACTTCTTGCTAAAATACAGGTTAAAACTACTCACACTGAAAGGGGAAAAAAAAATTCCACCAAAATAAACTGGTAGAAAATAGCACTGTTTTAAAAATTGAATATTAAAAATTCAGCACTGACTTTTTGAATTATGTGCTTTAGATGGGGAAGTGCTTAAATACACAACAGAACCCCAAAATCCCAGAATGGAACAGTTCCTTGCAAACCACACACTCCAGATTCAGTCTAAAACTGTACCTGGCAACACCAGCAGCTTTTACTGAGAACTGGCTACAGGTAGGGAGAAAATCTCAATAATAGCAATATCTAACAAAGACAAGGTGATGCTTTAAATAAATTTCTGATTTAATTAGTAAAATCAGTGATTTAAATCATTCCCAGGCTGTATTTGCTCTGCCCTCCCTTCCCAGGGACACAGGAGGGAAAGAACAGCAGGAAAATGCTGAAGTGGTTTATTGCAGGTTATTACAAGTTGGGATGAAGATGTGAGACCTTGGCATTCCCATTCCTGCAATCACCAAACATCATTCCATCCATGGATCCTTAATGAAACGTTCCCTGTTCACATCACCACAGCCTGGTTTCAGCTGGCAGAGAGGGAATTTTCTGCTTAGGAGCTGGCACAGGATAAACTTTCATCCCATTTTTCCATACAGATAAAGCTACACGTGCAGAAGGAGTGAATTCCAACACTGCCATGACTGCAGAGCTTTGCTCAGCTGTTCCCATCCCAGCTCCAGGAGTGAAAACTCTGCTTCCTTGTACACAAATTATAATTACAGCATTGCAAATTCACTAAACACAGGCTTGGGGGTGGTGGGAAATAAAGCAAACCCAAAGCTGCCAGATATTTCCCTGGAGTACACAACAGATCCGAGCAAAGGGATTTCTCGAATGGGTTCAGATTCCTTTAAATTCCACAAATGTTGGAAAATACCTGAATCCATCCACCACAGCCCTTGAGAGTGACCCATCGTGGAATCCTGGAATGTTTTGGGTGGATAAATCCCATCCCACCCCTGCCATGGGCAGGGATGTTTTCCTCTGTCCCAGGTTTCTCCAAGCCCTGTCCAGCCTGGAATCACAGGCAAACATTCCCTCCCTGTGGAGCTGGGATGACACCAGAAGTGCTCCTAATCCAACACCAGCAGCACCAGCAATGTTCTCCCAGGAAGAAACCACCACCACACTAAGACAAATATCTCCCCAAAATCTCTCCCAGAAAAACCAGGCCTCAGGTCCCAGAGGGACACCCAAGGAAGGGACACTTTACCCCACAGACTGGCCACCCTCTGTGTCCCTCTGATTGTTGGAAAACAAAGAGGTTTTGTTCCATAAATCTGATTTCCCAGGGCATTTGAACCTCAGCAAAGCCCAGCTATCAAGTTCTCCCGTTATCAGATCAATATGGAAATGAGAAGAATTCCACATCTGCAGTTAGAGGAGATCCCAGAGTTCACAGGAACTTTGTGAAAGGGCTTAAATGTCCAGTGAAATGTCCAAATGCTCTTGTTTTCCCCAAAAGGAACCTCTGGGTACCAAAGGTACCTCCAGCAGCAGGGTCAGAGCCTGCAGGGTCTGTGTGTCCCAGGGGTAACTTTCACCCTGCAATATTCCATATTCCAACCTGCCCTTGAACACCCGAGTGCCTCCAGGGATGGAGAATGCCCAGAGGCTGCCAGACAAACCCCTCAGGCCAATATGCCTTATCTACCTTTTATTTTTAGTACACATTAACTCACAGATGTTTTACTCACATCTTATCTGATCAGCAGAGTCTAGACACAGCCCTGGACAATCTCTCTGTAACATGACCCTAAAAATACCGGCAGGAAAACAGCTTTAAACATTAATCTGCTTCCATGCATCCTTTCAGCCACACAATGACTCCAAAAGTTAATTTTTAAGCAAATTCATTTGATAGGAATGTCTGAATTAATAATTAATATTTGACATGTACAGAAACCAGTTGACTGCCTGAGATTTATGCCTGATAAATGCATTTTCCTTACTGAGGGAGCTAAGGGCAGTTCCAGGGTAACATCCCACACAGATCCTGGATGGCCCAGGGACAAGAGCTGGACTCTCACAGCTCCTGGAATGTCCTTGGTCCAGGGAACACCAGCCAGCTTTACATTCCCAGACCAAAAACACAATTCACTTTCTTGCATCCAAGACAGAAAATCAGGGAGTATCCTGAACTGGAAGGGACCCACAGGGATCCTGCCCAGACCCCACAGCAATCCCAGCCTGGGCATCCCTGGCAGCGCTGCCCAAACGTTCCCGTGCCCATTCCCTGGGGAGCTTTTCCAGAGCTCATTCCACCCTCCAGGGGAAGAACTTTTCCTGACATCCAACCCCAGCCCAGCTCCAGCTGCTCCCCCAGGTCACCAACACCACTGGACAGCGTCCCCTGCCCTAGAGAGCTTCAGTCAGGTGTGATGAGATGAAGGATCAGGATGTGAAGAAGGAGCAGCAAAGGTGTCAACTACAGCAATCAGGTAAATATTCCACTATTAAACCATCCCCATGTTTCAAGTTTCCTTTACAGTAACTGAGGTCTGACCAACAGGACTCCAGTTCATCCTGTGCCAAATCAGGTTCCCAGTGCCAGAGGGCAGGGATGGATGGGAGATTGGGAATTGGGAATTGCTGGCTGGGCTGGAATTGCCAGAGCAGCTGTGGCTGCCCCTGGATCCCTGGCAGTGCCCAAGGCCAGGCTGGACATTGGGGCTGGACATTGGGACAGTGGGAGCTGTCCCTGCACATCCAGGGCTGGGATGGGTGGGATTTGAGGTCCCATCCCACCCAAACCATTCCAGGAACTGATGATTTACCCCACCCCCAAATGCACTTTACACACTAACCAAACAGAACCCATTGGCCACTTGCTTTCTCTCCCTCTCTGCAGGGCTGGAAACTCCTCCCCATACAGAGATAAACACAACCACACGTACAAAGGCTTCATTCCTTTCAGGAAAGGACCATTTCCAGAGCCCCTCCCTGACTTCCCTGGAGAGGGGTTGTCCCACGCAGGGAATGTTCCTCCTTTCCAAGCCCCAGCCAGGTGTTGGTGCCCGTCCTAACTTGATTTTTGTTCACAGCTCCAGAAAAACAGCAGCAGCAGCAGCACAGGGCTTGGCCCAACCTACCAGGTGAACACTGGCACGGGTTGTTTTTTTTTACAAGCTGTATTAGTTAATACTGAAAAACTGTTCCAAAAAGGAAACCCTTCTTGCTCCAGAAGTGTTTCCTACACACCTTGCTGTCCCAACCCCCAAAGGAACTGATTCATCAGCTCAGGAAGACACAGGTGACTTTAGGAGCCTTGGGAAAGGTAACACAGGCACCAAGGAAAGAGATGAGCACTCAAGTCTAGGCATGAAGCTCAAGGTTTGGCAGTACAGAAACATGAACTGAGTTTATTTTGTGAAGGGCCTGCCCCACAGCCGGGCTGCAGAGGAGCACTCACTGTCCATGACCTCATCCAGCCCAGCAACAAGTTACCAAGCAACTGAGAATTAAAATCTGAGTACGTAAATGTGGCACTGAGGAATATCCTCTGCACGGACTCTGATTTCCTGAGGAGCTCTGTTTGCTTCAGCTCCCTCACAGGAGATCAAATTGTGATAAATCAAACGTGTCCACTTTAAAAAAACCCCAAAACCCAACAGAAAAGCCCTCACACAGAGGTACACCCCCATGTGTGGTATCCAAAACACATCACAGAACCACTGGCAAAGGAGAAAGAACCTGGACAGTTTTCCAGAGGTTCCTCCCCTTTCCAGCTGCCGACGTGGGCAGTAGGTGACTACCCCCAAACTCAACCACAATCACTATTCCAGCCTGACCTACATTTTTCCTGGTTGGATCAGCCCAAGGAGCAAGAGCCACACAGGCACTTGGCAGCCCCCAGGCTCGTCCCAAGGAGCCCCACCCGCAGCTCTGCCTTCGGAGCCTGAGCTGAAGGAGCAGCTCAGTTTTCCCACAAACAGGAAACTCTCTGCAGTCAGCCCCGCGCTTTCAACAAAAGATACAAAGTGTATATTTTAGATCAATAAAGATACAAATAAAGGCTGTTTTTCCCATTTTTGTGCTCACTCCCTGGGGTTCACCTGTCACTGTTGACACGACAATCAGGTCACTGCTGTCAGAATTAAGGAGTGCCTCAGGTAGTCCAGCTAACGTCAAAAAGAGTTTCATCTATTTTTTTGTAAGCGATAAGTACTCTGGTAAATTGCTTGGTTGAATCTGACATAAGGAATTCCCAAGTTTACCTTCCCAGAGCGATCTAAGCATACAGATCCACGAAACGTGAACCAGCAGCCGTACCTCCCATGCTTAACAAGCCTCTGACAACTCTTCATCCTCCCTTTGGAAACGCCTTAAGGATAAAAACAGCCGAGGAGGGAATTACATACCTGCTCCACACCCTTCGTGACGGGCATCCTCACCCCCGAGCCACCTTCCCTGTCCGCAGCCGGCTCGTTCTCCCAGGGCAGCTTGTTTTTGCCTCTGCCGGCGCTCAGGACTCTCCTGGGGCTGGCTCGGCGCTGGGCACAGGCGGGGTGCCCGCAGTGCCCGTGGGCGCTCCGGCTCCTGCTGCCCATCAGCAGCCACTCGGTGTCGGCTCCGGGCGGCTGGCACGGCCCGCGGCAGTGCCCGGAGGAGGGCGAGGGCACTCCGTACTCCACGAGTCCCTGCTCGCCCAGCCGGGGCAGCACCTTCCTGGCCAGCCGGGCCTGCACGGCGTGCACGACCCCCGCTCCGCCGGCCCGCAGCTCCACCGCCTCCAGGGCTCGGAGCAGCGCGCCGTTGTTGCCGGGGCCCAGGGCCGAGCCCAGCGCGGCCGGCGCCTCCATGGCAGCGTGCCGGACCCTGCGCTTGGCGTCCAGCAGCGCCGGGGCCAGGGCGGCCGCCAGCTGGGGCAGGTCCAGCTGGGCGGCGGGGTAGGTGAGCAGCGCGGCGATGCACGTGTTGAGCAGCTCCTCGCGGAGCCGGGCGCTGCGGTGCCGCAGCAGCCGCTCCTGCAGCAGCAGGCGCAGCACGGGCCGCGGGCCGGCCGCCGCCATCAGCCGCAGCAGCAGCCGCCCGCTGTCCCGCCGCATGGCCGGCTGCGCGTCCCCCAGCGCCCGGGCGGCCGCGCACACCAGCGGGGCCAGCACGGCGGGGACGCGGCGGCCGAGGCGCAGCGCCAGCAGCCGGGTCACCTCCAGCGCGCCCCGCGCCACCGCGAAGTTGGGGTCGTGCAGCAGCGCGTCCAGCAGCGCGATCAGCCCCAGCAGGGCGGCGGCGGGCGCGGCGCCCAGCCCGGCCGGGCTGCAGCCCTCCACCGCCCGCCGCAGCTGCTCCACGGCCTGGGCACGCTCCCGGTAGTCCCGCCGGTCCAGCAGCCGCGCGCGGGGCTCCCGCGGCACCAGCGACAGCTCCGGCCCCAGCGGGGGAGCCGCGTCCTCCTCAGGGCTGGGGGGCTCCGTGCCCGGCCCGTCCTCGGCGGGGCTGGGGGGCTCCGTGTCCGAACCGTTGTGAGCGGGGCTGGGGGGCTCCGTGCCCGGCCCGTCCTCATTAGGACCGGGAGGCTCCGTGTCCGAACCGTTGTGAATGGGGCCGGGGGCATCCGTGCCCGAACCGTTCAAAGCGGGTCCAGGGAGCTCCGTGCTCGAAGCGTTGTGAGCGGTGCCGGAGGGCTCCGTGCCGTTCTCACCGTCCTGCGCGGAGCCGCCGCGCTCCCAGGCCCGGCCGCGGCCCCGCGGTGCGGCGGGTCCGGGCGGCGGCTCCGCCATGGCCCCAGGCCGCGGCCATGGGCGGCCCTCAGGCCCCGCCCGGCAACGCCGCCGTCGCCAGGGGGCGCCGCGTGCCGCGCCGGCGCGGCGCCCACCACGCCGCGGCGGGCGGGGGGGGGACACGCGTGCCCCCCCGACTTCTCTTCAGGCCGCTGCGGGTGGAACGGGCCGAGGACGCGGTGGCGGAGAAGCGGAGAGCAGCGCCGCGAGAGCGGCGGCGCCGGGCCGGAAGCAAAAGCTCCCGGGAAGCGAACCCGCGGCGTCCCCCCCGCGCGGTGCCGGTGTGGTACCGCCCGGGCACGGCTGGTGTGGGTGTGTGCGGCGGCACGGCCGTTGATTGGCGGGGAGCGGGGGGCGGGGCGGCCGGAAGTGACGTAGGGGCGGTGGCGGAGCGGCGGAACGAGGCGGCGGCGCGGCCGGGCCGGGCCTGGGGCACCCCGGCACAGGTGAGAGAGGGGACAGCGGGAACAGCCGCGACACAGCCGCGACACAGCCGCGACACAGCCGCGACACAGCCGCAGTGCCGCCTTCCCGTGTCCCCGGGCGGGGTGCGGGTACGCGGGGGGCCCGGCCGGCACGGGGAGACCCCCGTGTGAGGGGAGAGTGGCGGGGCCCCGCCGTGCTTTGGGAGCCTGGGCACGGACACCTTTCCCAGCCCAGACCGCTCCGAGCCCTGTCCCCGGCCGGCAGCGGCGCTCGGGCACCGGGCTGAGGCACAAACGCGGGCAGGGCAGGAATTGCAGAAGTAGCCCAGCTTGAGCTGTGTTTTGCTCTCTTGCCCGGTGCCGGGGCTCTCCGGGCAGCCCCAGCCGCTCCCCCGGCCCGGCGGGCCCGGTGAGCGCTCGCTCCCCGCTCGGGGCAGGGCAGAGCCCGCAGCTCCTCCTGCTGCTCTCAGCACTCCCCGCTCCCTCAGCTCTGTTTATTCCCCTGCTTCACCTCTTCGTTTCCAGCCGCTCTTGCCGTTCCAGCTGAGTTTGTAGCACAGGCTGAGGGGCTCTGACAGCCCGGGGGTGACCGTCTGCTGAGTGTCACAATTCCAGGGCTGCTTCATCTTCCAGCTGCTGATTTCTCGCTCAGCAGTAAAATAAAACCCAGCAGATCCCCGGGACGGGCGAGCCTGGCCGTGCAGGGGGGTGAGAGGTTCTGCCAGGGCGGTACTCGAAGCGTTATTGCTGCAGAATGCCTTAAATATAGTTATTTACAGGTGTTTTGGCAGGTTTTGCAGCTGAACCGTGACTGTTCCTTTTTGCCTGTGGTGGTGCCTGATTTTTGTGTGTTTGTATGATGAAGTCAGGAACTGAATGCAAACACAAAATCGGAATACATTCTTTTAGCTGCTGGATTTTTTTTTTTTTTATTATTTTAACTTTCTTAATTCTCCCTTGTGTAATTCGTGCTGCAAAATTGTGATAGGGAAAACACTGTTATATATGATCTTGCCTTCTGCAGATGCACTTCAATTAGTTTCTTTCAGTTAATTCTTCCAGTACAGAGTGATAATAGTTGAGCTTATTTATCTCTTTGTGGGTAAGAGGTTTTTCAGCCCCTTCCCTGTCACTGCTATTGTATTCTGTATTTAAACTCTGGCAACCCGTGTGATTATTTCCAATTAAGCACTTTTAAGTGGGCTCCCCTGCAAGTGAGGTGTCATTTAAGGAGCTGTGCAAACCATGAACTTATTATTAAGATAAAAGAAGCGCGATCTTGCAGATCATTTTGGCAAGTGAGAAGCCGCTGTGCTCGGGAGTGGGGTGCTTGCAGTGTTCCCTGTAGAACAATGGCATTCTTTCCCGTGCCCAGGATCCTGACACGTTCCTGCCCTCCACCCCTCAGCCGTGCAGCGCTGGGGGCTGAACAAAGAGCTGCTGCACCCTGGCAGCGTTCCTGGAGCTGAAATGAGAGCAGGAACCCGAGGGCTCCGGTGTCACGAAGCACGCGGGGACGCGGGGGAAGAGGAGTTTGTGGAGCTGTGGGGGAGTGAGGATCCTCCCCTCTGCGCCCCTGGGGAGCGTGGGCAGCTGCCAGTGCCAGGGAAGAGAATTCCAGAGTGCTCAGCCTGTCCCCCTGCTCACCTGGGGAGCTCTGCAGGGGCTGAGACCGGCCCAGCAGGGATTTCCTGGTGTGGTGGGAGCCGCAGGGTGAGGTGAGGTGAGGATCTCCCGTTTCTCCTGTGTGCATCCACAGCACAGGAACCTGCTCCAGCCCCACTGGCTCTCTGGGGGGGTTGGCAGAGGAAATGGGAATGGGAAGCTGCTCCCTGCCAGAGAAAGGCACAGCAGGACTGGGCTGCTCCCCAGGAGCACTAAGCAGGCAGCAATTGAACTGCACAAAAGGAGTTGGAGAACTTTGAAAGCTTTGTCTCCAATAAGCCAGTTGTATTCTTTAGTTATCTGTGTTTGTTTCTATTTCAGCCACTGGTCAGTTCTCTCAAACCCTTGATGTAGAATGACAGAATGTCCTGAGTGGGAAGGGATCCACAGGAATCACCAGCCCAGCTCCTGGCCCTGCACAGACACCCCAACAATCAGATCATAGACATTTGACTCCAGAACAAAAAAAAAGTGATGGTCGTGGGGTTTTTAAATTCAGGGTTGAATCTAGCATAGAGTGCCAATGAACATTTGAAGGTCCTGGGTTTCACTTGCATGAAAAAGTGTAGCAGGTAAGGCTTGAAAAGGGAGCTGGGAAGTAACAAACCGTACGATTTAAAAGCCAAAACGTAAAAACGCCTTTTCACCGTTACAAAAACTCCAAGTGACACCTCCCAAACTGTGTTTGTCCCAGATGGACCCGTCGTCCCCGCCGTTCCTGCTGGCCAAGCTGACCCCCCTGCACTCGGAGCAGCTCCTGCAGGGCCTCAACCTGCTGCGGCAGCACCAGGAGCTCTGCGACGTCGTGCTGCGCGTGGGCGAGGCCAAGATCCACGCGCACAAGGTGGTGCTGGCCAGCATCAGCCCCTACTTCAAGGCCATGTTCACCGGGAACCTGTCGGAGAAGGAGAACGCCGAGGTGGAGTTCCAGTGCGTGGACGAGGCGGCGCTGCAGGCCATCGTGGAGTACGCCTACACCGGCACCGTCTTCATCTCGCAGGACACCGTGGAGTCGCTGCTGCCCGCAGCCAACCTGCTGCAGGTCAAGCTGGTGGTCAAGGAGTGCTGCGCCTTCCTGGAGAGCCAGCTGGACCCCGGCAACTGCATCGGCATCTCGCGCTTCGCCGAGACCTACGGCTGCCACGAGCTGTACCTGGCGGCCAACAAGTTCATCTGCCAGAACTTCGAGGACGTGTGCCAGACCGAGGAGTTCTTGGAGCTGACGCACTCGGAGCTGGACGAGATCGTGTCCAACGACTGCCTGAACGTGGTGACGGAGGAGACGGTGTTCTACGCCCTGGAGTCCTGGATCAAGTACGACGTGCAGGAGCGCCAGAAGTACCTGGCGCAGCTGCTGCACTGCGTGCGCCTGCCCCTGCTCAGCGTCAAGTTCCTCACGCGGCTCTACGAGGCCAACCACCTGATCAGGGACGACCACACCTGCAAGCACCTGCTCAACGAGGCCCTCAAGTACCACTTCATGCCCGAGCACAGACTGTCCCACCAGACCGTGCTGCTGACGCGGCCCCGCTGCGCGCCCAAGGTGCTCTGTGCCGTGGGGGGCAAGGCCGGGCTCTTCGCCTGCCTGGAGAGGTGAGGAACACCTGGGCAGAGGGGTGGGCACTGCCAGCTGGGAACCCCCAAATCACTGGGGTTGGAACAGAGCTGGGAGTCCCAGCAGAGTTTGCAGGCTGTGGTTGTTCCTTTCCTCCATAAAAACTCTTCAGCAGGTGTTTTTTTTTAACAAGGATGAGCCCCAAGTTCAAAATGCTTTTTCCAGTGTTAGGGGGTTTTGTTTGTGCAAAAAAATCTCTGAAATCATTTCCATTCTGTTGATTGAGTTAATAACGTGGTTAATCACGTTAGGTTATCACGTTATGGTTAGCTAAGTTTGTACAGTTCTTATTTTTCCTTCCAGGTATTTTCATTTTACTTAATTTTCCCTCGATTTGTTAATTTATTTATTTATTTTGTTATTAATTTTCCCACGATTTGGTATTATTTTAAACAAACCATAAAAATTAACTTGGTATCTGACAAATGTGCTTCCTGGTAATTCAAAAAATCCTTGGAATTAAAATGGTCTTAATCAGAGCAGACTGAAGGAGAATAAAGGAGGCTCAGAGGGACTTTTCCCTACAACTCCCTGCCAGGAAGGGACAGGTCTGCTGCCAGGGAACAGGGACAGGAGGAGAGGGAACGGCCTCAGGCTGGGCCAGGGGAGGCTCAGGGGGGACAGCAGCAGGAATTTCCCCATGGAAAGGGCGCTCAGGCCTTGGAAGTGCCCAGGGAGGTTTGCAGTGCCCAGCCCTGGAGGTGTCCCAGGAATTGCTGGAGGTGGCACTCGGAGCTCTGGGGACAGGGTGGGCACAGCTGGGACTCTGATCTTGGAGGGCTTTTCCAGCCTCAGGGATCCTGGGATTTCATGCAGGAGTTGTGGATGTGATGTGATGATGGCTTTAGTCCCCAGGCAGGTGGCTGTGCTGTGCTGTGCTGGCAGGAGCAGCTGAGTGCCCCTCCTCCTTCCCCTGCATTCCAGAATGAACCTCCCCCGTTCCTGGAGAGCGTCCCTGAGGCTCATCCTGGGGAGCAGAAGGCATGAAAGAGGGAAAAAGAACTTTATGCTGCAAGCTGGTGTGGCTGGGTTTGCTTAGAACATGGGATTAACACTCCCAGAGCTGGTAGTTAAACTTTGTGTGGGCTGTTTATATACAAATACCCATTTACACATTTATACTTGCACAGGAAGAGCTTTGATGTTCAGAGTGCCCTTATCAGCCCCAGGAGTGTTCCCTGTGCCCAGGCAGACTGCCTGAACTGGTTCCACAGCTGGATTCTGGATATATTCCTATAATTCATATAATAATAATAATATGTGACAGTCCTGTGCTCGCAGAGAGAAGCACATTTAAAAACCTGGGGTGAGCTGTGTGTTCCTTTCCCTGTGTTCAGAGATATCAAAGTCATTTAAAGTTAATTTTCCCAGTGGTACTCACTGATACTCAACCAAATGTTGGGACAGGGAATTGGTTATAGACAGGGAATTGGGTTTATAGGCTTGAGAAATAAAGTGGGGGTTTGTGCTTCATAAAAAATGTTTGGGTGAATGAAGTCATTCTCTGATATTCTTCAGCTCTGCTTCTTTCAGTGATTATAAAATGTAGCCTACCAGTATAATTTGGATTAATTTCAATTTTTTGGTGCTTCATAGTGACAAAATTAATTAGAATATATTTAATTTCTCTTGTCTGGTGTTTCAGCAGCTCCTGTTTCTGGGCTCTTAGTGTCAGCTCTCCAGGGGCCTCATGCTCCTGTATGGTTTTTGAACAGATCATGTTTCCTCTCTACCAGATAGCCTCTTAATTATTTAGGTAATTTATTAATTGAATTATTCAGGTAGATTGGCTAGACTTTATATGGGGCAAGCTAGACCCACCGTGTTCTCACACTGAGTATAATTTTAAAAAATAGTGATTTAAGATATAAGATTTCAATTTAAGATTTCAATTTAAGATTTCAATTTAAGATTTCAAATGCTGTTTAAAAGAAATAAGCTCTTTTAAAGACATGGGTTTTTTTGTTACATATGGGTAAAACCTTATAAAAGAAAGGCCTTGTAAAATCAGGTCTTGCTATTTTGGTTAAACTAACAACCAGCCTGGGAAGTTCCTGGGGAAAAAAAGAATCACAGGAATGAGAATCATTTGCATAACAATCTATTCTTGTGAAAAAAACCAGCTTGCACCTGCAAAGAGGAGAATTCTACCCAAGTAAAACAATCCCCAAGAAACAAAATAAACTATCTAAAAAGAGGAAAGTTTGATAGACATATCCACTAGCCAAGCAATAAAGTAAATTTCAGTGAGCAATTAGACTCAAGGACAATACCTTCTACTATTCCTATAAATATGAACTGTGTGAATAAAAATTATAGGAATAATAGGAATATTCACACATAGGAATATAGGAATATTCACACAAGTGTCCTGTCCATCTCTGTCACAACAATCTTTCAGGTTGGTTTGTGCTGCATTAACATTTTGTTTAAATTACAGAGTGCCCCTAAGATGGGGATTTATAAACTGCAAGCTGTAGTTTCCAAATGTACATTTGTAAATACAGATGTGTGCTTCCCTCTCTGACATTTGCTTTTCCCTCTCCCCTTTCTGTGGCCAATCTTGGTGTTTTGGTGTGTGTTTTCTCCCTCCCTTTGGGCACTGTTTGCAGATGGTTCCTGTTTTCCTGACCACTTTTGGTTATTTTGGTGTTTTGGTGTGTATTTTCTCCCTGCTTTGGACACTGTCTCCAGCTGGATCCCATTTTCCTGACCAGTTTTGGTTGTTTTGATGTGTATTTTCTCCCTCCTTTGGGTGCTGTCTCCAGCTGGTTCCCCTTTTTCTGACAGTTTTGTTTGTTTTGGTGTGTGTTTTCTCCTCCCTTGGGGCACTGTCTCCAGCTGGATCCCATTTTCCTGACCAGTTTTGGTTGTTTTGATGTGTATTTTCTCCCTCCTTTGGGTGCTGTCTCCAGCTGGTTCCCCTTTTTCTGACAGTTTTGTTTGTTTTGGTGTGTGTTTTCTCCTCCCTTGGGGCACTGTCTCCAGCTGGATCCCCTTTTCCTGACCAGTTTTGGTTATTTTGGTGTTTTGATGTGTATTTTTCCTCCCTTTGGGCACTGTCTCCAGCTGGATCCTGTTTTCCTGACCAGTTTTGGTTATTTTGGTGTTTTGGTGTGTATTTTCTCCCTCCTTTGGGCACTGTCTCCAGCTGGATCCTGTTTTCCTGACCACTTTTGATTGTTGTGGTGTGTGTTTTCTGCCCCCCTTTGGGTGCTGTTTCCAGCTCCAGTTCCTGTTTTCCTGACCACTTTTGGTTATTTTGGTGTTTTGGTGTGTATTTTCTCCTCCCTTTGGGCACTGTCTCCAGCTGGATCCTGTTTTCCTGACCACTTTTGTTTATTTTGGTGTTTTGATGTGTGTTTTCTCCCTCCCTTGGGCACTGTCTCCAGCTGGATCCTGTTTTCCTGACCAGTTTTGTTTATTTTGGTGTTTTGGTGTGTGTTTTCTGCCCCCTTTGGGCACTGTCTCCAGCTGGATCCTGTTTTCCTGACCAGTTTTGTTTATTTTGGTGTTTTGGTGTGTGTTTTCTGCCCCCTTTGGGCACTGTCTCCAGCTGGATCCTGTTTTCCTGACCAGTTTTGTTTATTTTGGTGTTTTGGTGTGTGTTTTCTGCCCCCTTTGGGCACTGTCTCCAGCTGGATCCCCTTTTCCTGACCAGCTCCTGTTTGCCCCTGCAGCATGGAGATGTATTTCCCCCAGAACGACTCGTGGATCGGGCTGGCCCCTCTGAGCATCCCCCGCTACGAGTTCGGCATCTGCGTGCTGGAGCAGAAGATCTACGTGGTGGGAGGCATCGCCACCCACGTGTGCCAGGGCATCAGCTACAGGAAACACGAGAGCTCTGTGGAGTGCTGGGACCCCGACACCAACACGTGGAGCTCCCTGGAGAGGATGTTCGAGAGCCGCAGCACGCTGGGCGTGGCGGTGCTGGCCGGAGAGCTGTACGCGCTGGGCGGCTACGACGGCCAGTCCTACCTGAGGAGCGTGGAGAAGTACATCCCCAAGGTCAAGGAGTGGCAGCTGGTGGCCCCCATGAGCAGGACACGGAGCTGCTTCGCTGCTGCTGTGCTGGATGGGATGATCTACGCCATCGGGGGCTACGGGCCTGCACACATGAACAGGTACGTGCTGGGGGTGGATGACCCACCTGGGCATCACCAAACCTCCTGAACGTGCTGGGGGTGGGTGACCCACCTGGGCATCACCAAACCTCCTGAACGTGCTGGGAGTGACCCTGTGCCCACCTGGACATCACCAAACCTGGACAGGGTCATTAATCCTTCCCTGCACACATGAACAGGTACGTGCTGGGGGTGGGTGACCCACCTGGGCATCACCAAACCTCCTGAACGTGCTGGGAGTGACCCTGTGCTCACCTGGGCACCACCAAACCTGGGCAGGGTCATTAATCCTTGTCTTACCCACATGAATGTGCTGGGGGTGACCCTGTGCTCACCTGGGCATCACCAAACCTGGACAGGGTCATTAATCCTTGTCTTACCCACATGAATGTGCTGGGGGTGACCCTGTGCCCACCTGGACATCACCAAACCCCCTGGGCAGCCTCAAAAATCCTTCCCTGTTCACATGAATGTGCTGGGGGTCACCTTGTGCCTGGGCAGGGTCATTAATCCTTCCCTGCCCACATGGACATGCTGGGGGTGACCCTGTGCCCACCTGGGCAGCACCAAACCTGGGCAGAGTCATTAATCCTTCCCTGCACACATGAACAGGTACATGCTGGGGGTGGGTGACCCACCTGGGCACCACCAAACCTCCTGAACGTGCTGGGGGTGACCCTGTGCCCACCTGGGCAGCACCAAACCTGGACAGGGTCATTAATCCTTGTCCTACCCACATGAATGTGCTGGGGGTGACCCTGTGCCCACCTGGCACCACCAAACCTCCTGGGCAGCCAATGAAATCATCTCCAATAGATCCTGGGTCTCATTAATCCCTGCTCTGTCACATCAGTCCCATCACTCAAACGGGAAATCTCTGGTTTTGCTTCACTTTGTGTGTTCCACCTTGTTTGGGCTCTTTTTGAGATCACCTAAAAGGTGATTTTACCAAAAAAGGTAAAAACAAAGATGTGCCTGCACGTTATTGACCCTTGTAGCTCAATCCTGCAGAATCTGAGGGTGGGAGGTGAGTTTTGCCATGAGAGCCCTGATTTGAGGTGAACAGGAGTTTTCCCATGCTTGATACACACAAAATAAATACATAACTCTGATGGGATCTCAAATCAGTGCTACTGCCAGTAGCAGAACTCAGGATGGGGATTACTGCTCTGACTCCAGGGGTTGTTTCTGACCTTGCATTCCCAAGGAGTTTTCCTGGTACTGCTTTAACAGGGACACCCAGTTATCCAAGGGAACCATTTCCCATCGTTAAAATGGGAACAAACCAGCTGAATGTCCGTCCAGGAAGCAAAATCATAAACTACAAGTGTAAGAGCTGAGTAAAGAATGAAACTCTTGCTCCTAGGAAGGGGCACAGTGATTGTTCAGACATTGGAATGATGAATTGCATGGATTTTTTATACTTGGGGCTGAGACAGGGGAGGTTTAGGTTGGACATTAGGAAAAGGTTCTTCTTTTAGGAAAAGGATCATCTTTTGTTAGGAAAAGGGTCCTTGGACTCCTTGATCCTTCCAGCTCAGGGTGTTCCATATTCTGTGAAGGATTTTGGTTTTATTTATGACTGGAGGGGTGAGTACCATCATGGCACACAGCACCAGGCTCCTCCAAGCTCTAGCATTAAATCAGCTCCCCCTGGGTAGTGAACCCCCTTTCCAAACCCTGTGCTGCTGCTGATCTCCTGTCCCCCTTTCTTCTGCCCCTCTGTGCTCCTGCAGCTGCAGCTCCGAGCCAGGAGTGTGGCAATGATCTGTGCAGTGATCAGAAATATTAATAATGATGAGAATTCACTTCCCTTTCATCTCAGGTCTCTCCTGCCCTCGGTGTTTTCATCAGCAGCCTCTTCTCTGCTTTTCCTGAGGAATATAAATACACTCTCCACATGCTTTTTCTCTCTGAATGTTATTTTCAGGCCAGCCTCAAGGCAGTTTTGGATTTGCTGTGTACCCAAAGAAATACACTTCAACTCTGCGTTGTGTTCAGATTCCCACAAAAAAATTTATTCTAACATTATAGTATTATTTTAATAGACTATAGTATTATTTTAATAGACTATAATATTATTTTAATAGACTATAGTATTATTTTAATAGACTATAGTATTATTTTAATAGATTATAGTATTATTTTAATAGACTATAGTATTATTTTAATAGATTATAGTATTATTTTAATAGACTATAGTATTATTTTAATAGATTATAGTATTATTTTAATAGATTATAGTATTATTTTAATAGATGATAGTATTTTAATATATTATTGTATTATTTTATATATTATTGTATTATTTTAATGGGTTATTATATTAATAGATTATTATTCTTATGACATACATTTTAAATTCTTGTTTTAAAACCTGCAGCAGGCATCCTGAAAGAGCTTTCAGCTCTGAGGAACCTCTTGGTTTCAGGGTGTGACTGAAGATCCAGGGCAGGGGGGACATGGGAGAGGCTGAGCCATGGCAGTGTCTGGGGGAAATATCACAGAACCATTTGGGATGGAAAAGTCTTCTAAGATCATTGAGTCCAACCTTTGTCTGAATATATTATAAAAATGGGTTAAAACTGGATTTTGGCTGCACAGTTGGGCTGCTTTGGTTGTGGAAGTGCCCTGGGATGTGATGGATTCTTCCCAGGTGAAAACAATTTCTGGGTGCTGCCCTTGGGTTGTACCAAGCAACTGCACCACAGAATTTTCCATCAGCTCCAGCCCTTTCCTCTGTATTCCATTATTCCTGTGTGGGAATTCTGGTAGAACCAGCTGTGTCTGTGGCACACCTGGAGTCAATTCCCATCCCAGATCCTGGGCTGGAGCTGTCCCTGTGGCACTCCAGGAGTGAATTCCCATCCCAGATCCCAGGCTGGAGCTGTGCCAGGTTCCAGGAGTGAATTCCCATCCCAGATCCCAGGCTGGAGATGTCCCTGTGGCTCTCCAGGAGTGAATTCCCATCCCAGATCCCAGGCTGGAGCTGTGCCAGGTTCCAGGAGTGAATTCCCATCCCAGATCCCAGGCTGGAGATGTCCCTGTGGCTCTCCAGGAGTGAATTCCCATCCCAGATCCCAGGCTGGAGCTGTGCCAGGTTCCAGGAGTGAATTCCCATCCCAGATCCCAGGCTGGAGCTGTGCCAGGTTCCAGGAGTGAATTCCCATCCCAGATCCCAGGCTGGAGCTGTGCCAGGTTCCAGGAGTGAATTCCCATCCCAGATCCCAGGCTGGAGCTGTGTCAGGTTCCAGGAGTGAATCCCCATCCCAGATCCCAGGCTGGAGCTGTGCCAGGTTCCAGGAGTGAATTCCCATCCCAGATCCCAGGCTCACGGCTGTGTTTGCTTTGCAGCATGGAGCGCTACGATCCGAGCAAGAACTCCTGGGAGACCGTGGCCTCCATGGCTGACAAACGGATAAACTTTGGGGTGGGGGTGATGCTGGGCTTCATCTTCGTGGTGGGGGGACACAATGGGGTGTCCCACCTGTCCAGCATCGAGAGGTACGACCCCCACCAGAACCAGTGGACGGTGTGCCGGCCCATGAAGGAGCCCAGGACAGGTGGGACACGGCAGAAGGGAACCTGGAGCTGGTAAAACCTGCAGGGGGAGTGGCAGGGACTCAGCTGTGGGGAAAGGTCACTTCAGCTCTGTGGAGGGGTCTTGGTTTCTCCAAGGTCAGTTTATTAATGCTGAGCTGTAACAAAATTTATAGGAAGAAGGAATTCTACTTTAGCTCCTGTTTTTTCAGTGATTTCAGCCGTGGTGAGTCTCAGAGTTCTGTGCTCACTGTTCTGCTGGATTTTGTTGGGTTGGATGCTCAGGGGTGCAGGATTGAGGTGCAGCTCCTCCTGAGGGCAGCTGGAGCTGGACCAGGGGAGGTTTAGGTTGGAGATCAGGGAAGGTTCTTCCCCCAGAGGGTGGAATGAGCTCTGGAAAAGCTCCCCAGGGAATGGGCACGGCCCCGAGGCTGCCGGAGCTCCAGGAGCGTTTGGGCAGCGCTGCCAGGGATGCCCAGGCTGGGATTGTCGGGGGGTCTGGGATCATCCCTGGGGGTCCCAGCTCAGGATATTCCATGATCCTATCCCAGTCTCCCTGAGAGGGGCCCTGGGACAGAGAGGTTTTGTGATAGGAAAGGTGATGGGAACAGCACAGAAGGGGTGTCAGAGCTGAGCAGAGAGGGCTCCTCATTTACAGCCCTGCACTTTGGGCAGCGAGGTCTGGGGTCAGCCTGGGCGTGCTGGGGGGAAAATCCACTTGGGCACACGGCCCCAAGTGATTCCCACACCCCCAGTGATTGATTCCCACACCCCCAATGATTGATTCCCACACCCCCAGTGATTCCCACACCCCCAGTGATTGATTCCCACACCCCCAATGATTGATTCCCACACCCCCAATGATTGATCCCCACACCCCCAATGATTCCCACACCCCCAATGATTCCCACACCCCCAGTGATTGATTCCCACACCCCCAATGATTGATTCCCACAGCCCCAATGATTGATTCCCACACCCCCAGTGATTCCCACACCCCCAGTGATTGATTCCCACACCCCCAATGATTGATTCCCACACCCTGAATGATTCCCACACCCCCAGTGATTGATCCCCACACCCCCAATGATTCCCACACCCCCAGTGATTCCCACACCCCCAGTGATTGATCCTCACACCCCCAATGATTCCCACACTGATATTTCCTCCCCCGCAGGTGTGGGTGCGGCGGTGATCGATGACCACCTGTACGTGGTGGGAGGCCACTCGGGCTCATCCTACCTGAACACGGTGCAGAGGTACGAGCCCATCTCGGACTCGTGGCTGGACTCTGCGGGGATGATGTACTGCCGCTGCAACTTCGGCCTGACGGCGCTCTGAGCCCGGCCCGGGCTGAGCCAGCACCTCCCCGGCCCCTGGGAGCCACCGGGGCCCCCTCGGCACCTCCGGAGCGCGGCCAGGGAAGCCGAGCTGCCCTGGGCACCCCGCTGGCGGCGGCAGCTTCGGGAGAGAGCCGCCATCCGCTTGGGAATTTGTCCGTCCCACCCTTCCCAGAGCTTTCGTCTCTTCCCCCTGCGGAATGTGGGGTTCCCTGCGCTGGGGGAGCTCGGGGGTGCCGAGCCCTGCCCGTGTCTGCGCACGGGGAAAGCGCCAGCGCTTCACGGGGTTTTTTATGACCAAGGGCTGCCTTGTTTCTGTATCTCAAGGTTTGTACATAATAAATGCCATAGGATGTTGCCTGTACTCTCCTTTGTCACCTGCTTCCTGCTGGGAGGGCTGGGATGATCCTTGGAGACGTTTACAAGGCGAATTTATTGCCTCCTCGGGACGTTTTTGGATCTGATGAAGAGAATTTGCGTTTTTAACTTTCCCCTTCTGCTTTGGGAGAAGAGTGCTAGATGAACCCACTTAACCCTGCTGTTGGAATGCGAGGAGGAATCCCAGCAGCGGCATTCCTGGCATGATATCCCGCAAAACCTCCATCCCATCCTTCTCCCGTGCTCCCCCTTTTCTCAAGGACTGTGTGATTGCTCCCTCTGAGCATCCCCATCTCACAATGGTGCTAAATGTAGGGGTGCCCCAGGCTGTTCCCGATGTCAGTGCATTCCTGATAAAAGCATGTTTGCATTGTTCCACTGCTTTGGTTTCTTCTTTGCTCCGCAGTGCCAGCCCCTGTGCAAGGAGCTCCTGGTGGGTGTTTCAGTGGGGTTTTTAACCTTGATGTTCATTGTTCTGCCCTTCACCCCAGGGGAGTTGAGACAGGGCTCATCCCAGATGTGTGTCCTGCTGATACGGGGTTATTCAGGAAAACTGGGCCCAAGAAAGCGATGCTGTGGGTTACAACCATCATTTAAAACATAATTTAACCAATTTAGCACATTTTGGGTTATCTTCTCAATTACCTTAAATTTCTGTGGTCTCTGCCCATTGCCAGGCCTGGTACTCAGGATTTTTTTTTTTGCTTCCAGAGTTTCCTTTCCCTTCATTTTAACGTGTTGGGTGTTTGTTTTCCAAGCCCACACAGTGTTATTTTGAAAAGTGCAATAATATTTGGCACAGTTGCTTTAAAAACCATTTCTTTATGATTTTGCTAAATGGGGAGGGTTGAGTGCTCTGGATTTTTCCTGAATTCCTGCAGAGCTGGTTGCAGCCAGGGCTGCTCCAGTTCTTCCATGCCAATCCCTGGAATTTCACCAGTCCAGGAGGGTGTTGTGACCATAAAACATCATTCAGGTATCCCAGACTGCACTGACCATAAAATCCTGCAGGTCTCCTTCAGATTTGGTGGAACTGAGCAGAACTTTAAATGGAAGTAAGAGAAACTGCACTGAAAACACTGGAATTGTTAATTTGACCCACAGGGATTCATTCAATTGTTAATTTGACCCACAGTGACAGTAATAAAAGCCTGGTTTAATTGTTCCAGAGCATGTGTTGGCAGCACAGGAGGGGCTCCATGGCTTTATTTACACGTTTGTGCGTGGGGAGGAGAAGGAATCATGGAATTCTGGACTGGTTTGGGTTGGGAAGGCACCTAAAACCCATCCAGGGCCATGGCAGGGACACCTCCCACTGTCCCAGGCTGCTCCAGCCCTGCCCAACCTGGCCTGGGACACTTCCAGGGATGGATCACAACAAAAAATCCCTAAACAACAAAAACCTCACCTAAAAACCCCATCAATCAGAACAAACAAACAAAAATCCCCATTATGATTATTTCTATCAACATCTTTCATTTATGGAAGTCAAAGCAGTGAAAATTGGAAAATGTTTTTTATATTCCCTTTCTCCAGGCAGTGGGGATGATAAACCCCAGAATGGTTTGGGGTGAAAGGGGCTTTGAAGACCACCCTGTTCCAGCCCTTTCCATGGGGAATTCTTCCCCTGGGATGAGGTCAGAGGAGGTGAATGATGTCCCAGATCATCCCTGTGCTGTGGATGTGACATTGTCTCGCTGGAGAGAGCAGCAGAAACTGATTTTTATTGTGCAGGAGAAATGCCTGAAGAATTTTCCTGCTGTTATGGGATGAACTCCTCCCCTGGAGATGGATCAGCCCAGGGATCATGTCCCTTAAATTCACTCTGTGAAAAATGAGCTTCACATAATTTTTATAGAATTTAAATGTTTAATTAAAAAAACAATTAGGAGATAAAAAATAAAGTAAAGTACACAGATCTGGCCGGGTGTCTCTGCATTCACCTCACTGACAAAGGATTGTCCCTTAAAAACAGAACCCTGCTCCATATCCATAAATTCTCACACATATTCACACATTCTTCTCAGGATCTTTGGGCTTCTTCTGTTCAGTTTTCTCTTGCCCCCTTCCCAATAGATCAATGCTCTTGGTGCCATCGAGATTTACATTCCCTGATAGCAGAAATGCAATAAATTCCTCCCCCAGAGCTCTGGGCACTGCTGTCCTCATCTGGATCAGAGAGTTTACAAAAGGAAAAAAGATCTCCAGCTCTTTTTCAGTCTTTGGGTTACACAAACAAAAGCAGTTTTTGTTTTAATGCTATGTCACAGCTTAACAGACATGTATTATAGCACTATTTCTGAGTTTCATCAATAACAGAGATAAAGAAGACTGTATTGTTACAGCTAAATTTTCTAATCTTATACATATAACATTCATGATAATACTTGTGAAAAGCCAATAATATGATATGAATTTATAACAACTCCATCCCCATTTCTGTCCTGTCCCTTCAGGGCTTGGGCAGAGGGAGACCAGACACAACAATCAGGATAAAACTCTGGAAAACTCGCTAATCCCATGGGAATGTCAGGCTGGGAGCTGGAAAATCAGGGACCTGCAGCTGCCATGTCACAATTACCATCAGTTCCAGTTCCTTGTCTCTCAAACTGCACCTCACAATGCGTTAAATGAGTTTATTTGTGTCCGTACAGCTCGGAATTTCTGCTTTTTAAAAGGTGATCATCTACGAGCTGCTTGCCAGGCTCTCCTCCTAGGAATGCTTTCCTTCCAGAGACTGTTGGAATTTTTATTCTTGTTACAAATATTGGGAGCTAACGTTGCTTCAGTGAACTTCCCATCTGGAAATCCCCGTTCCCTGTATGAAACAATGCAAAACATCCCAAATCGCCTTCAGTTCTTTCCATTGACCTGAAGCACAAAGAACTGCATGGCAATTCCTATTTTTATTATTTTTTATTTTTGGCCTTATGTGGTGTGCTGTGTTTTAAACCCACGGAAAACTCTGGTTTTTTGGGCAGCTGTGCCAGGGCTGGACAGCCCTTTCCAGGAGGGAATTTTCTGATATCCAATCTAAACTCGCCCTGGTGCGACCTGAGGCTGTTTCCTCCTGTCCTGTCCCATCCCTCAGGCACTGGGAGGCACTGGGAAACACTGGGAGTTACTGGGAAGCACTGGGAGTTACTGGAAGGCACTGGGAGTTACTGGGAGTTACTGGGAAGCACTGGGAGCACTGGGAGGCACTGGGAGCACTGGGAGGCACTGGGAGTTACTGGGAGGCACTTGGATTTACTGGGAGGACACTGGAAGACACTGGGAAGCACTGGGAGTTACTGGAAGGCACTGGGAGTTACTGGGAGGCACTGGGAGTTACTGGGAGGACACTGGGAGTTACTGGGAGGACACTGGGAGTTACTGGGAAGCACTGGGAGGCACTGGGAGGTACTGGGAAGCACTGGGAGGACACTGGGAAGCACTGGGAGTTACTGGGAGTTACTGGGAAGCACTGGGAGGACACTGGGAAGCACTGGGAGTTACTGGGAGGCACTGGGAGCACTGGGAGTTACTGGGAGGCACTGGGAGGCACTGGGAGCACTGGGAGTTACTGGGAGGCACTGGGAGTTACTGGGAGTTACTGGGAAGCACTGGGAGCACTGGGAGTTACTGGGAGGCACTGGGAGTTACTGGGAGTTACTGGGAAGCACTGGGAGCACTGGGAGTTACTGGGAGGCACTGGGAAGCACTGGGAGTTACTGGGAGGCACTGGGAGTTACTGGGAGTTACTGGGAAGCACTGGGAGCACTGGGAGTTACTGGGAGTTACTGGGAGCACTGGGAGTTACTGGGAGCACTGGGAGCACTGGGAGTTACTGGGAGCACTGGGAGTTACTGGGAGCACTGGGAGTTACTGGGAGCACTGGGAGGACACCGCTCTGCTGTGCCAGGCCAGAGGTGCCCCTGCACACCAGGGGGGCTGGGATGGATCTGGGATGCTCCACTGGAGACCTCGGAGCCTCGGCAGCAGCCCCAGCCCCGCGCCCCCCTCGGCTGTGGTGTGAGGGGAATCCCTTCATCCCAAACAGGGAATGATTCCATTGGGAATCCCATCATCCCACACAGGGAATGATTCCATTGGGAATCCCTTCATCCCACACAGGGAATGATTCCATTGGGAATCCCTTCATCCCACACAGGGAATGATTCCATTGGGAATCCCTTCATCCCAAACAGGGAATGATTCCATTGGGAATCCCATCATCCCAAACAGGGAATGATTCCATTGGGAATCCCTTCATCCCAAACAGGGAATGATTCCATTGGGAATCCCATCATCCCAAACAGGGAATGATTCCATTGGGAATCCCATCATCCCAAACAGGGAATGATTCCATTGGGAATCCCTTCATCCCAAACAGGGAATGATTCCATTGGGAATCCCATCATCCCAAACAGGGAATGATTCCATTGGGAATCCCTTCATCCCAAACAGGGAATGATTCCATTGGGAATCCCTTCATCCCAAACAGGGAATGATTCCATTGGGAATCCCTTCATCCCAAACAGGGAATGATTCCATTGGGAATCCCTTCATCCCAAACAGGGAATGATTCCATTGGGAATCCCATCATCCCAAACAGGGAATGATTCCATTGGGAATCCCTTCATCCCAAACAGGGAATGATTCCATTGGGAATCCCTTCATCCCAAACAGGGAATGCTTTGAATTCCTGCATCAGCACAGGGAGCACGGAGACACTGGGAAGGGGATGGATATTTGGGAAGGGGATGGATATCTGGGAAGGGGATGGATATCTGGGAAGGGGATGGGTATTTGGGAAGGGGATGGGTATTTGGGAAGGGGATGGGTATTTGGGAAGGGGATGGGTATTTGGGAAGGGGATGGGTATTTGGGAAGGGGATGGGTATTTGGGAAGGGGATGGATATTTGGGAAGGGGATGAGTGTTTGGGAAGGAGATGGTATTTGCCAGAGTTTCTCTCATGGCCAGGAATCAGTGCTGTGTTTAAAATCCTCATCCTTTGACAGGTGAATCCATCCTGGAAGTGCCCAAGGCCAGGCTGGACAGCCCCTGGAGCAGCCTGGTCTAGTGGGAGATTTCAATTATGGCTCCAAGCTGATTTTTCCAAATCCATTTCAAGATTTGCCTGAGCAGCTCCCTGGGTGCATGGGAGAAGTTTAGATGCCCCATTCCCATTCCCATGATCATCCCAAATCCTCAGCAAGGCTGAGGCTCCCTAAGGATCCAAACATTTCACCCTCTGGGGCCCCCAAACACCGACCCCAGAGGGGTCTGGCAGCATTTGAAACCAACAAAATCTGATTTTTGGCATTCCCAACCAGCTGCTGGGAGGCTGCAGCTGGAGAGGCCCCAGTTAATCCTGGGAAGTGTCCGGCTCCGTGTCCCTCCTCTTCCCCACGGCTCCTTCCTTGCCGGGATCTCACATTTTATCTGCATTCACGTCGCCGCCGATCCAGCCCGGCACCGCTGCTTTAATTCAACATGACAGAGCTTATCGCACTGTGTCATCCTGAATTTCCAGCACGAGGAAGAGAAGGAGAGGGAGAAAATGGAGGGGGCAAAAGCATTTGAATACTGCCTGGAGATGCTGGAGAGCAGCGGTGGCAGGGAGGAATTTGGGACACGCCGGGCCCTGCTCCCTGCCAGCCTCACTGTGCCAGCAGCTCCGGGGAAACTCAGGCTGGGAAAGCTCTGGGAGCGCTGGGGATGGTGGCAGGGAGAATCCCAGGGGATGGTGGCAGGGAGAATCCCAGGGGATGGTGGCAGGGAGAATCCCAGGGGATGGTGGCAGGGAGAATCCCAGGGGATGGTGGCAGGGAGAATCCCAGGGGATGGTGGCAGGGAGAATCCCAGGGGATGGTGGCAGGGAGAATTCCAAGGGCTGTGGCGGTGCCAGGGCAGTGCCCAGAGCTGCCCCAGGGGTCCCAGGGGACAGCGAGGAGAGAGGGTGGGACCGAGCTTGGTGTCCCCGAGACTTGGGGACACCCCTGGGAGGGAGCTGGGGGGGTCTGCAGGACACCAGAGCAGCCCTGGGACAGCCCTGGGGCATGGACACCCTGGGATTGTATGGGATTTACCCTGGGATTTACCCTGGGACAGCTCTGGGGCATGGACACCCTGGGATTGTATGGGATTTACTCTGGGATTTACCCTGGGACAGCCCTGGGGCATGGACACCCTGGGATTGTATGGGATTTACTCTGGGATTTACCCTGGGACAGCCCTGGGGCATGGACACCCTGGGATTGTATGGATTTACTCTGGGATTTACCCTGGGACAGCCCTGGGGCATGGACACCCTGGGATTGTATGGATTTACTCTGGGATTTACCCTGGGACAGCCCTGGGGCATGGACACCCTGGGATTGTATGGGATTTACCCTGGGATTTACCCTGGGACAGCTCTGGGGCATGGACACCCTGGGATTGTATGGGATTTACCCTGGGATTTACCCTGGGACAGCTCTGGGGCATGGACACCCTGGGATTGTATGGGATTTACCCTGGGATTTACCCTGGGACAGCTCTGGGGCATGGACACCCTGGGATTGTATGGATTTACTCTGGGATTTACCCTGGGACAGCCCTGGGGCATGGACACGCTGTGGGATTGCAGGAATTTACTCCTGGATGTTCCAGGATGAAGCAAAGGGATGGAAAGGGGGCATTTGGGATGGGGATGTGGCAGGGCAGGGGACAGCAGGGGTGCAGAGGTGGCTCCTGGCTGCCCATGGCTTGGCCTGGGGCTGGATACAAAAAGTGACAAAAAGCAGGATATGGGATAATTCCCCTCTTGGAATGAGAGGGGAGCATTTCCCCCCCTGAATCACCTTCAGTGAGGGTTTGAGGATAGAAAAATTCTTTTCTTCTGCAGAAAGAAAAGGAATAAATAAACTTATTTGAGGAACCTGCTTTCAAAATGACTTTTTAATTATTAAATTCAATTAGGAAAGGTCATAGTTTTTAATTACTCAAAAGGAAGAGCCACACTCAGCATAGAACCCAATTACAGGGGGGAGTTCTTGAGGAAGATTGTGATAAGACAATAGGAGATGTTTCCTCTTGCCACAAAAGTGTGAAAGTCCAAATGGAAACTTCCATCACCTCCTCCAGAGGAGCCACGGAGCTGCTCCAGGGCTGGAGCCAGGCTGGGAGAGCTGGGAATGCTCACCTGGAGAGGAGAAGGATCCAGGGAGAGCTGGGAATGCTCACCTGGAGAGGAGAAGGATCCAGGGAGAGCTGGGAATGCTCACCTGGAGAGGAGAAGGATCCAGGGAGAGCTGGGAATGCTCACCTGGAGAGGAGAAGGATCCAGGGAGAGCTGGGAATGCTCACCTGGAGAGGAGAAGGATCCAGGGAGAGCTGGGAATGCTCACCTGGAGAGGAGAAGGATCCAGGGAGAGCTGGGAATGCTCACCTGGAGAGGAGAAGGATCCAGGGAGAGCTCAGAGCCCCTGGCAGGGCCTGAAGGGGCTCCAGGAGAGCTGGAGAGGGACTGGGGACAAGGGATGGAGGGACAGGACCCAGGGAATGGCTGCCAGTGCCAGAGGGCAGGGATGGATGGGAGATTGGGAATTGGGAATTGCTGGCTGGGCTGGAATTGCCAGAGCAGCCGTGGCTGAGCTGAAATGTAAATGTTGGGATGAGCAGAGAATTCCTGGGAATGGCAGCAGAGCCCTGGTGGGACCTGGGGCATTTCCCACCAAGCTCTGGGAGAATACACTGAATGAAACCCAAAAATGAGCAGGAAATGAGGAGGATTTTCCTCACAGGTAAGAGGGACTCGGTACAAGATGTTTTCATGCCAGAGGAAGATAAAACAAATCCCTCTGATTCTCCCGGCATTATTTTCCTGCTGTTTATAAACGATGCAGCCGCGGTGAGGTGGGAGAGGTCGGAATGGCATCGATTCATCCTGAAACAGTGCTGCTGGAACTGGGATGGGATCCATGGGATGGGATGGGATGGGATGGGATGGGATGGGATGGGATGGGATGGGATGGGATGGGATGGGATGGGATGGGATCCATGGGATGGGATGGGATGGGATGGGATCCATGGGATGGGATGGGATGGGATCCATGGGATGGGATGGGATCCATGGGATGGGATGGGATGGGATCCATGGGATGGGATGGGATGGGATCCATGGGATGGGATGGGATGGAATGGATGGGATGGGATGGGATGGGATCCATGGGATGGGATGGGATGGGATGGAATGGATGGGATGGGATGGGATGGGATCCATGGGATGGGATCCATGGGATGGGATCCACGGGATGGGGAGCTGGGAGCAGAGGAATGGGGAGTGTCCAAGCCCCACCTCGGCCATGCTGGGCCTGTCCCCTCTCCCAGGGCCACCTCAGCCGCGCTTTGGGCTCTCCCCCGCCGGGGATGGAGCAGCACCGGGATTTCGGGAGCCGAGCCGGGGGTTCCGTGGCAGGGAGGGCTCCGTGGGGAGCCCCGGGGCCCCCGCGCTGTTCGCTCGCTGCTGACACCGCCGAGGGTTCAAAGCCAAGCGGACAAAAGGATCTGAGGCTCCGGAGGGATCCTACACGCATCCCTGTGACATTTGACACGCTAATCGTATGGAAATGGATTAATTACAAATGCTGTTTCTGTAGGCTTAACGCAGCAGCGTAAGGTCACTGCTGAGGGATAAAAGCTGATGGGATTGAGCTGAATAATAACAACTCGGCCCGGGTTCTGCAGCCCAGAGCCCGGCTCAGGGCCCGGCCGTGGGGCTGTGGGGCTGAGGGAGCCCGGCTGTGGGGCAGAGAGAGCCCGGCTGTGGGGCTGTGGGGCAGAGAGAGCCCGGCTGTGGGGCTGAGGGAGCCCGGCCGTGGGGCTGAGGGGCTGAGGGAGCCCGGCCGTGGGGCAGAGAGAGCCCGGCTGTGGGGCTGAGGGAGCCCGGCTGTGGGGCAGAGAGAGCCCGGCTGTGGGGCAGAGAGAGCCCGGCTGTGGGGCTGTGGGGCTGAGGGAGCCCGGCCGTGGGGCAGAGAGAGCCCGGCTGTGGGGCTGTGGGGCTGAGGGGTCCGTGCTGCTCCTCGGGGCGAGCCCCGGCCGCTCCTGGCCCCTCGCCAGGGCTCCTGGAGCAGCTCGGACCCCTCAGCCCCACAGCCGGGCCCCATCAGCCCCACAGCCCCACAGCCGGGCTCTCTCTGCCCCACAGCCCCACAGCCGGGCTCCCTCAGCCCCACAGCCCCACAGCCGGGCCCCATCAGCCCCACAGCCCCACAGCCGGGCTCTCTCTGCCCCACAGCCCCACAGCCGGGCTCCCTCAGCCCCACAGCCCCACAGCCGGGCTCTCTCTGCCCCACAGCCGGGCCCCCTCAGCCCCTCTGCCCCACGGCCGGGCTCCCTCAGCCCCTCAGCCCCACAGCCGGGCCCCATCAGCCCCTCAGCCCCACAGCCGGGCCCCATCAGCCCCTCAGCCCCACAGCCGGGCTCCCTCAGGCCCACGGCCGGGCTCTCTCAGCCCCACAGCTTATCCCGGTTTGTGCCATGGGAATTCCTCCTGCGGGCAGGGTGGGCACGGAGGCCCGGGGCCAGCCGGGGAGCCTCCAGCGCCCTGTGGAGCTGCTCCCAGCGCCGGGGATCCTTTCCTGCCGGGAAGTGCTCGCCCCCCGGCCCGGCAGCACCGCGGAGCCCCCGCTCCCGATGGGCTCCAGGGGACAGGGGAGCAGCACCGGCAAGCACCGGCTTGGCTTCCAGCAGGGAATGTCCTGGGAACGGCCCCGGGCAGGGCAGGGCTGCTCCGGGTGTCCCTGGGGGGGATGTGCTGGAAATCAGGGAATACCGAGCCCCCACCTCCTTCCCAAGGGACCCGGGCAGTCCCAGCCGTGACGAGCTCCAGATCCTTGGGGATGGTCCCGGGGCTGCGGGTCCCGGAGCGGAGCAGGACCGGGACCAGGAGCAGGGTTTGTTTTTCCACAGCGTGCTTGCTTTGTTGGGCATCAATAAATAACATTTCCTGGGATTGCCGGGGTCGGCGGGAGCTGCCCGGGATGTCCCTGGGCTGGAAAACCCTCGGGAGCAGAAGCGAGGGGCAGCCAAAGCCCGAGCAGCCCGGCAGGAGCCCTGCAGGTGGTGGTAGAGCTCCACTGCAGCCACCGCTGCAATCCCAGCGCTAAAGTCACTCCCGCATCTCTCCAGAAGGGAAAAGGAGCCCGGAGCCGGAGCTCAGCCACGCTGCACTCGCGAGTGGGACCGGGAATGGGATCCATGGGATGGACCCGGGATCGATGGAGGGGAAATGAGGGGGGAGATCCATGGAATGGACCTGGGATTGATGGAGAGGAGCCAGGAAAGGAGTTCCATGACCATGGGTCTGGGATTGATGGAGCAGGACTGAGATAAAAAGGTCCATGGTATGGAACCCAGATGGATGGAGCAGAACCAGGGAAGGAGATCCATGGCCTGGATCTGGGATTGAGGGAGAAGATCCATGGCTTGGATCCTGGATTGACGGAATGGATCCACAGCTTGAATCCCAGATTGAAGGAGCAGATCCATGGCCTGGATCTGGGATTGAAGGAGCAGATCCATGGCCTGGATCCATGATCCAGGATTGAGGGAGCAGATCCATGGCCTAGATCCATGATCCAGGATTGAAGGAGCAGATCCATGGCCTAGATCCATGATCCAGGATTGAAGGAGCAGATCCATGGCCTAGATCCATGATCCAGGATTGATGGAGCAGATCCATGGCCTGGATCCATGATCCAGGATTGATGGAGCAGATCCATGGCCTTTATCCAGGATCCAGGATTGATGATGCTGGCTGCTAACGAGGATCCAGGATTTACCTGGAGGGGCCTCCCAGGGGTGTTCAGTACCAATCCTGATCCCCTGAACCCAGCCCAAGCAGATTTACAATTTCCCAGCTGAGCACTGGGAAGGGATTTCCACAGCCAGAAGTGCTGGCAGATGAAAAGGCATTTTCAGCAGCACCCGGCTGTCCCTGTGTGTCCTCAACACTTTGAGGGAAGAGGTTATTTGGGATTTGCTCCCAGTGCTGGCAGGGAGCTGCAGCAGGGACTGGGATTTGCAGTGGCCACCAGCAGGTCCAGCCAGGCGGGGCTCTCCTGGCTCAGCAGGGATTCCTGCTATCCCGGAGGAAAACTGTGGGAAAACTACGAGAAAAACCATGAAAACCGTGGGGAAAAGGCTGGAATGCCCACCCGGGCCGGTGCTGGGTGATTGGGGTGCCCCCAGCTGAGCCCTCCACGCTCCTCTCCGGGGCACCCAGGGCTGGAGGGTGCTGTGCCCCTCAGGAATTCCGCTCCCCTTTCCATTGCAGGGATTCGATTCTCACAGCAAGCCCTGGATGCAGTGGCAGAGGATCTCATTTGGCAGAAGGAGGCTGTTAGTTGTGAAGAAGGTTCTAACAAGAGCAGGAAAAATAACCCCTGCCACTGGTAATAATTATGGATCCCTGAGCTTCCTCCATTGGAACATTTTAATGGCTTTTAAAGCAGAATCACTTAGTTGGGTTGTTTTTTTTTTTTCTTCCCCTTTCCAGAATATCTAAAACCTGAAAAGGTCATTTTTTCTCCCCCCACTGTTTTGTTTTATTAGGAAAAAAACCCAAAAAACATGTAAAAGGCAAACTGAAGTGTAGAAATAATATTTCTGGTATAGTGCTGGTGAGAAGTGAGGCAGGAATTCAGGGATCTGAGGGTGCTGCTCACCTCACCCATCACAGACACCATGGCCAATGTTTCCATGAAGGAATTTTCCCAATATCCCATCTAAACATCCCCTGGGCCAACTTGAGGCTTTTCCCTCTTGTCCTGTCCCTTGTTCCATGGGAGCAGAGCCCGACCCCCACCCGGATCCACCCTGCTGTAGAAAGCTGTGGCAATGCTCAGGAGGCACTTTCCAAGACCAGGGATCACAGTGGGAAGTGGGAAGGGCTCCAAAGGGTGGTGGGGCCTGGCTGGGCCGTTCCTTCTCCCAAAACTCTGGGAACATCAGCACCCCCAGGTCCCAGGCAGGAATCCCCTCTCCAGGAGCTCCCTGCGACGGGGCAGGACAGGGGGGAACATTGGCTGGCTCTGGAATCAGGATTTGATGGCAAACTGGCTCCTTCCCAGCCGTTCCAGGCTTTCCAGGAAGAGGTGCATGAAGGACCTCTGGTGATGTGATCGCAGCTCCCGGCTGGGATTCAGCTCCTGCAGGATCATCTGAGCTCAGGCTGTGCCCAGGGGGTGCCCAGCACTGCTCAAGGGGACGAGGTTTGGTGGAAAGCTGCTCGGGAAAGTCCCTCAGCAGCTTGGATTGATGGAGCAGGACGAGGAGGAAGGTCCTGGCCTTTCTCTGTGAGCTGTGAGGCCACACTGCTGCCACGGGGAGATGCAGGGTGCTAAAATTGCCTTTTTTCCCCAAAAAGCTCCATGATTTCATTTGAGCTGCTGCCTTTGGGCATCCACTGGTGGCAGCAGCACAGAGAAACTTCCAGAAAAGGTAGGAAATGATGCCAGAGCAGTGGTGGAATGGGAGCTGGAGCATCCCTGGAGGTGGTGCAGGATAAAATCCCCCACAGGTCCTGGCAGATGACCCCATGCAAGGTCCTGCCTCGGCCTGGCCCATGGAAGGTGATCCCTGAGTGTGTTCCCAGCTCTCCAGCCCCACTCCTTGTGCTGGAGAACCACAAAATCCCAGATTGGCTTGCGTTGGAAGCACCTTAAAGCTCATCTCCTTCCCCCCCCTGCCAAACTGTTACCATTTATCAATAAAACTCTCATTTCTTGCCTGAAGGCAACATTGGGGCTGCTGGGAGCAGGTGAAAACGCCAGCTGAGGTTCCCAGGAGGGCAGGAATTCCCACCAGGAAATGTGTGACATGCTCAGGTCCAAAAAAACCTCTCTGGGTCCTGCAGAGCCTCCCTGCCCATTAGAAAGCATTTATTTGAAGTTAAGTTTTGTGTGAGAGCTTATTAAAAAAGTGTGGTTTATGGATTTAATTAAAGTTCTGCATATGAGACCTTGCTAATCCTGTTTGTGCTGCAACTGTATTAACGTGCTGAAAATCAATATATTTGAGTTTAAATATTTTATTATGGCAAGCTGTTAAATATTAATGATGTAACAAGTAATCAGTGTCACTGCTTCTGTCTGTTCTGGGGGAAATCTGCAGGAAAGGAGAACAAAAGCAATCTGCCTGCTGGGTTTGATGGTTCTTTGTGGCTCAGCTCGGGAACCAAAGGTTCGTGGTGGGTTTGGAAGTCATGAAAGCATCTTGCCGTGGCTGGAGAGGGAATTTCTGTGAGGGAAAGCACAGGGGAATGGGTTAAAGTTGAAAGAAGGGAGATTTAGGTGGGATTTTGGGAAGAAATTCCTGTCTGGGCTGGAATTGCCAGAGCAGAACCCCTGGATCCCTGGCAGTGCCCAAGGCCAGGGTTAGGGTGGACTGGGACAGTGGGAGGTGTCCCTGCCATGGCAGGGGGGGATTTAAGGTCCTTTCCATCCCAAACCAGTCTGGGATCCTGGGATTCCCTTTCCCTGCAGGGAAAAGCAGCCATGGGAATAATTAAACTGTGCTGCTGCAAGAACCTGATGAAGGGAGAAAAACCCCACTGTGATCCTTGACAAACAGAGCCAGGCTGGACTCTTTGAGCTCAGCCCCACTGAAAGCACCATGAAATTGTTCCAGGGAAGGGCAGCAGCTCCTCCCTGCCCAGCCTGTGACCCCACATGGTTTGGGGGTGTCCCTCTGCCCCCGGAGCCCCCACCCTGCCAGGACCTGTGGGGAGGCTCTGCCAGGGGGGTCTCTGCCTGCCAGGACTGAGATCTGACACTCACAGTCCCTGCTCAGCGTTTTTTTTTCCCCCAAAATATTAATGAGAGACAGTAAAACTGTGCCTTTGTGTGATCCTAGCGGTGTCTAACCCTGTCATGCACATTTACCCAGCTCTGGTTGCTCAGCTCAGAAGGTTCCAGCTGGTTCCCAGTGCTCTGCTCCTCCTGCCTGGAATGGCCCTGGGAAGGGCAGGGCTGCTGGGATCTCACCCCGAGCTCAGCTGCTGCCACTGCTGGCCCAGGGGAGATGCTCCAACATCCCCCTGGAACCCCAGTTTTCCATGGCAAACCCACAGGAGCAGCGTCAGCTTGGAATTCTCCCCAGGAGCTGTGGGAGAGGAGGCACCAAGGCAGAATCCTGGGATCCCCGAGGCTGGAAAAGCCCTCCCAGAACCCTCTGACCCTCCTCAGCCCCCTGGAGCCTCCTGCCCGAGGGTCAGCCACAGAATCCCGGGATCCCCGAGGCTGGAAAAGCCCTCTGGGGTCACCGAGTCCCGGCTGTGCCCGATGCCCACCCTGTCCCCAGCCCCCAGTGCCACATCCAGGCATTCCTTGGACTCATCCAAACCCATCCAAGCAATTGCTTTGGTTCCCAGGCATGGCTCGGGACACACTGGACGTGGCCAGAGGGCAGGAGGGCCTGGAGCCGTGGCTGGAGATGTCCCCAGGCACGGGAGATCCTGGATTCCAGGCTCTGACCTGGCTGGGAGCTGGGAATGCAGGATTCCCTCCCTCCTCCCTCTCTGCCTCCAGCAAACGGGGCTCTCTGGGAATATTTGGTGCTGCTGCTGTTGGGTTTATTTTATTTTTTATTTTATTTTTTATTTTTTGCCTTTGCACTTCTGCAACTCAAAAATGCTGGAACTAATTTAGCCTCCTGCATTTATTTTCCCCAAGCTCCCGAGTGCCCAGGCTGCTCCTCCAATTACCTGCAGCCCGGGGAGATGTTTCCTGCCTAATTAAAGGAAACAACAACAAAGCAGCCTTGGACAGCCGGGACTGGAGTGGTGGGAGGGGAACTGGGGCTGTGCTGGTGTCACTGGGGCTGCGCTGGTGTCACTGGGGCTGCGCTGGTGTCACTGGGGCTGCACTGGTGTCACTGGGGCTGTGCTGGTGTCACTGGGGCTGCACTGGTGTCACTGGTGTCACTGGTGTCACTGGTGTCACTGGGGCTGTACTGGTGTCACTGGTGTCACTGGGGCTGTGTTGGTGTCACTGGTGTCACTGGTGTCACTGGTGTCACTGGGGCTGGGGAGCCTCTCCAGGGGCGGGCGCTGGCTGATCCCTGATCCCACCTGGAAAGGATCCAGCAGTTCCTGGGCCCGAGCAGAGGAGTTTCCCATCCAGAACTGCCTTGTCCCCACAGCTCCAGCTCCCAAAGCCCTTCCCAGGTGCTGGGAACACCCCTGGGGTGCAGGAGCCTCACACTGACCAGGGACAACCTGTGCCAAACACAGGAGAGAATCCCGGGATGGGCTGGGTGGGAAGGGACCTCAAATATCCCCTCATCCCACCCCAGCCATGGCAGGGACAGCTCCCACTGTCCCAATGTCCAGCCCCAATGTCCAGCCTGGCCCTGGGCACTGCCAGGGATCCAGGGGCAGCCACAGCTGCTCTGGCAATTCCAGACCAGCCAGCAATTCCCAATTCCCAATCTCCCATCCATCCCTGCCCTCTGGCACTGGGAGCCATTCCCTGGCTCCTGTCCCTCCATCCCTTGTCCCCAGTCCCTCTGCAGCTCTCCTGGAGCCCCTTCAGGCCCTGCAAGGGGCTCTGAGCTCTCCCTGGATCCTTCTCCTCTCCAGGTGAGCATTCCCAGCTCTCCCTGGATCCTTCTCCTCTCCAGGTGAGCATTCCCAGCTCTCCCAGCCCTGGAGCAGCTCCGTGGATTCCTCTGGGCTCTCTCCAGCAGCTCCAGGTCCTTTTGATGTTGGTTTCTCCAGAGCTGGATGCCATATTCCAAGCTGGATCTCACCAAAACACCACTTGGACAAATGATTTGGGAATGACAAAGTTGCCTTCAGGAAAAAAAAAAAAAAAAGAAGAGATTTTAACGAAAAAGAACAACTGAGGAAAATCTCATTTTTAGTCTTGCTGTGGCCAAGAGCATCTTGTGGTTTAACGTGATCACTTATAATCTGAAGGCAGAAATCTCAAGCAATTTGATTTACATGAAACCAGTCAGAAATGAATTTTATGGAGCTGGAGAGCTCGGAAATGTCAAACACAAATGAATTGCCTGGAAGGGAAAGGGGTCTGGGAGCTGGGGCTGGTACCTGCTTCTCCTCCTGGCGGCTCCAGAAGGCTCCTCACGCTGGAATTAATTGGTGCTGAGCAGGGAGAGTGCACAGATGGTGCTGCAGGCACAGAATATTTCCTTTATTATTATCTGCTAACTGCAGGTGAGTGAAGCTGATTGGGAACCCGAGGCAGCTTCACTTCTGAGCCATCAGCTCCAAGAGTTTTATCTCAGAGGAGCAGAGACTGTTCCCAAGGGATGGAGGGACAGGAGCCAGGGAATGGCTCCCAGTGCCCGAGGGCAGGGATGGATGGGAGATTGGGAATTGGGAATTGCTGGCTGGGCTGGAATTGCCAGAGCAGCTGTGGCTGCCCCTGGATCCCTGGCAGTGCCCAAGGCCAGGCTGGACATTGGGGCTGGACATTGGGACAGTGGGAGCTGTCCCTGCCATCCATGGCTGGGATGGGTGGGATTTGAGGTCCTTTCCCACACAAACCATTCCATGGTTCCACGATACTTTTGGGATTCACTCCCCCTCTCCCCACCCCAGCAGGAAAAGCAGATCCCGACCTCTTTAGCATCAGGAAGCTTTAAAGGAGGTGCAGGGCAGAGCAAGAGGAGGGTGCAGTGAACGTTCCCCGTTCACATCCCAGCTTTTTCATCCCTGCAGGTCCCCCAGTCCCACCCTGGGATAAAATCCTGGACTCTCTCTTGCACAGGACTTCAGGCAACTCGTGTTTGCCACGGCCACGCTCCACGGAGCGATGGAGGAAATATGCAAAATAAACCTTAGGAAAGCAACATGATTAAATTTTCTGACAGTGGTTGCCATGATGTTCAGAAATGCATGAAATGAATGAGGCTTGTTCATGGCTTTGTTATCTCTGCCAGGTTGCCAGGGAGGGAGGGAGAGGGGAAAAAATCCTGAAAATTAAAATAATTTTTCAATATGTTAGATAAATATCAGGGCTCTGGAAGAGGTGTGTGAGCAGGCATGAGAAATACTTCAATTTAAAAAATGGAAAGCTTCATCAAAGGGCTGGCACGGGGCTGGCTGTGTGCAGGGGAGGGAGGCTGCTCGGATCCCGGCTCCCAACCGCTGGGGACAGCCTGGCAGATCCTCCCAGCTGTGGTGGTGCCATGGATGTTCCATCATTCCAGCATTATTCCAGCCCTGGCAGGGCCCAAGGGCAGCTTGGACAGGGCTGGAGCAGCCTGGGACAGTGGGAGGTGTCCCTGCCATGGCAGGGCTGGAGTTAAATGGGGTTTTAAGTTCCTTCCAATCCGAATCATTTTGGGTTGAACCAGTTCATCTTCTCTATGAAGAAACATCCCAAACTGGCCTGAGCTCCAATAACCTGAATATTTTAAACCAAAAATTCTGCTTCTTACCTCATCTTTACCAGGGTGGGGTTCTTGTACCCCCCTGTCCACGCAGAGTCCCCATCACAGAGCCATCGTCCCAGGATGGTTTGGGTTAAATGGACCTCAAATTCCCCACAGTGCCAGCCCAGCCATGGCAGGGACAGCTCCCACTGTCCCAATGTCCAGCCCCAATGTCCAGCCTGGCCTTGGGCACTGCCAGGGATCCAGGGGCAGCCACAGCTGCTCTGGCAATTCCAGCCCAGCCAGCAATTCCCAATTCCCAATCTCCCATCCATCCCTGCCCTCTGGCACTGGGAGCCATTCCCTGGCTCCTGTCCCTCCATCCCTTGTCCCCAGTCCCTCTCCAGCTCTCCTGGAGCCCCTTCAGGCCCTGCAAGGGGCTCTGAGCTCTCCCTGGATCCTTCTCCTCTCCAGGTGAGCATTCCCAGCTCTCCCTGGATCCTTCTCCTCTCCAGGTGAGCATTCCCAGCTCTCCCTGGATCCTTCTCCTCTCCAGGTGAGCATTCCCAGCTCTCCCTGGATCCTTCTCCTCTCCAGGTGAGCATTCCCAGCTCTCCCTGGATCCTTCTCCTCTCCAGGTGAGCATTCCCAGCTCTCCCTGGATCCTTCTCCTCTCCAGGTCAGCATTCCCAGCTCTCCCAGCCTGGCTCCAGAGGGCTCCAGCCCTGGGAGTGTTCCTGTGTTCCAGGGGAAGCCGAGGGAGCAAGGAGCAGCTCCAAGCAGAGCTCTTTGCCCTTCAGGCTCTGCACTGAGCACATCCAGCCCATGGTGCTCAGCTCTATTATTTCCTTCCCCATGAATTGCCAGCTCAAGCTCAAATGCATTAAACTTGAAAGCGAATTTTGAATGCAGCCCAATATTTTATCTGCAATCCTGTATCGTGTGTAATTTGCTTGGCCTGGAGCAGTGAAATCGCTCTTGTCGACTGCATTGAAAATGAGACAAAGATAATGCCATGATTTTTTCTTTATTCTGGGTGATGGATGCTAAGCTGGCTACAAACCTGTGGCTTCCCTGTCCTCAGGAGCTGAGCCACGGCTCCAAACTGCCCCGAGAGCTGTCTGGGCACGGGGAATTCGTGGATTTCTGGGAGCAGCACTGAGCTCCTGGAGCTGCTGGGACCACCTGGGCCAGCTCTGGGCCGAGTTCTGGGAGCATTTTTTATCAGGAGAGGGCTCTTCTTCCCCAGAGGTGCTGGCACTGCCCAGGCTCCCCAGGGAATGGGCACGGCCCCGAGGCTGCCAGAGCTCCAGGAGCTGCCAGGGATGCCCAGCTGGGATTGCTGGGGGTTCTGGAGCTGGATCCATGATCCCTGTGGGTCCCTTCCCGCTCAGGATATTCCATGATTCCATGACTCCAGCTTGCAGGAGTCTGCAAACACAGAGCAGTGAGGTGGGAGCAGGGAGCAGAGCCCAGGGAAGGAGGTCACCCAGCCCCAGCTCCGTCTGCCCCAGCTCATTTCTCTTCATTAGCAGCACCCAGTACTTGACAGAACGAGCTTTTCCACGTGCAGGTTAATGAAGATTTGTTTGCAAGGATCTGAATAAATCCTGGTGCTGCTTCCCCCCTGAGCTGGGGCAGAGCTCATCAAAGCCAGCACAAAACCCCAGCTGGTCTTTGGGGGGGTCTGACAGAGCACCCAGGGGTTACAGCAACCTGCAGCTCCCCAAACTGCTCCTGGAAGGGTCCCACGCTCCAAGTGCCGCCCCTGGCCAGGAGAGCCGGGCTGGATGGGCTGGGAGCAGCGGGAGGTGTCCCTGCCCATGGCACTGGCTGGGATTTGGGCTCCTTCCAACCCATCCCAGCACTCTGTCTTTCCTCCCAGCTGCACTCAGCTCTAATTAGCTTTTCACGCAGAAATTGAGAAGGAGCTGATGTTGCTGAGCCCCGGGTCCGGGGGCAGCACAAGCTCAGCAGGGAGAAGGTTGAATTTTCGGGGGGAAAGGCTGAATTTCCCCCTGCTCCCTCCCTGGAGCAGCACCAGGGCCCTGATGGATCTCTCTGAGTCCCTGCAGTGCCCCAGGCACTGGGAAATGGGCAGGAGTTTATTTGTGATGACGCTGGTGGTGCACAATGTTTCTTAATGAGCCCCATAAAAGATTTAGGGGGAACGGAGATGAGGAAGGGAAAGATGCAAATCTCAGGCCCTGCAGATCTCTAATATTGTTTTCCCTTCAGAAGGGAAATCACCACTAAATGCCATCCACAGCTTATTGTGGTTTGCCAGGAGCTGGGTTCTGCTCCTTTTTCTGCTCCCTCCACTTTAAAGTGAAGTTTCACTTTAAAAATGCAGTATAATATCATTGACCCTTTTGCTCTCAGCTGGGAGGGACTGGAATCACACTGAGCCCTTTGGGATTCACCCCAAAACCTGCATTTAATCCCTGCTTTCCCTGGCCTGGGCTGTTTTCCTCTGCCCTCCCCTGGGCACTCACTGGGAGAAGCACTTTGGGAACAAGATCCTGCTCTGCTTGCAGCCAGGAAACTCATGGAGAGAGGCTGGACACCACAGGCACTCCTGGAAGATCCTTTACTCTGAGCTGGGATACAGAAACCTCTGAAGGGTACGGCAGGGTCTGCTGGTGCCTCGCCATGGAATGTTCTGGGTAATTTTGGTGTGTTTTTGGGGCTGCTGCTGTTGGGATCCCACCCTGCTCCATCCCCTCCCCCTTCCTGCCTGTTTTAGGTGTAATTATAAATTCTGTTAGAGGTATTTTTAATCTAAATGGAATATCCAGGTAATGAAACAGGCAAATCTCGAGCCAGTGCCTTCCTTCCAGTGAGACACTTGAGGATTCAGAGAGAAAAGCTGCCCTTGCAGTTACCCCAACATTGCCATTTTTGCCCAGCTGACAAACCCTGGTCCCTTCCACTCCAGAGGGGGAATTTCCATGGAATGCTGCCCTTCCACTGCTGGATACAGCTCCGGCTTCATTTGGCACGGGACACATCAGCCTTGGCTTTTGGGGACAAGGGTAGAGCCTGCCGGGGACAAAAACGGCTTCCAAACCCCTTTTTTTGGTCATCCCCTAGCGGGGATGGGGTTGGAAGGACCACAGGAAGAGGAGTTGAATTTTCCATGTTTTGGCACGGGGTCATGGCAGGAGATTCCTGGGACAGGCTGCCCCTCCCAATCCGGCCTTTATTCCCCAGTTCCACCGCGGTGTCCAGGGGACCCAGCCCGGAGGGGATCTGGGGGAAGAGGTGACAATTAAACATCCAAGGGCTGATCTGAGCAGCCAAATTTGGGCTCCCACCTAAACCCCAGCACTGGGGAAGGTCTGGCCCACGCTGAGTTTGGAACAACACCACAGCTTTATGGAATCACGGAATTGTTCAGGCTGGAAAAGCCCTCTGAGCCCATCCAGCCCAAACATTCCCAGCCCAGCCAGGGCTTTAAATCCCACCTGGGATGGGCACCCCAGCCCTGCCCTGGGCAGCTGTGCCAGGCCTGGACAGCTCCTTTTGGCAAGGAATTTTCCCAGTATTCCACATCAAGCTCCCCTGAGGCTGTTCCCTCTCTGGCCCTGTTCCCTGGGAGAAGGATCCTCCGTCCCACCAGGGATTGTGTGGAGCCACAGGGTCCCCCTGAGCCTCCTTTTCTCCAGCCTGTCCATGAGCTCATCCCGATTTCCCTCTCCCAAGTGCATCCCTGCCACCCTCCCTGGAGGCTGTCACATTTTCCAGTCACATTTTCCACCCAACAAGACAGAACAATTCGAGTTTTGTCTGCGGCTCATTTGCATCTATTTTACCGAACACATTTTGAAATATTCCCTCGTCCTGGAGTGCCTCCAACAGCCTCTGTGGCAAATATCATTTTCTGGTTATTGTTAAAAAGTGATGATAAAAGAGGGAGACGAAGCTTTCAGGTTGGATTAGCCCCTGCTCCAGGCTGCTCTGGGTGTTTTGGCAGCTCCTCTCCCGTGGGGAGTGTGCGGTGCTCTGACAGCCACCATGGACACTCAGGGCTGCCAAAACAGCAGCAAAAGGAGAAATAAAGGTGGGTATGAAACAACAGGGAGCTGCTCTCTGCCAGGGACACCAAACCTGGCACCACAGGGAGCTCCAGGGCACTCCTGTGCCACCCCCCAAAATCTGCCACTGCAGCCAGGGAGGAGCAGCTCCTGGAGGGAATCACATCTTGTTTGTCACAGGTTGATTTTCCTCCCTTTGCTTTAATGAACTCAGGCTGTTTCGTGCCCCTTCCACCAATAAATTCGACTTTCCCTCACGGTGCTGGCATCACCTTCTCCCGGGGAAGGCCCACGCTGTGAGCTGGGGGGATAGACAATAAAAACAGGGAAAAGAATCCCAGAATCCCTGAGGCTGGAGAAGCCCTCCCAGACCAAGCTCTGAGTGCCCGGTGCCCACCCTGTCCCCAGAGCTCCAGCAATTCCTGGGACACCTCCAGGGCTGGGCACTGCAAACCTCCCTGGGCACTTCCAAGGCCTGAGCGCCCTTTCCATGGGGAAATTCCTGCTGCTGTCCCCCCTGAGCCTCCCCTGGCCCAGCCTGAGGCCGTTCCCTCTCCTCCTGTCCCTGTTCCCTAAGGACACCTGGAGTTAAATTCAGCCTCTTTGCTCCCACAGCCTTTTCCAGGAGCATTCCCAAGATGGATCCCAGGGGTTTGTTGTGAGGTGTGTCCCGAGTTAAGGTGGGTTAGGGGTGATTCCAGCTCCTGCTGTGCTGCTGTACCAGGGCTAATGATCTAAAGTGTTTATTTCATGCTCCATTTCTACGACTAAATGGCTGCAATAGATAATGGGATTATTCCAGCCTTTTTCAGCTCCAGGCTGATGGCCATAAGGAACATGGGAAGTGTCATTATTAGGGGAAAAGTGCTGCTCAGGTATTTTGTGGTCATTAAGTGTTCAATCAGAACATGTGGAAACAAATAAACCGAGGGAAATAATAACTGAGGAGTTACTAACACTTTACTCAGTCATCTGAGGAGCTCCCAGGAACCTTTTGGGATGAATTAATTAATGGATGCTCTGCCCACTCTTGGAATATCTAAAGCCTTGATACACTTTGCTCCTGCTTTTGCCATGAGACAGCCCTGGAGTTTTGTCTTTTCCTGGCTAGTTTATGGCCCATTCCAACGGGAAGGGCTCGGTGATTCCATGGCCTCCTGAATCCCTGCTGGCTCCCAGGGCGCTCTGACCCACTGCTGCTGTCCTTGGAGAGACCCAGGAGCTGCACATTTCCTCCCTCCAGCCCCGATTTTAGGCTGGGAGAGGGTGGAGCAGCTCCTGGGCAGGGGCTGGTGTCCCCAGCCTGGCACAGCTGAGGGGACACGGGGACAGTCAGGGAATGGGAGCTGCGAGGGACCCCAGGGATGGTCCAGCCCAACCCCTGCCCTGCCCAGACACCCCAACAGCCCTTGTGACGCCTCAGCAGCTTTGGGCAGCCCTGAGGGGATCAGAGAGCTTGGGGCAGATGAGCAATGTAGCATCCCAGAATCCCAGAACGGTTTAGGGTGGAAGAGACTTTAAATCCCACTCATCCCACCCCTGCCATGGGCAGGGACACCTCCCACTGTCCCAGGCTGCTCCCAGCCCTGTCCACCTGTGGCCAGGTCCTTTCCAGCTGAAATATTATATTAAACATTAAATATATCAAATATAAAATACATACATAAAAATAAATTAAATATATTCACATATACACGATATATTATGTATATTTGGGGTGGTTTTCTGCCTTTCCAGTCTATGTAAAATGTGCATCCAGCACATCCTGATTTTACCTGCAAAAACTGGGCCTAGGTGCAGTTTATCCAATGGGGATCCCTATCTGGTATTTCCCATTTTAAAGAGAAGCTGTGGGATGGAGCACTGCCCTCAGCACTGAGTGCAGGAAACCTTCCCATCCATCCGAGGGGGAAAGGTCCATTATTCCTGGAAATGTCTCTTGGCTGAACCCTCCTGGGTCAACGCTCTCCGTAGCTCTGTGTGTAACCAGCTGGAAAAACAACCAGAAAATACCTTTTTTGTTGCTGCTTTGCTGCTTTTTCCAACCCCTGCACGCTCTGCTTTCATTCACAGCAAAACTCCCAGCGAGATCCTTGTGAGTGGGGTGGTAAATCCCAGCTGGAAGGGGTGGAAAACCCCTGGAAGAGGTGGAAAATCCCATGAAGAGGTGGTAAATCCCTGGAAGAGGTGGAAAATCCCATGAAGAGGTGGTAAATCCCTGGAAGAGGTGGAAAATCCCTGGAAGAGGTGGTAAATCCCTGCTGGATGCTGAAGGGGCATCGAGGGGTAAGAATGATCTGAGCTTTAAAATCTCTTCAACCCAACCTGTTCTGTGAGAAACATTTGCTCATTTAAATGACTTCATTCCGTTTAATGAATTTTGTTGCCGATTCATGGATGTGGACCTGAGATATTTGTCAGGATATTTTCCAAAATGTGTTAATATGTTGGAAAAGGAGCCAGGGAAAGAGGGCAGTGCCTCCAATGTGATATTTGTGTTCTGACTGATGGCAAGGGGAAAGGTGAGGGGAGGAGGACTGGCAAGCACAGGGCCTTTATGCCCCGGGTGGCACAAAAAGCTTCTGTGGCCCCTTGGGCTCCTGCAGGCTCTGCTGAGGCCTGAGAGGCTCCTGGAGCAGGGGCTGGGCAGAGTTAAAGGAATAAAGCAGGGATTCATTAAAAGCCCTTCCAAGGATGCACCTTGGGCAGTGCAAGAGCCCGGCCCTGGCTCCAGCCAAGATGGGTCAGGAGTTGGACACTGGGATCAGTTTTGCTCCATTTCCACCTTGGGTTCATTGTGCAATTCCAGCCTCAGGTGATGAAGGCCCATCCTCCCAGATTCTCTCCTCAATTCCCTGCTGGTTGCACTTGTTGGGGCTGAGGCTGCAGCGCTGCCCTTGCTGCTGGGGCTGGCTCTCGGAGTCTGCAATCCAGAGTGTGTGCCCTTGTTTCTGATCCTTAGTTACAGGATCCAGAAAAACACTGAATTCCATAGAATATGAAATTCATGAGCGTGTTTTCATGGTGATACATGAGAACAAATGTTAAAGTCAGATAGGAAAAGCTAAAAGTGTGAGTGTGTAGATTAGAGAGTTTTCTTAAACCCCTGTGTGGAAAAGGTTAGTTTAGAGAACAGGAGACAAGGAGGAGGATTTAGGGTGTTGTCTCTTGTCCCTTCTTCTTTCTTCTCCATGTTCTTCTCCTGGAGGTTTTTGGGTGACAGGGAGTGATTGCACAGAAAATGCCACAGTGCAGCACAGAGGTGATGGGTCATTGGGTCATTAAGAAAAATAATATACGTGTCTGTTGTTAATTGGGTAAAAGTTAGGGTAAAAAAAGGATTGTTGTGTGTGCTGAGCTGTGAGGAGACCCTGCTGACACTTTGTGTGCACTCCAGAGTTCTGCACAATTACACACTCTGCAAAACAGCAAAGCTCCAACCGAGGGACCCCTGGAGCTGCTCAATCCCACTCCCATGGAGAGGGGGACAGAGATGGATCTGCCCTGGGTTCCCACAGCTCCGGCTGGGAGCGGGGCCCAGCTGCCCTCACTCCATCCTTGGGAGAGCTGCAGGGCTCCCAAGCCTTTAATTCACCCTGCCCGTGCTGAAGGGCCCGAGTTGGGCCCAGAGGAACACTTTGAGAGGATCAGAGGAACACTTTGAGAGGATCAGAGGAACACTTTGAGAGGATCAGAGGAACACTTTGAGAGGATCAGAGGAACACTTTGATCCCGCTCAGGGCTCACGGCCCTTCCCGCTGCGCTCTGCCGAGGGTGACGGGAGCAGAGCGGCTCTGAGGCCCTGCTCAGGCGCTTCTGTAGCTGAACAAGAGGAGAGCGTTCCCCAGCAGGTCTGCTGCAGGTTTTCACTCCACTTTTCATGATCCACCAGCGTGCTGGGTCGTGTCTTTGTGCAGATTTGTGGTGTTTTATCTCCCGTTTTCTCACTCTGCTCTGAAAGCTCTGGCATTTCTTGCTGGGGAAGAGCTGTCTGCAACTTACCCCAGTGAAAACTGAAGTGAATATTTACCTAATGCTTTCAAAACCAGCCTTTGCTTTCCAGAGAGGGGCTGGTGATCCTGGGCTCCAGTGTTTGTGAAATTAAATCATTGATTCTTTACAGTTTGAATGGGATTTTGTTGGAACATTTTTTGCAGTTATAATTTAATCTTTCTTCCCTTTCACAGAATGATTTGATTTTGCCCAAATCAGGCATCAGATTAATCTGAAATAATGTTCAAACATCTTGACTTACAAAAAAAAAAAAACCTGACAGCTTTTCCAGTGTCGCTCCTGGAGCAGCCTTTTCCATCAAAGCTTCCAGAGACATGGAAAGGTGATTTGGGGATTTTTCCTGCAGGGAGAGTTTTTCCAGCCACTGTGGGCTTTGCAGCTGTGGGCTTTGCACAAAACCATGGGATGGTTTAGATTGGAAGGGACTTAAATCCCATCCATTTCCACCCCAGCCATGGCAGGGCCAGCTCCCACTGTCCCAGGCTGCTCCAGCCCCAATGTCCAGCCTGGCCTTGGGCACTGCCAGGGATCCAGGGGCAGCCACAGCTGCTCTGGTTAACACTGATGGATGAAATTATGTCAAATAAAACCTTGAAATTATGTCAAATAAAACCCCCAGTTTAAGGGTTTTTTGTTTTAGGAATACGTCCCACACACCAGGAGGGTGAAGAGAACTTTGTGATGTGTCCAAGCCCAGGTGAGGTCTCAGGGCAGGGCTTTAGGAGGATCAAGAAAATGTGTTTTCGTCTCCCAGCTGATGTTCAGTGCAAGAATATTTCAATATAATAATCTGGAAAGAAAATTGCCAATTTATTTTTCAACATAAATTGTCCAGAAAAGATAAAGCTTCTCAGATTTTGGGGCTGGGAGCGTTCTGGGGAGCTCTGGTGTGTCCTCCTGGGTGTGTTTGCAAGAGAAGGTTAAAATCACCTGCCTCGGTGCCATGGGCTGGATTAAAGAACCTCTTGATCCTTTTGGAAGATTAATATTTCCAGATTCCAACTTTCCCCAGAGATGTCTGCGAGCGAGGAGAATTTCACAGAAAATGTTTGTTCCCTTTCACCCATCACTAATCACCACACTCAGAGGAACATGTTGTCAAATAGCAGATGGTGCATTATTCTAGAAATAACTGATCAACATATGTTTACTTCAGACATAAAGGCTGTGTTTGAAACAGCCAGGAATTATTTCATGTATGGATGAAGAAATGCTGCTTTCAAAGGGCTCAGCTCCCAGAGGGCACAATTAGCACATCCCAACATGGAGGTGGAAATCAAAGTTCTGCATCTCCACCTGATTTCCACTTGTTTGAGCCGGGCCTGGCTTGTCAAAGGATTTCCTTTTGTACTGAACAATCATTCTGGGTTAGGAAAATTCCCTGGTTTTAATCTTATTTGTCCTCCCTCTGCTCCTAAAAATTCAGGCACTGCGTTCCCTCAGGGGGAGGAAGTGAATTGTCCATCACTGACTGATGTGGGTCCCGAAGAACTCGTTGCAATTTGCCTTTGCTCCCACATAATTCCATTTATTCATTGAAAATATCAACCTGCCTGGAAATAAAAAAGAAGCTTCCTTAATTTTGGGAGACTCCTCAGCTTTGGAGGGGCTGCCCAGGGAGGTTTGTCCATCCCTGGAGGTGTCCCAGGAATTGCTGGAGGTGGCACTCGGAGCTCTGGGGACAGGGTGGGCACAGCTGGGACTGGCTGGGCTGGGAGGGATTTTCCAGCTTTAATGGCCCTGTGTTTACATGCTGGAAAAATGAGTTGTGATCTTTTTTGCATTCACAATTTTCCCCTCAAAAAATCTGCCATTTCTAATACTGGAAAAAATAAAATACACTCTGGACTGGAACAAGTCATCGACTAGAGAAAATAATTAATTTTCATTTTTTTAAACTGACAAGTTTAATTTACAGAGGAGACAGAGGGATGTGTGAGCACCAGCAGTGTTTTCCACAGGGATCACCAAACCACAGCTCTGATTTTCTGGGATCCTGTAGCTCCTGTGCTGCTCCAAGCCTGATCCCATCCCTGTGCTCGTGCTGGAATGATCCACCCTGGGAGAGAGGAGCGTGATCCCTGTGAGAAAACAGCCCTTGAGGGACATTTCCAGCAGGGATCCTGCACAGAGAAAAAATCCAGGAAAATTGGGAGAGGACAAAAAAATCCAGAGATTTTTCCTCCAGTATTTCATCCCAGCTGCTTGGAGTTTAAAGGCAATGGCATCATTTAATATTCACCAACAGATCTGCTTTTCCTGCTTTGTCCAGACCTGTGGAAACTCCTCATGGTTTGGTTTCTCCAATACTCTGGAGGAGTGAATTCCATGATTTAATGATGCACCTTGTGATTAACTCCCCCTTAAGCTTTATTTTCAGCTCCGTGCCTGACAATTCCACAGGATCACCTCTAAGCTGAGGGAGGAGGAATTTTTTCCCTCTCTGTGCATCCCTGTCCTGTCTCATCCCATTTCCTGAGGGTTTCTTTTCCAGGCTGGGCTTTCCAGGCCACTTCAGGCCTTTGCTCCGTTTTCCTCCTTTCTGGAGCTCCAGACCAACCCAGCACTGCCCAGAACATCACCGAAAATCTCTGGGATGTAAAAATGGGAATTCCTGGTGACAATTCAGGGATTCTGTCTTTGAGCAGCGGCTGGGTTGGAACAGATCGAGTTTTGGAACCTCAGTCCCACGGGAAAGGGCTGGAGAAGCAAACAGATGTGGGGCTGTTCTCTTCCATCAATAGAAATACTGGAATCTTCTTCTGCTCCCACGGAACAGAGCGGGGGCTGATCTTTATTCATCATCCTGTGCACACCTGACAGCCTTTCCAGATGATTTTACAAAACATTCTCTGCAAAAATCCCAAGCCCAACCATCCAAACAGCCCCAAAAATCCCTGTCCAATCCAGGCAGGTGTGGATTTCTCCCCTGGGAGAGCCCAAGGGGCTGCTGCAAATGTTCAATTTAACTTCCTTGGCAGGGAATTATTGCAATTTGGAGAACTTTTACCTTGGAGTTTTTTCCATAAGGAGAGCAGAAAAATTGATATTAGTGTTGGCCTGGTTTCCAAGAACAACATTTCAGTGTGATTGATAGATATTTATATATATTTCTATATTTTAAAATGTAATATTTACATTTTATATATAAAAATTATAATGATATATTATATTTATAATGTATCTATTGTATATTTATATATTTCTATATTTTATAATGTAATATTTACATTTTATATATAAAAATTATATTCATATATTATATTTATAATGTATCTATTATATATTTATATGTATTTCTATATTTTAAAATGTAATATTTACATTCTATATATAAAAATTATATTTATATTTTATATTTATAATGTATCTATTGTATATTTATATGTATTTCTACATTTTAAAATGCAATATTTACACTTTATATATAAAAATTATAATTATATATTATATTTATAATGTATCTATTGTATATTTATATGTATTTCTATATTTTAAAATGCAATATTTACACTTTTATATATAAAAATAGTATTTATATATTATATTTATAATGTATCTATTATATATTAATATATATATTTCTATATTTAAAAATGTAATATTTACATTTTTATATATAAAAATTATATTTATATATTATATTTATAATGTATCTATTGTATATTTATACTTTATATTTATTTATTTATTTATATATTCATTTATATATTAATTTATATTTATATTTATAGTTGTATTTGTATTTACATTTATATTTACATTTATATTTATATTTATATTTATATTTATATTTATATTTGTATTTGTATTTGTGTTTACATTTACATTTATATTTATATTTATATTTATATTTATATTTATATTTATATTTATATGTATACTTCTCTACTATATAAATATATTTATATTTATTTATTCATATAGTTATATATTTATATATAAATACTTTTCTATATTTATATATATATATATATAATTTTTATATACAGATTACACAGATATCTGTGTATACACAGAAATGTAACTGTAACCTAACGCTGCTGGGGGTTAGAGAATCATGGAATTGCTCGGGATTGATCCCTAAGATCAAAGCCAGCCCCATGTCCCGGGTGCCACATGTGAGCAGTGTCTGTGTGTTCCTCCCCTGACCTCCTGCAGGACCCAATTTCCCCAAAATCTTGGGGAAAATGTCGTTTGTTACAGGGAAATCCAAACACAGAGGTCCTGGCGAGGTTTGGAAGGAGAACGCTGATGGCAAACCTCACCTCCCCTGATTTGTTGCTGTGTCAGGTGCTCGGCAGCCTCGGTGGCACCTGGAAAAGTGTCCTTGGGAAAAAGTGTGGAGAGAGGGGCTCCAGGGGATTCTGACAGGAGAGAACTTGGCTGCTCTCAGTCTGAATCTCTGACATCCATGGCTCTGAGGCAAAATGGTCACAGCTGGATGGAAACAGGGACAGAGGAGGAACAAAATGGTTTATTCCCAGAAAATTATGGGATTGTTTGGGTGGGAAGGGACCTTAAATCCCACCCCAGCCTGCCATGGCAGGGACAGCTCCCACTGTCCCAATGTCCAGCCCCAATGTCCAGCCTGGCCTTGGGCACTGCCAGGGATCCAGGGGCAGCCACAGCTGCTCTGGCAATTCCAGCCCAGCCAGCAATTCCCAATTCCCAATTATCTCCCATCCATCCCTGCCCTCTGTGATTTAAAACCATTCCCTGTTTCTGCAGCTCCCTGGGAAGGGTGAGGGTAGAGCAGCCCCTCCTGTGCCCGATCCTGCTGCTGGGAATTCCAGGGAATTTCATCCCGGCTCCTGGAGAGCTCCAGTTCCTGTTGGTACAAATCACAACAGCCACAGCTCGCAGCTTTCACCTCCATGAGATTTCATTTCCTTCCTTGGGCTCTTTTCCTTTCAGCAGCTCCGTGTTCTTGTGTTGTTAATTCCCTAAAAATCTATTTTTACCCAGCAGTTGCATTATCCCTCTATTCATACCAGCTGATTTAGAACTAATAAAACCTTGATTATGTACCATGAACCAGGAGTGGGATTTCGTTTGCGCTGAGATCTGGCTGGAAATTTGTTTCCCCACTTCTTTCATCCAAATGATTTCTTTGTCTCCCCGCCGTAAAAGATGCTCTGTGCTGTCTGAGCAATCATATTTAACTGTGACAGAGCAAATTAAAAAGGGATTTTCGGGCATCCACACAGCACAAATGAGGCTCACAGTTCATCTACGTCTTTGTAGGCAGCCACGGGGTGCTCAATATTTTTATTTGAAATTATGCACGTACGAGTGTGAGATGGTTATTGGCTCAGGAATTACAGTTCCCCCTCAGCTGCAGGCTGGGAGAAGCCAACCCTGCTGGAATCCTGGAGAAGAGGTTTTGCTGGAATGAGCTGAGCAAAACAAAGCCGGGCGAAGAGCGAGGTTTTTAGGAGCTGAGTTAATTTTGGAGCTATGAAATGAGGAGAGAAAGGCAATAGTTTATTAATGGGGGTTCTGGGGATGCTGTGCGCTGGGAGCAGGGAGGGGAAGGTTGGGGGCGGTGATCAGGGAATGGGATGGGGGCCCTGGGCATGGAGGGCACTGGGGGCATCCAGGAAAGCAGTGAGACTTGAGCTGGGCATCAAGAAATATTCCATTTCCATTTCCATTCCATTCCATTCCATTCCATTCCATTCCATTCCATTCCATTCCATTTCCATTCCGTTCCATTCCATTCCATTCCATTCCATTTCCATTTCCATTCCGTTCCGTTCCGTTCCATTCCATTCCATTCCATTCCATTCCATTCCATTCCATTCCATTCCATTTCCATTCCGTTCCATTCCATTCCATTCCATTCCATTCCATTTCCATTCCATTCCATTTCCATTCCATTCCATTCCATTTCCATTTCCATTCCGTTCCGTTCCATTCCATTCCATTCCATTTTCCATTTCCATTCCATTCCATTTCCATTCCATTCCATTCCATTCCATTTCCATTCCATTCCATTTCCATTCCATTCCATTCCATTCCATTTCCATTCCGTTCCATTCCATTTCCATTTCCATTCCGTTCCGTTCCGTTCCGTTCCATTCCGTTCCATTCCATTCCATTCCATTCCATTTCCATTCCATTCCATTCCATTTCCATTTCCATTCCATTCCATTCCATTCCATTCCATTCCATTTCCATTCCGTTCCATTCCATTCCATTCCATTCCATTCCATTCCATTCCATTCCATTCCATTTCCATTCCATTCCATTTCCATTCCATTCCATTCCATTTCCATTTCCATTCCGTTCCGTTCCATTCCATTCCATTCCATTCCATTCCATTCCATTTCCATTCCGTTCCATTCCATTCCATTCCATTCCATTCCATTCCATTCCATTCCATTTCCATTCCGTTCCATTCCATTCCATTCCATCCCATCCCATCCCATCCCATTCCATATAAAATCACCAGACTGGTTTGGGTTGGAGGGACCTCAAATCCCACCCATCCCACCCCAGCCATGGCAGGGACAGCTCCCACTGTCCCAGGCTGCTCCAGCCCCAGTGTCCAGCCTGGCCTTGGGCACTGCCAGGGATCCAGGGGCAGCCACAGCTGCTCTGGCAATTCAATTCCAGCCCTTCCCCACCCTCATTGTAAAAACCTCCTCCTTCTATCTGAATTAAATCAACCCTTTATTCCATAAAACATTCTCTCCCTTGCTCTGGTTTCCCCCTCCTCTCTCTGTGATCCTGCAGGAATTTCTCCTTTCCCAGGGCACCAATTCCTGAGCTGCTGGGAGTTTCTCACGCTGCTCCCCCACCCTTCACAGCTGGCTCTGGATCCAAAGCAAACCCATCACGCCTGAAAACACAAATCCTAAAGATTCACATTCCGGAAAGAAAACAGGAAGCCCCAAGAGTTCCAGTAGGATTTTAGATCCCACAACTTCAAGCCAATTTCAGGAACACTGGCAGCCTTCTGACTTCATTTCAGACACTTAGTCGTGGCTTTATGTCTGATTTATTGCTGAAGGGCTACACAGTGCTTTTGGTTTCTTCCCTTGAACCTGGAGTTTTATGTTTTTATGGATTTTAAAGGAAATTTACAGCAGCACTAAGGCATTGCTTTTTGAAGCAGGGGATTCAGGGAGAAGTGAGCATAAAAGTGTGGTTTGTGCTGGAAATCTGCATCCTCCTCTCCAGTGCAAGTCCATTTGATGTTCTGAAGTGCTACAAAAGACAAAATGTTCAAAACCTGCAGCAGGAGATGAAAGCAACCGGGAAGATTTGCCAACGTGAACTGGAAATTGCACAATAAAAGACAAAAGGATTTCCTAAGGAGGGCTGGTGGCCCCGGGGGTCACCACCAACCTCCAGCTCCACCAGGAGCTCCCAGGGCAGCCCTGATCCTGCAGCTCCCGCCTGAGCTCTGCCTGCCCACGGCAGCTAGCTCCAGTTCTGACCAGTTCTGACCAGTTACTGCCCAGTTACTGCCCAGTTACTGACCAGTTCTGACCAGTTCTGACCAGTTACTGACCAGTTCTGACCAGTTCTGACCAGTTCTGACCAGTTCTGACCAGTTATTGACCAGTTCTGCCCAGTTCTGACCAGTTCTGCCCAGTTATTGACCAGTTCTGACCAGTTACTGCCCAGTTCTGCCCAGTTACTGCCCAGTTATTGACCAGTTATTGACCAGTTATTGACCAGTTGTTGACCAGTTATTGACCAGTTACTGCCCAGTTACTGCCCAGTTATTGACCAGTTCTGCCCAGTTCTGCCCAGTTACTGACCAGTTACTGACCAGTTACTGCCCAGTTATTGACCAGTTATTGACCAGTTACTGCCCAGTTACTGCCCAGTTATTGACCAGTTATTGACCAGTTGTTGACCAGTTGTTGACCAGTTATTGACCAGTTATTGACCAGTTACTGCCCAGTTCTGACCAGTTCTCTGTGGGCCCCAGGTGGAAGCCAGTGCTTCCAACCTTCCCCTCAAAAATCATCTCCTTTTTAAACAAGAGCAGTGCCCCAGCAGCCCCTGGGACGTTCCTTCCCCAACCCTTGGTGTCAAAGAGAGCCCTGTGGGATTTCAGGCTGACAGTGCAGAGGGTTGGTGTTTATCCAAGCGGTTTTCTGCTGGAACTTTTGCCATTTCCCAGCCTCTCCTGCTCTCCTGGCCGTTCATCTGGGCTGGGAAGCACCAAACCACCTGCACAGACACCACAGGGCTTAGGGAAATCAGCAGCTCCTCCACCAAGGCTCTTCCAGCTGCAAAGGTGCAAAAGGGTGAAGGCTCCAGATTCCAGAGGTTCAGGTTGGATGGGATTTGGAGCAACCTCATCCATGGAAAGGTGTCCTGCCCGTGGCAGGGGTGGCACTGGGTGGGATCTGAGGTCCCTTCTGACCCAAACCACTCTGGGATTCTGTGATAAGCCAAGGTCTGTATTTATCCCTGCATTCTGTATTTATCCCTGCATTCTCTATTTATCCCTGCATTCTGTATTACTGCCATTTATCCCTTGGTTCTGTTTTCCCATTTTTATTTTCCTGTGTGGCCCAAAATCTGTGCAGGGATTTCAGGGGGGATGGGACCGTGTCTGCCCAGCCCTTCCCACGGCAGCATCATCCTGGTGCTTCCATCTTCCCTTTGTTCCCTGCCCCTTCTTCTGTCCCCTTTGTGTGGGGCTGTGTCCCTGGTGGCAGCACATCACATCCAGCCCAGCAGATCTAGGAGGGGAGGCTTGGATAAAACCAGCATCTCCTGCTTCGGAAATAACTGGAACACTTGTTTTGGAAACAACAGTGGAACTTCAAAGCTGAAGTTCCTCTTTGAAAACAAGCCTCTCACTTTCTCCCTGGAGGCTCACAGGTACCAGCACTCTGCTGGCAGATAAGGACACTGCCACCTTCACCTGGCAGGGGAGGTGACAGGTAAGGACACACCTGCTCACCCCTTCCCTGACACTTTTCCTTTGCTTTTTTCCTCCCCAAGCCATTGCTGGAGCAGAGAAACCTCAAGGAAAATCAGTGTCCATTGGCCACACGCTCAAAATACACACAGCAGCTCCAAACCAGCAAAGGGAGCCGAGCACTTGGGAAAAATCCCCTGCATTTTCTGTGGGATGATGTGTACTGGGATATTTCCTGGTGATTTGCTTTCAAAGCAAGGAATTCAGGCTGAGCCAAACGAGGAGGGATGGATCCCAGCACCCATGGGGGTTCCCTTGGCAGCTGGCACCTGAAGCACATTCCCTGTGACCTGGAGGAGCCTCTCCCAGCTGAAACAGCCCACAGCTTCTCCAGCTGGAGTGGGAACGGGAAAGGGAGATGTCTGCAGGGGAGAGGAGCGTGGGCTGTGGCAGGGTAAAACACCCAGGATGGCAAATCCCTTCTGCTCCTCCAAGAGCCTTTGGAAACTGCCTGGCTTTTCTGAGCACCTGATCCCTCTGTGCTGAAGAGCAGGAGAGGTTCCTCGTGCAGTCCCCAGGTGATGTCCAGCAGGAGCTCTGTGCGGGAGGCACTGTCCTGGTGAGCCTGAGCTGAGTGCTCATGCTGGGGTGGATGAAAAGAAATTCCTGTTCAGGCTTCAGAGCTGTACCTCAGCAACCCCTCAGCAGAGGGATGAGGGTGGAGGTCATGTGATTTTAAATGCTTGGAATGATTCAGTATTTTCCCTCTGGAACAGCTTTAAAAAATTTGTTTTTTCCAAAAATGCCCTGAGTACCTGAATCTGGAGGGTGCCTCCTTTTATTAAATCCATCTCCCACAAGGGCCAAAGGTTTAAAAGGTAAAAATGAAATCACTTGTTAACACCTAGAGCAGGAGTTTTGTGTTCCTCCTCCGGCTCGTGTGAGCTCAGGGGGAGGTTTCTGGAGGGGCCCTGAGGAAGCCAGAGCACCAAGAGGCAGAGTGAGGAGAACAGGTTTCCCTGGACACAGCTGGGAGCAGGATCCATGGGAAGGGAGCTTGGCTGTGGGCTGGGGATAAATCCATGTGCACGACATGTGGTAGGAGTTTAACCTGCAGCTGCTGGGGAGGAATCATCCAGAGACACCAGAGTGAGGAATGGAGGGGGAGTGAAGCCCTCCTCCCCTCAGGGCTCCAGCTCTGGAGCTGCCCTGGGCTCTGGAGCAGGAACAGGGCAGGGATGCGGTGTGGGAATGCCCTGTGGGTCAGGGATGAGGAGGAACTGAGGTCCCTGTGGAAAGGGACAGCCAAGGAAGGGCTGTTCCAGTCTGTGGGTTTTGTTTGTTTGTGTAAATCATTTTTACTTATTCCTTAATTCCTGAGGTGCCACCAAGTCAAGGTTGGTGACTTACTGATCTGCTGCATTTATTTAAATGAGATTTAAATGACTTAAATTTAATTATTTTATTTAAGTGTTTAAATGAAAACCAGAAATTCAGCTCTGTTTTAGTGAGGCAGCCACGTTTTCCTCGTTACCCTTGCAGGAAGTGAAAGGGATGGGAACGATCCCTCCCCGCTTCCTTGGAAAGCAGTGCTTGTCCAGATCCACATCAAAACTCTCCAGAACTGCACCAAACCTCTCCAGAGCCACCCCAAACCCCTCCAGAACCACATCAAACCTCTCCAGATCCACATCAAGGCTCTCCAGATCCACCCCAAACCTCTCCAGATCCACCCCAAACCTCGCCAGAACCACGTCAAACCTGTCCAGATCCACATCAAACCTGTCCAGATCTGCACCAAACCTCTCCAGAACTGCACCAAACCTCTCCAGAACTGCACCAAACCTCTCCAGATCCACCCCAAACCTCTCCAGAACTGCACCAAACCTCTCCAGATCCACCCCAAACCTCTCCAGAACTGCACCAAACCTCTCCAGATCTACCTCAAACCTCTCCAGAACCACATCAAGGCTCTCCAGATCCACATCAAGGCTCTCCAGATCCACATCAAACCTGTCCAGATCTGCATCAAACCTCTCCAGAACTGCATCAAACCTCTCCAGAACTGCACCAAACCTCTCCAGAACTGCATCAAACCTCTCCAGAACTGCATCAAACCTCTCCAGAACTGCACCAAACCTCTCCAGATCCACCCCAAACCTCTCCAGAACCACCCCAAACCTCTCCAGATCGGCAGTGAGTACCAAAGGATTTGTTTGCAGAGCAGGCTCTGGAGCTGATTGTTGTGATTGAGGATGCAGCAGAGGCTCTGAGCTTTTGCCAATTTCTCGGGCTCCCGCGGTTTTCTCCCAGGAGCTGATTGCCAGCAGGAGCCGTGGCACCTTCATTAGCTCCCCCTGAACCTTCCACCGAGCTGGGAAAGCAATCACGGCGCGTTGGGAGCGCGAGGAAGGAGCTTTGTTTGCTTGTCAGGATTCCAGACAGTGCCCCAGCACTGAGGATGGGAAGGGTTTGTGTTTTTTCTGCTCCTATTTCTGAACTCAGCCAGAATGCAAAATCCCAAATGCACCTGCACATCCTAAATCAGCGCTGGAAGAGCCCAGAGAGAACGGGCTCAGCTCCTCTGCCAGCAGCAGGGACATGGAAATGGTCTCTGGGAAGGGGTTCAGGAATTCCTGGATGTGGCACTCAGGGCTCGGGCTCCATGGGCTGGGAGGGCTTCTCCAACCTCAGGGATCCTGGGATTCTTAGAGGATGGGACCAGAATCCACTGCAGTTTACCACAAACCTCACCTGGATGTTTTCCTGAGGCTGCATTGCCCTTCCTGCCCTTCTCCTTTGCTCTGCTCAGCTCTCCCATCCTGGACCAGGGAGCCGATTTCCTTCCCAGCCTGAAGGATGCTGTGATTCCTCAGCAGGCACTGAGGGAAGCTGGCCCAGCCTCCCTGCAGTGCTCTCAAGTGCTGCCCTCATCAAGGCTGCTGAATAATTTAGGCAGATTTATTTCACTTTGTGGTTCGTTGTCTTTCCTTGATTTCTCATCTCCCTGCCCTGGTTTCTGGCCATGCACCAGACAATTATTCCTGGAGCCTGGGAGGTTCAGACAAAGCCCCTGAGCTGCTGAAAACTGGGGCTCTCCCCAGCCCTGCTCCCAATCCCTGCCTCTGGAAGGAGTCAGGATTAACAAAAAGCACGGGGTGGGTGCCCAGCTCTTCCAAAGTCTGTTTTTAATACGTGAATTTTCTGTGCTGCCAAAGAAACAGCTCCTGCCTCGCTCAGGGGTGCCCTCAGTGCCCTCCCTCTCCATTTCCAGTCCCTGTGTTCCCCCTGACAGGAAGGATGGGTTTGTCTTTCCAAACAAGCCGTGGGTCTGCTGCTAAATAAAACCAGCACTGAGAGAAAAAAGAAACAATGGGAAGGATTCCACTGACTGATGATGAATGGAAAAAATACATTTGCCTTTACAAACAAACTATAGGTTTGCTGATAAATGAAACTGGGTGCTGAAAGATGAAAGAGACAATGGGAAACACCATAAATTCTGTAAGAATTAAAAATTAAGAGAGAGGGTTTTACATTAGAGGGGAATCTTAGGTATCAGGCATTCCAGGAAGTCTGTGCCTCTCAAGTACCTCAGTGAGTGGGGAAAGAGAGGCACATGGAGCCGGGAAATTGGGATAAAAATGAGGCAAAAATTAGAGGGGAATGGCCCATGGCCTCTCCCTTTATTTAAATAAAGTAAAAGGGCTCCTCTGGTGTTTGTGGGTTAATTTTCCTGACAGCAGGGACACCTCCCACTGTCCCAGGCTGCTCCAGCCTGGTCTTGGGCACTGCCAGGGATCCTCAGCTGCTCTGGGTCCCTGTGCCAGGGCCTGCCCACCCTCCCAGGGAAGAGCTTCTCCCCAATTTCCAATCTAAACCTCCCCTCCTTCGCTGTGCTTTTAGGGCAGGTCTTGGAGCCATCCCTGGCATCCTGCCCCTTTCACTCTGCAGATACAAATCCTTCTCTTTCTGCTGCTCCTGAACTCACCCAAGTGGCATTTGGCCATCAGAAATCTTCTCTATTTGTTAAACACTTCCAGGGTATTTACCTGTGCCATTAGAATGAGGAATTAAAGCATGGAGCAGATCCCACCTGCAGCTCCCTGCAGGGAATTGTCTCTTGCAGGATCCGACCCTTGCTGGCAGCGTCTGACCTGTTGCTGAGGCTGTGGGGTGAGCCCAGGGCTCCTGGAGGCTGTGGGGTGAGCCCAGGGCTCCTGGAGGCTGTGGGGTGAGCCCAGGGCTCCTGGAGGCTGTGGGGTGAGCCCAGGGCTCCTGGGGGCACAGGGAGGTGTCCCAAAGCCTCCTGGAAGCAGGAGCTCAGTGTGGGGACGTGCCAGGAGCAGTGTCCTGCCCCAGGAGGGCATCCCCAGCTCCATGGGGTGAGCTGGCACCAAAGGGATCCCCCAGGGGAGGGATTCTGGTGGTGTTTATGGAGTGAGGGAACGCTGGAGAGCTGGGGCAGCTTTGCTCAGGCACCTCCAGGTCACTGCTGAGCACAGCCACAAACAGCAGCTCCCAGCTCCGAGGAGCCCTTCCAGGGATGCCAGCCTGGGCAGGAGCAGGGAGTGGGGCTGCAAGGCTGGGGAAGGCTTCCCAAAGGGAAAAAGGCCTTTACTGAGCATTCCCAATGAAATTCCCAACTTTCTGAATGCTCTGCTGCAGCCTCCTTTGTGCTGCCCGTGGAGCAGGCAGAGATAACCCCGGCCCTGCTGCCACCTCAGCACTGGCAGGGACATCTTTCCACAGGGATAAAACATCATCCTCAGCATTTCTGCAGGAGCATCAGGCACAAGCCCGTTCCACACGGTCTGAATGCCTTTCAGAGCATTCTGAACATGAATAAATGGGTCTGGTTTCTGCTGCAAGAGGATTGAGCTCCTTAAAAATGAAGGGCTGTTATGTAATGGGTTTTATTAACAGCACATCCAAGGGTTTGGCAAGTAATAAACTGTGTGTCAGCGTGTTGTCACCAGGCACTTAATGTGCTAAAGGCTCCTGGGTGAATTCTCTGTGTTCAGAGCTGGATTTGTTGTTAGCCTGGCCCTCGGTTTTGGGCTGTGCTGGGTGATCCTCTGCTGCTGCTGCTGGGAGTAGGAGTCTGGAGCCATTCCCGTGGTCTCTGGAGTGGGCACAGCCCCTGAGAGCCTCAAAGAAATCTTATTTATGGGTATTTATGGGTTTGTCCATCTTAGATTGTACAGAATCAGATAGAAACCTGGGATTGTTTGGGTTGGAAGGGGATTAAATCCCATCCCAATCCCACCCTGCCATGGCAGGGACAGCTCCCACTGTCCCAGGCTGCTCCAGCCCCAATGTCCAGCCTGGCCTTGGGCACTGCCAGGGATCCAGGGGCAGCCACAGCAAATCTGGGAATTCCAGCCCAGCCAGCAATTCCCAATTCCCAGTATCTTAGAAGTCTTAATGACTTTATTAAAATCTTACAGCTTTAATAAAGCCTTTGCAGATAGGGGGTGGCTTTAGGAGGTGCCTTGGTTGTTGGAAGGAGGATGAGCTGGTGGCTCAGCCACGCTGCCATTGCTGGCTGTTAAATAAAATTTATTAAATAAAATTTATTATTGGCACACCTGGGGATGGACTCAGCCCCAAATTGTGGAGCTTGTGCAGGTGGTGGGAACTGGAGACTTCTCAGTCTCCCTCCTCCGTGGTTGTGGAGGTTGCAAAGGGAGACTTTTGCATTTTGTTTGCTTGCCTGGGTTATAACTCCGTGGCATTGTGACCATTATTAGTTAATAAACACCCATTTTCCTCCTTGCTGGGAAGCTGCAGCCCTGGCAGAGCAGAGATTCCCCTGAGTCTCCCGGAGGAGCAGCTGCAGCCAGACCCTGCCCCGCTCCCCAGCCCATCCAGAACCCCCATCAGGAATCTCCCTTCCCCCAGCCTTTATTTCCTAACAGCAGAAACAACAAAAATGCTGAAAGCTCACCAGAGAAATCTATTTTTAGATATCCCTCTACCATTTCTGACCCCACATTCCCGGAGGCTCAGGCGTGTGGAGGTGTCCCTGCCCCTTCCAGCTGTGAATTCCCATTTTTCCCACCCAGCCTGGTCTCCACAACAGCTGGAATGCTGCAGGGAGAAGGCAGCACAGCGTGCCTGGCACGTGGAACAAGGAGCTTTTCCTGGTTCTCTGTGGTGTTCAGACACTCCTGTCCGAGCTGTGATGGATCCTGGCTGTGCCCTGCTGCTCTGCCAGGGCCTTGCAGCTGTTCCTGCTCCAAATCAAACACATTTCAATCCCCCAGTGATCTGGGCACCACTTATTAGTTATTTCATTAGTTTATATTTATTATATTAATTATATTATTAGTTATTAGTTATTAGTGAAACCCAGGCAGGTTTTGGCAGCACTCACTGCCCCTTGGTGACTGTTTATGTTGAACTAATAATAGCTTTTCTTTCCCTCCCAAATCCTGGTGGTTTTTGGAGGTGTTATAGATACATTTTATATTGTTGGCTTTTTGCAAATATTAAAATGAATGTTATGTGTATAAGAATGAGAAGTTTTGTTGTATTAATACAGTTTTCTTTATTTCTGTTATTGATGAAATTTAGAAATAGTGCTATAATACATGTATGTTAAGCTGTGACATAGCATTAAAACAAAAACTGCTTTTGTTTGTGTAACCCAAAGACTGAAAAAGAGCTGGAGATCTTTTTTCCTTTTGTAAACTCTCTGATCCAGATGAGGACAGCAGTGCCCAGAGCTCTGGGGGAGGAATTTATTGCATTTCTGCTATCAGGGAATGTAAATCTCGATGGCACCAAGAGCATTGATCTATTGGGAAGGGGGCAAGAGAAAACTGAACAGAAGAAGCCCAAAGATCCTGAGAAGAATGTGTGAATATGTGTGAGAATTTATGGATATGGAGCAGGGTTCTGTTTTTAAGGGACAATCCTTTGTCAGTGAGGTGAATGCAGAGACACCCGGCCAGATCTGTGTACTTTACTTTATTTTTTATCTCCTAATTGTCTTTTTTATTAAACTTTAAAATTCTATAAAAATCATGTGAAGCTCGTTTTTCACAGAGGCTTCTCCCAGCCCGGGGCAGCATTTGCTGGGATGGGCCGGCCTCCCTGGGCTGGTGCAGGGAACATCCACACTCACAGGGGGCACAGGGACAGGGAGATTTGGTTTCTTCTTCCCTGGCTCTCAAAACCAGCCCGACTGCCGATAGCAGGCGGTGCTTTTTGGGAAGGGGAGGAGGGGAGGCAGCGGGGCTCCAGGGAAGCCGATTTTTGCAGGAGCAGAGATTTTCCCCAGCTGTCAAACAATCCCTCCCCAGCCTCTCACTCGCTCTCCCAGTGGGATGGGGAGAGATCTGGGAGGGTAGAAGCGACAAAATCCGTGGGTTGAGATGGACAGCTTGGTAGGAGAAGAAAACAAAGGCATCAATTTCCCACTCAGCCATGCCCTGGACAGCAGAGCTCCAGCACAGGGCTCGGGGGTGCTGAGCCCAGATGTGCCCCATCCCTGTCCCCACTGTGTCCCTGGGTAACTCCTGTGTCCCATCCCTGGAATTGTCCCTGGGTATCTCCTGTGCCCCATCCCTGGAATTGTCCCTGGGTATCTCCTGTGTCCCATCCCTGGAATTGTCCCTGGGTAACTCCTGTGTCCCATCCCTGGAATTGTCCCTGGGTAACTCCTGGAATTGTCCCTGCGTAACTCCTGTGCTCCATCCCTGGAATTGTCCCTGGGTAACTCCTGGAATTGTCCCTGGGTAACTCCTGTGCTCCATCCCTGGAATTGTTCCTGGGTATCTCCTGTGTCCCACCCCTGGAATTGTCCCCGGGCAGGGTGAGGAGCAGCAGGGCTGACACCTCCCAGGGATGTGGATCCCAAACACATCCCTGGCTCGCAGGGAGGGATAACCCAGCCAGCCCCACTTCCAACCCACAGTCAGCTCGGGCTCTGTAATTCCTGTGGGTAGAGGAGCTGCTCGGCTCAGGGAGCACTAAAAATAGAGCTGGGTTAAACCCCCAGCCGGCCCACGAGCTCGGTTACATTAAATGTTTAATTAACAAATTCTCCCTGCATTACTTATGGCTGTTTATTCATCTATTGCTGTGTTTCCTGAATGATCCCGAGCAGCCCGTGCTTGTTTTGTCATGTTTGTCATAAAGCTTAAATTAGATTTTTTTGTCGAGCAGGCGACATCAATGACTTTTCTTTTTTTTATTATTATTTATTTCGTAATGGGCTCTGGGAAAGGTTTTCCTTTCTTTCTCATTATAATGGAGCCATCCATTTCTTTTGAGGCATTGCCTGTATAAATCTAAAAGCTCTCAAAATGCCTCATTTCAGCTTTAGTAGGCAGCAGGAATTTTTTTTGTTTGGGAAATGCAGGAGATGTGGGATTGTGAAGGTGAGCAGAGCCACAAGTGCCCTGCAGGGATGTGCCACCAGCCGGGCTGGGGACAGCCTGTCCCTCAGTCCTTGTCCCCTGCTGGTCCCCACAGCCATCGAGGAGTTCAAGGAATTCCTTTGATTCCTGTTTTGGAGGGCAGGGTTTGGCTCGGGGCTTTGGGTGTCAGCAGAGGAAAATGAGGAGAGGGGAAGCTGCAGTTTGGTCCTTCTGGAGTGGAATTTGTACCTTTGTCTGTCCCCGAGCCCAGGGCAGGCTGGGCAGGGGCTGGAGGTGTCCCTGCCATGGCAGGGCTGGCACTGCGTGGGATCTGAGCTCCTTTCCAAGCCCCAAAATTCTGATTATGGGGGAGTGCCCATCCCTGGAGGTGTCCCAGGAATTCCTGGGGCACTCGGAGCTCTGGGCTGGGACAGCTGGGACTGGCTGGGCTGGGAGGGATTTTCCAGGATTCTGTTATTCCATGGAATCTTCTGTTCCCCTTTGCTGCCGCAGCTGATCCCTCCTGGACACGTTTCCCTCTGCCCTCGGATCTCTCTGGGTGTCACTGCAGAGCTGGAGGAGCTGCTCCTGTTCTGCCTCTGCAGCCCCATCCCACAGCCCTGACTTTGCTCCCTGTGCCGGGGATTTCAGCTTCAACCTCGCATCACGCGGCCCTGGGAAGTTTAAGCTTCAGAATTTGGAGCTGCTGCCCATTCCCCATTTGGCAGCTTCAGTTTAGCACATTTATTTTTAATTTACTATTTTTGCTTTGCTTGGTTATATTTTATTTTTACTTTATTTTATTTCAGTTTTCTATTTTCTTTTTAATTTCTTTTCAATTTTATTATTTTTTAATTAATTTTTATTGTTTTTATTTTATTTGTTTATATTTATTGTTACTATTTATTGTTTATATTTTTTATATTTTATTGCTTATTTTATTATTTCATTTATTTTATTGTTAATTTTTAAATTTGCTTAATTTTATTTTTGAAATGTTATTTTTCAAAATTTTTATTTTATTTCTTATTTTTTCAATTTCATTTTACATTTTTTTGCCTTAGTTCATTTTATTTTCTTTTTAAATTTAAAATATTTAAATAAATATTTAAATATATTTAAATATTAGATATATTTATATATTTATTATTTATTATATTTATTATATTTATTATATTTATTGTATTTATTATATTTATTATATTTATTATATTTATCTATTATTTATTGTTATAATATATATTATTATATATAATATAACATTTAAAATATTTAATTCTATATTATGTTTCATCTTTAATTTTATTCTCTTACCTAATTTATTACTTTATTTTATTTATTTATTTTATTTATTACTATTTATTTTTTATTTTATAATAATAATATATTTTATAATCTATATTAAGATAATATATAATATATAATATATAATATATAATATATAATATATAATATATAATATATAATATATAATATATAATATATAATAATATATTTTATAATAATACTTTTATTATTTTATTTTTTATTATTTATTTTATTTTATCTCTTACCTAATTTTACTTTATCACTACTATATTATTTCATCTGATTTTTTTTTTTTTAATTTTAAATTTAATTTTTTAATTTATTTTAATTAAATTTAACCATAGCTTATTTTATTTTACCTTATTTCCTTCCTTTTACCCAACTGTACCTCAGGAGATCAACAGCTGGCAGAACAAGGAGATGGTCTGGATGAGAGAGGATCTCCCTGTGCCACAGGAATGCTGCTGGAATTCCGCTTCCCACGGGAACTGGGCCCCACTGGGGATCCCCTCCCTGCACAGTGTTAGAAATGGATATCATATTATTGGCTTTTCACAAGTATTATCATGAATATTAGATGTATAAGATTAGAAAATTTAGCTGTAACAATACAGTTTTCTTTATCTCTGTTATTGATGAAACTCAGAAATAGTGCTATAATACATGTATGTTAAGCTGTGACATAGCATTAAAACAAAAACTGCTTTTGTTTGTGTAACCCAAAGACTGAAAAAGAGCTGGAGATCTTTTTTCCTTTTGTAAACTCTCTGATCCAGATGAGGACAGCAGTGCCCAGAGCTCTGGGGGAGGAATTTATTGCATTTCTGCTATCAGGGAATGTAAATCTCGATGGCACCAAGAGCATTGATCTATTGGGAAGGGGGCAAGAGAAAACTGAACAGAAGAAGCCCAAAGATCCTGAGAAGAATGTGTGAATATGTGTGAGAATTTATGGATATGGAGCAGGGTTCTGTTTTTAAGGGACAATCCTTTGTCAGTGAGGTGAATGCAGAGACACCCGGCCAGATCTGTGTACTTTACTTTATTTTTTATCTCCTAATTGTCTTTTTTATTAAACTTTTAAATTCTATAAAAATCATGTGAAGCTCGTTTTTCACACACAGCAATCAGAAATTCCTTCTTTTTTCCCAATCCCATCGTTCCCGGCTCCCCCTGGGAGGGCAGGACAGGAGGGATCACCCCGAGCCCATCAAAGCTGTGCTGAAAGATGAACCCAGCTTTTATTAACATTTACATTTGGGGGTAATTAAGTGATATAAATTACCAGACTTGGAAATTTCCATTTGCAGACAAAGCCATTTGTTAATCCTGGCATCCCTGCGAGGGCAGAGGTTTTTGTGGGGAAGTGCAGGAGGAAGGGGCTGGATCCAGGGGTCTCCTGTCTGGGAATGTTGGAATTGGGAGCTGCAGGAACTGGGATGGGACAGAAACCTGACACAAATTCAATTTACAGGGCAAGAAATCGGCTGGGCTGGGCAAGGTTGTGTCCCAAAGGAGTCGGGTCAGCTCAGGGCTCCTGTGTTGGGTCCACACAGGCTGTGCAGGGATTGCAGGAGAAGGTTTTGATTTGATTTGATTTGATTTGATTTGATATTTTATTTTAATATATTTTTATTTTATTTTATTTTAAAATTTAATTTCTTATTTATTTTTTGTTATCCCACACTCCAAAGCCTGGCTGTTTTAAACACTGCTCCAGGTGTGCCAGGCACCGGAGCTGTCGCAGATGATTTTATACAGGGTTGTTTCTTAAAGACTGAGAAATCCTTAATCCATCCCACTAAGGGAGAGCTCTGCCCCCCTCCTGCGGATTCATTTCCTCCGGACTTGCTTTGAATCCCTGCGGTGGAAAAGGAAAATCTCCTTCATCCCTTGCTCCTTGAGCAGCATTTCCTGCGGGAAGCGGGGTACCCAGGCGAGAAGAGACCCTTTCATGGATAACTCCCTGCTGCTCCATGCGGGAATTTGGGATCCTTCCTGCTGCTCCAGGGGCCAGGAGCTGCGCTCGGGAGCCCGTGGCTCGTGGGGCGAGGCAGGACGTGCTCTGCAGCCCGGGCTGTCCCCGCAAATCCTGAGGGAAACCCGGCCCCGGCTCCGGCGCTGAGGGACACCCGGCCCCGGCCCTGAGGGACACCCGGTCCCGGTCCATGAGGGACACCCGGCCCCGGCCCTGAGGGACACCCGGCCCCGGCCCTGAGGGACACCCGGCCCCGGCCCTGAGGGACACCCGGCCCCGGCCCTGAGGGACACCCGGTCCCGGTCCATGGGGGACACCCGGCCCCGGCGCTGAGGGACACCCCGCCCCGGCCCTGAGGGACACCCGGCCCCGGCCCATGAGGGACCCCCGACCCCGGCCCATGAGGGCCACCGGGCCCCGGCGCTGAGGGACACCCGGCCCCGGCCCTGAGGGACACCCGGCCCCGGCCCTGAGGGACACCCGGCCCCGGCCCTGAGGGACACCCGGCCCCGGTCCATGAGGGACACCCGGCCCCGGCCCTGAGGGACACCCGGCCCCGGCCCTGAGGGACACCCGGCCCCGGCCCTGAGGGACACCCGGCCCCGGCCCTGAGGGACACCCGGTCCCGGTACATGAGGGACACCCGGCCCCGGCGCTGAGGGACACCCGGCCCCGGTCCATGAGGGACACCCGGCCCCGGCCCCGCTTTCGGTCGCTCTGGGGCGGCCCTGCCCGCTCTAATGAGCTGCCCGTGGTTAAAGCACCCGCTCTGCTCCGGGGCTGGCAGGATAACGAGCAGCTCCAGGCTTCTCTAGTCCTGCAGCTCTCTAGATGAAAGGCAGCGGGAGAGAGGGATCAGCTCCTTATTCCAGCACTTTCCCTGAGCAGCCTGGGGTTCCTGCCGTGACACGGGGCAGAGAGGCTCCGTCCTTGGGAAAGGACACACTGTCCCTGTCCCTGTCCCTGTCCCTGTCCCTGTCCCTGTCCCTGTCCCTGTCCCTGTCCCTGTCCCTGTCCCTGTCCCTGTCCCTGTCCTTCCCTTCCCTGTCCTTCCCTTCCCTTCCCGTCCCTTCCCTTCCCTTCCCTTCCCTTCCCTTCCCTTCCCTTCCCTTCCCTTCCCTTCCCTTCCCTTCCCTTCCCTTCCCTTCCCTTCCCTTCCCGTCCCTTCCCTTCCCTTCCCTGTCCCTTCTCCTGTCCCTGTCCCCACTCCAGAGCCACAGCCAGCTAGCAGGACAGGGATGTGCCATTTCTGTATTTATCCATCAGCAGGACTTCCTATATTATAGTGCAGAGTAAAGCGCTTCTGGCTCTTCCTGAAATCTGGATATTGAATATATCTGGAGGCAGATATTTAATGCAAGAGATTGAGTGGTGGTGAAATTATCTTCCTCTTTTTCCCATTACCTTTTTTCCTTCTGTTTTAACCTGTTCTCTCCTGGGATTATGTGCAACATTGTGTTCCAGCGCAGCATTTAAATGGGATAAATGCAAATAATTCCTATTTTTAAAGCGGTTTTCCTTGTGTCCAAAAGGAATCGCATCTCCTCCAGGTGCCCGGGGGCCAGCAGCATCGTGGCTGTGGCACAGCACAGGTGACAATGCCCGTGACAAACAAACTGCTCCAAGCTTTTCTCAGCAGCTGAGAGAATCCAAAGCGACTGGGAATTCAACCCTGCACTGCCTTGTGAGGGCTGGCAGGTGCCACAGCTCCTGTAATTCCATGTGCATCCTTCCCCGGGGCTCTGCCTGCGTGCCGAGGGCCGCTCGGAGCTCCTCAGCCAGGGAACTTCGTTTCCAGGGATAACTCTTCCTTCCACAGACGTGCAGTGGGTTTTATTCATGGGCTTGCTTCAGTACAGAGCTTTCGGATTTCTATTTGCAACGCTCCCAGCCTGGCTCCTGGAGGTTATTTTGGTTTGTATCCGTGTGTGTTCCGCAGATAACGCTGGAGTTGGGCTGCTGGCAGGAGGAGGGAGAGGAGGGAGCTGAGGAGGGGAGCAGGAACGCTGAGCTGGGGGTGGCCACGGACAGCCGGGCCCTCCACGGGGATTTATTGATAATTCCCTGCTTTCAGGATGGATGTGGGGTGTGGGATGTGGGAATGTGCCGGGCAGAACACGCCCAACACGGCTGGAACAGAGCAGGGAGGAGAGGGGCTGCCCTGGATCCCTGGCAGTGCCCAAAGCTGGACACGGGGGCTGGAGCAGCCTGGCACAGTGCGAGGTGTCCCTGCCACGGCAGCAGGATAATAAACGGGATTGCAGCTCCTTCCCAACGCAAACCACTCCAGAATTCCATGGAAGCTCCATCCCAGCTCTGATGTGGGAGCCGCTGGGGTGCCCAGCGGCTTTGGTGCCCTCCTCGCGTCCGGTTCAAGGCAATTGTGTCCAAACCAAGCCCAAACTGAGCCTCTCCCCTGGTGAGAGATGTGGGGATGAGCAGGAGCTGGCAGGGGTGGGACTGCCTCGGAGAAACCCTGGGCTGGACACCAGGGAAGGATTTATCCTGAGGGACAGGGCTGCCGTGAGGACAAGGGGGTTTCAAGTGTCCGTGGATAAGCTCAGGCTGAAAGGCAGAAGAAAGTTTCTGACATCCATGAAGATAAAGAATAAATCCTGACAGGAAAAGAAGGGAAAGAGGATGAGTTTGTTTGAAGTTTATCAGAGTATGAAAACAATCCCAGGATGTGATCCCATGGGAATACATGAAATATTCTGGATGGATCCTTCTCACAGGGGATTGACAGGGCAGGAACAGTCATGGGGGCCTGGGGAAATTCCAGCCCATCTTAATCACCCTCCATGCCCCAATTCAGCAAAATTTTCCAAAACCCAACATTTTAGTTTGTAATTGTTCTTAAAAGCAGCTGGCAGAGCACTTAAAATAAACTCATCACTCCTCAATATTCCACTTCTTCTTCCTGGGCTTGTTTCCCCATATCTGAACTTTATTCTGGGAATAATAAATAGACTTTGCTGCACATGAGCAGTGAAAATGTCGCATTAAAAGCAGGCTGCATATTTAACTGAAGTTTAAACTTGTCATTCAATGAGCTGATAATAAATGCCATAAGCTATTCAGGTTTCAAATTAAATCCCTGAGCAAATGTTTTGAGAGAAGGGGCTGATTTATCCCTGTGTATGACTTTATTTGCTGGGAAATTTCAATATCTAAGTCACAGCACTTCTGAAAAAAAGCCTTAAATCAAGATTTTCCATTGACAACTTAATCTGGTAACACAGGCTGATGAAGATGGTCTGCTATCTTAAATATTGAGTTATTTCCCAGGCTTCTATTTTTCTTGCTTGGAAATTTGCTTTGCCAACTGCCTAAAAAGTCATTTTTATTATGATGGGGTTTTATTTTCCCATAATTTTGCAGGTTATTTACTGGGAATGAGAGGAGAATGGGGTTTAAAGAGATGTGATGGACACATGATGGATACCTCTCCTGCTTGCTGGTTTTTCTTTTAGTTACGGGCAATAAATTCCAACTTCTAAGGCAAAGAAAATTATCCAGGGAGGAGCAAAGCCCTGGAACCCTCCCTGAGAGTCCCTCAGTGCTGCAGCTCCCAGGGGTGAGAGGAACTTCTGGAGAAATCCCTTCTGGGTTCATATTTGCTCTAAAATGATCCAAATCTGGTCAAATATTTGTGATTCTTCTCAAACCTCCAGTGCTGGGTTGGGCACCAGCAGGAATTTGTGCAAGGCCGGGGTGGGCAGGCCCTGGCAGGGGCTGGGGGAGGTTTGCAGTGCCCATCCCTGGATGCTGCTGTGGGTGCCGAGGTGGGGATCGGGCACAGCCTGGGCTCCTGCGGGGCTTTTCCCAGCGCGCTGATCCCGGGAGAGGATCAGCACTTTCCTGATCAGCACTTTCCATCCTGAGAGGATGGGGCCGGAATCCACCACCCATCACCACAAACATCACCCAAGGCTCTGTTCTCCATCCCAGCGGGGTTTTCCCAGGCTGCATTCCCTGTCCTGGCCCCTCTGCTCGGCTCTCCCATCCTGGAGCAAGGTTCCCTTCCCAACCTGGCTGCTCAGGCTGCTCGGATCCGGCCCCAGCTGCGCTTCCAGGATCAGCTCAGCACAAAGGGAGAGCAAGGGGAACAATCCCATAACATTTCCTTTCCTGTTCCGGGCTTATCCCATGGGATACACGGATTCTGAGCAGAAAGGTGAGTCCATGTCTGAAAGCACTGAAGGGAACCTTAAAAAGAGAGAAGTCCTGCCTTGTACCCCTCTGAAATTCCTAAGAAATGTGCTCTGAGCAGCTCATTGTGGAGCTGTGCGACACCCCAAGGTCTCTCTTGTTCCCAGAGAGGCTCTGAGTGCCACAGGATGAAAAAGAGACTCCATGGAAAAAAAATACAGAGTTTTATAAAGACCACTTCAGGCTTAAAGCTTTGTTTTCTGTTCAGAAGGCTACAGCAATGAGCAGTGCTGGTTCTTCTCTGCTCTGACAGCACCTCAGCAGTGCTTTTCCCCTCCTGGAGCTCCCATTCCAGCTCCGGAGCTGCTGTGCAGCAGGGAGGCTGCCCCGTGCTTCCCACTCCCCATGGAATCTCCCACCCGAGGGGGCTCTCCCTCCGAGCCCAGGACTATTCCTGCTTGTTCCCCACCCTGGGATTTGGGGGGACAGGGTCCGGGTGCTGCAGCTGGGCTCGGAGTCACCCTCAGCAGGCAAAGCTCCAGGGACATCCACAGCTGCTGCTGGGATGGGGCTGGGGATTTATGGAATCACAGAATTGTTTAGGCTGGAAAATCCCTTTGAGATCATCCAGCCCTTCCCCAGCCCTGCCCAGGCCACACCAGGCGTGTCCCCAGGCGCCACATCCCCAGGGCTCAGAAATCCCTCCAGGGATGGGCACTCCCACCCTGCCCTGGGCAGATTTCCCTCCCTTTCCAGGAGAGAATTTTCCCAATATCCAGCTTCCTCTGGCTTTTATTTATTCTATCTCTTCTGATGTTGTTTCCACGTCTGACACACCGAGATGGCCTTTGGGAGAGCCTGAGCTGGGCCTTGCTCTCCATCCGCAGGGGGAGTTCAGAGCCATCAGTTCATCACCCTTGCCAAAGTTCAGACTTTAAAGCTATTTTATCCCTTCTGCCTTCGGGTGCTGTGAGGACCTTTGACATTTTCAGATTTGAAGCTGGACCTGTGGCTGAAAGTTCTGTGTCCAGAGCTGTGGCACTGCCACGTGCTGCCCGCTCTTCTCCTGCTCCACACTTCCCACGGACTTATCTAAACCTGGAGACAAACCTGATTCCTGATTGCCTCTCCAGGCACAAATAAAACCCAGCCAGGCACCAGAAAACAGGAGATCGATTTCAGATTTGCCTGCTGGGTTTCACTTCACACAGCAGAGACGGAGCCTCGGGTGGATTGGTGCCCACCCAAAGGGGAACCTCCTGTGCTTCCAGGAAAGCCCCCAGCCTTTGGGAGGCTGAATTATCCAGGAGCTAAAGAAGGAGTGAAGGGAAATTCTGTGGCTTTGGTGCTTCAAGCAGGAAGATTTGGAAAATGGAAACCAGGACATTTCCAACAGCTCAGAACTTGTGCCTGGAGCTCTGATCCCAGGAAGGCTCTGCCCAGCTGGGAGGGGGCTGCAGGGTGACCTCACAGTCTTGTGGCACCTGGGGACACTTGGGGACACCTGGGGACACTTGGGGACACCTGGGGACACCTGGGGACACCTGGGGACAGCGCTGGGGAATGGCTGGACCCGGAGCTTTTCCATCCCTGTGATTCCATGAGCCGTGATCTGCCACTGAGCACCAGCCTCTGTCTCCGTGTTGGACGGAGTCCCACGGGTGTTCTGTGCGTGCTGGAGTCCTGGGGACAGCCAAGAAACAACGAGAAACATTTTCAACAACTGATTTTCCTTGGAACAATCTGTGCCCCCAGCCATGACCTGTTCTGTGAGCAGACCCAGGCAGTGAAGAGCCATATTTCCATTTTAACCTGCCCTCCTCTCCAGGTGAATTAATCCAGGCTTTCTGTAATGACCTAAATAAAACCTCAGTTCTCGTGCCTGCGAGCACTCGGGGTTTTGAGCAGGTTTGGTACAGGGAAATCAGCCAAGCCACAAGCCCCACACCCAGCACGTCCCCACAGATGTTTGTGTGCAGTGCAACGGAGCAAACTGGGGGAGCAGGGAGGATTTGAGGAGAATTTCCTAAGTAGTCTCCAGTTTCTCGCTGCCATTAGCTAATTTGAGCGGGATGGTTGCCATGGAGATGTGGAAGCAGCAGGGGTGGGGTGGGATTTATCCCAATCCTGCTGCCAGCCCCTGTGGGTACACATGGAGCCCGTGCACGGGGCTGGGCCATCCGCTGGTGTCCACATCTGCAGTGTCCAGCTGGGAACGGGGCTTTCAGCTCTGGGCTCCTCTGTGCTGCTGCTGGAGGCAGGGAATCCCAGCAGGAATGGGATCCCAGCACATCTGCCCTGGCTGGCCTGCAGGGAATCCCACCCTCATCCCAGGGGATCTGCCAGAGCTGGGCTGTGCCCTCTCCACCCCTGGCAATGCAGATCCAAGCAGCTGATGGATTTAAGGGATTGAAGTGAGAACCTCTGGAGGATTTGTGTCACCTCGTGCTCAGCTGGTTTTGGTGGGTGAGTTCCTGCAGTGATTTCTCCTGCTCCTGGTCTGAACTCGTCTCTTTCCAGCCTCAGCCAGCAGATCTCAGACATTTGTGTCCCAGATGGAAGCACTCCGGAGTGTCGGAGATCCCACACTTCTGTAGGCACCTGGAGCGAGGCTCAGATTGGTCCTTAGCTCTCTCCAGAACTCACCATCCTTTCATAAAATCAGAAAATCACAGAATCCTGGGATGGTTTGGGTTAAATGAACCTCAAATCCCTCCCAGTGCCACCCCAGCCATGGCAGGGACAGCTCCCACTGTCCCAATGTCCAGCCCCAATGTCCAGCCTGGCCTTGGGCACTGCCAGGGATCCAGGGGCAGCCACAGCTGCTCTGGCAATTCCAGCCCAGCCAGCAATTCCCAATTCCCAATCTCCCACCTATATTTACCCTTCCCTTCCTAAGGGACACATTCCCAGCCCTGTCCCCTCTGCTGGGAGCCGAGGCCTTTCCTGATGTTTGGTTTTGGCCAGGTCAGGAGGGAAGGTGCTGAAGGGAACGTGTTCTCCCACTGCAGGCAGGTTTCAGCAGCAGCAGGCACTGTGGCTACTGAAGCCCTACATCTCTGCAGGGTTCTGACGGATCGGCCACCACTGGAAATGAATAAAATCAATTTTTTCACAAAGCTCTGTGAGAATTAATTGCAGGAAGCCTCAAGGTTTGTGTCACCGCTGTTCCTTCGGGGCTGGAATTTCAGTGTTTTCCCCACATAAACAACACCCTATGTGCTCCTGGGAGGCTCAGGGTGACCTTGGGCTGAGGGTGGCACCAGGGATCCTAGCCCTGGCACCAGGCATTAATTAATTCCCTGCAATCACCCAGGACAGGACCCGAGTGTCTCCCTGTCACACATTCCCGGTGCCACTCTGGTGTCGCTAAGGCAGGTTTCAGCTGAGCTCCTTTCCAAGCGGCCCAGGAAAGTTCTGATATCCATCTTGGAGCAGGGCTGGGATGACACAGGGCCTGCTGACTCAGGACATCTCTCCTCCCTGCTTTAACCCAGCTCCCAGATAAATTCCAGGGGCTCCCTGCAATCCCCGTTAATTCCTGAGGCTCTCGGACAGCTCCGAGCCCCGCTGCAATAAATCAGCACCAAAACCCAGCTGCCTCACACAGATCCGAGGGATTTATCCAGCCAATCCCATCGATCTCCCCAGCCAGGGGTGCCTGGCTGCTCTCCCTGGATCCGGCCAGAGCACTCAGCCCCTCTCAGCAGCGCTGGGAAATCAGAGCTGAGGGGTTTGGTGCCTCCAGGGAGGCCCTGGGATGCTCCTGCTGGGCTTCCCAGTCTCACTCCCTGCTCCAGCTGAGGGAGCTGGGGCTGTTCAGCCTGGAGAGAAGGACACCCAGAGGTGACCTTACCACCCCTGCACCTCCCTGAAGGAGCTTGTGGGGTCAACACTGACAGAGCCAGAGGACACAGCCTCGAGCTGCACCAAGGGAAATACAGGCTGGAGGTTGGGAAAAGGTTTTCCAGAAAGGGTGATGAAGTGCTGGAATGCTCTGCCCGGGGAGGTGCTGGAGTCGCCATCCCTGGATGTGTTTAGGAAAAGACTGGATGTGGCACTCGGTGCCAGGGGCTGCTTGAGGTGTCAGGGCTGGGATGGACTCGATGATCTCGGAGGTCTCTCCCAACCTGGTGATTCTGGGATTCTGGGAATTCTGGGAATTCTGTGATCCTGTGATTCTGGGAATTCTGTTTGTGTTTGGCTCAAGTCACCTCCAGGGTGGAGCCTTGCCTGAGGATCTGCTGGGTAAAAAGTTGGATGTGCCCTGGTCGTGTGCTCTGACAGCCCAGAAACCTCAAATTCAGGGGATCCCTCAGTGGGGGCAGCAGGGATGGGAACCTCAGGTGAGACCCCACCTGCAGAGCTGGGACACAGCAGGACCTGGAGCTGCTGGAGAGAGCCCAGAGGAGCCACGGAGCTGCTCCAGGGCTGGGAGGGCTGGGAATGCTCACCTGGAGAGGAGAAGGATCCAGGGAGAGCTGGGAATGCTGACCTGGAGAGGAGAAGGATCCAGGGAGAGCTGGGAATGCTGACCTGGAGAGGAGAAGGATCCAGGGAGAGCTGGGAATGCTCACCTGGAGAGGAGAAGGATCCAGGGAGAGCTCAGAGCCCCTGGCAGGGCCTGAAGGGGCTCCAGGAGAGCTGGAGAGGGACTGGGGACAAGGGATGGAGGGACAGGACACAGGGAATGGCTCCCAGTGCCAGAGGGCAGGGATGGATGGGAGATTGGGAATTGGGAATTGCTGGCTGGGCTGGAATTGCCAGAGCAGCTGTGGCTGCCCCTGGATCCCTGGCAGTGCCCAAGGCCAGGCTGGACATTGGGGCTGGACATTGGGACAGTGGGAGCTGTCCCTGCCGTGGCTGGGGGGCACTGGGTCATTTTTAGGTCCATTCCCACCCAAACCACTCTGGGATTGCAGGGCTCTGGAATTCAGACCCTGCTTTCCTGGGGACTGCCAGGAGTTCCCAGCAGGGGCTGTGGAGGGCCAGGGACCCTCGGGACGTGCTCTGGACAGAGCCAGGGCAGGGCAAGGCTGGGAGCTGCAGAGGGCAGAGGATGCTGAGGGAGGGAAGGAGGTGTTTGGGGCATTTGTGGAACTCTTGGGCTGCTGGGAGGTGAAAGGGGAGAGGAGAAAGGGGAGAGGAGCAGGAAGGTGATGGCTTCAGTCAGAAGCTGCTTCGCTCAGAGGAGCCCAGCCGGTGCTTCCATCTGTGCCAGGACACTGCAAGGTCGCTGCGCTCAGCTGCTCTGTCTGCCCCATCCCTGCCCAGCCTCACTGGTGCTGCAGCCCAGGGCCCTGGCACGGGGTCCTGCCCATCCCCAGGGAGCCACACAAGGAGACAGCTCAGCCGGACCAGCGCTCCCAGCACCTGCAGCTCCTGCGGCCACCGCGGCAGGAACAGCCCCGGTGACACCAGGAACAAACCCGAGTGGCTGTCCCTGCTCCCCCTGTGCCTCCAGATGGGCCTGTGACAGCGGCACTGCTCATTTATTATCCCTCGTGATGGGCTGCAGGATGTCGGAGCAAAGCGTCTGCAGCAGGGAAAAGCAGATGGAAGCCAGAGCTGTGCTAATTAAGCTCGATAATAGAAATGTTAATTAAAAACCCCGAAGAGGAAAGGACATTCTGTAATCTCCTGGTGCTCTCAAGTCATGCAAAAATGGCCAGCTGGAAGGAACAAATCCTTGTCAGAGCAGCAGGGATTTGCTCTGAGCTCGGACTCCAAAGCCTCCCGGGCTGTGGGAACAGGAGCTGAAGGAATCCATTAGGGATTCCCAAAATAAAGTGTCCATTAGGGACACTCGGGGAAGGAAGGGCTGGCTGTCCCAAAAGGAATGCTCCACGCTCCGGGGAAACCTGTCAGGCAAAGGGAACCTGGAAGGGGCAGCACCTCCATCCCAGCTGCTCCTGCTCCACAGCAGCCAGGATGTCCCCAGGCTGTCCCTGTGTCCCCAGGCTGTCCCTGTGTCCCCAGGCTGTCCCTGTGTCCCCAGGCTGTCCCTGTGTCCCCTCCTCGCCCTGCACTCTCCTGAGTCCCTGTGTGCCAAATGAGCTGCTCAATTCAATGCTTTCCATTCCCCTTCCCTCTTTTTCTGCCGTCAGGAAAAGGAGGCAAAGAGAGTCCTCGTCCTTCCCATCTCCAGGGGACATCCTGCACATCCCTCACAGCCACTGCTGGGGATGCAGGTGGTGTCACTGGTGGGGTCAGCTCGAGGGTCACAGAATCCCAGAATGGTTTGGGTGGGAAGGGACCTTAAATCCCATCCCATCCCATCCCATCCCATCCCATCCCATCCCATCCCATCCCATCCCATCCATCCCATCCCATCCCATCCCATCCCATCCCTGCCATGGCAGGGACACCTCCCACTGTCCCAGGCTGCTCCAGCCCCAGTGTCCAGCCTGGACATTTTAAGAGAGCTGGAGAGGGACTGGGGACAAGGGATGGAGGGACAGGAGCCAGGGAATGGCTCCCAGTGCCAGAGGGCAGGGATGGATGGGAGATTGGGAATTGGGAATTGCTGGCTGGGCTGGAATTGCCAGAGCAGCTGTGGCTGCCCCTGGATCCCTGGCAGTGCCCAAGGCCAGGCTGGACATTGGGACTGGAGCAGCCTGGGATGGTGGAAGGTGGAATGGGATAGGGGCTGCAATGGGATGGGATTTAAAGTCCCTTCCAACAGGAGCCATTCTGTCATTCCATGATTTTTTCCAGCAGAAATGATTATATTTCTCAGTGGATCAGGCATTCAGCAGAAGCAGAGCACAGGAAGAACCTCTCCCCCAGATGAAGCTGTTGGGTTGGGTGGCAAACACAGCTCTGGGTGATTCCTCCTGAAGCAGCCGGCCCACACGATCTGTTCCCTGCCTTAGGGATGATCCATGGCTCCCATTCCCATTAATAGGGATCCATAAAGTATCTTTGCCAGCTGAGTTTTACTCAGAGTTAAATAAAATATTGTGGTTTATGACATGCATCAACGTTCCAGCATCCTGGTGCTCCTCCAGAGCTGCCTGAACATCTGGGTTTTTAAAACACCACTAACAAATTGCATAAACAATCCCATTGTTGGGATAACGCGGGTTTTCAGCCCCATCACAGCACGAGAGGAGCTCTTCAGCTTTATGGGAACGCTGTCAAAGCAGAGGAGACACCCAAACACAGCACATCCCAGTTCTGGCTGCACTTTGTGTGAAGAAATGTGAATTTATTCTTCTTTGTGAAGAATAAACGTGTGTGGTTGGGGCAGGGCAGGGGATGGACCCGGAGCTGGGCTGGCTGTGGAGGAGCTCCTGTTGGGATGGGGATTGAACTGTCTGCTGGGGTTTGAACTATTGGAGAAGATTCCAGCATGGAGAGGGGATGGGGGGCAGCTGAGGGAGGGCAGGGATGAGGGACAGGAACCAGGCAGGTTCAGTTTCACCTCAGATCCTTGTCCCGTGCTGGGAGAGACCTGGAGGGGCTGGAGCGTGTCCAGGGCAGAGAATTGCTGAGGGAGCTGGGAAGGGGCTGGAGAATTGCTGAGGGAGCTGGGAAGGGGCTGGAGAACTGCTGAGGGAGCTGGGAAGAGGCTGGAGGATTCCTGAGGGAGCTGGGAAGGGTCTGGAGAATTGCTGAGGGAGCTGGGAAGAGGCTGGAGGATTCCTGAGGGAGCTGGGAAAGCTCAGCCTGGAGCAAAGCAGGTCCAGGATTAAAGCACATGGAAATAGCACACCAGGACAGCTGCATTGCCGGGCTCTGCCTTCATATTTTAAATTTTGGAAGCAAGTCCTACAGACTGGAGGAAGCTCCAGACCCCAAGTCACCTCCTCCCTGCCTTCCCACTTCTCCCAACCCATTAAATAAGTCAAAATCCCATTAAAGCCTCACTGCCAAGTGTTTAAGCTCAGCATAAATCACGGTTAATACACTTCTTATTAATTGGCTTCCTACCCTTGCGTTTCAAGTGGAATATTAAACTTGGTGGAGTTCAGAAACAAACTGTTTAATTGCTGGACACAAGATATATTTTGATCTTTTTCAGGAGGAGGAAAAAAAAGCCCCTCTCAGATTGAAAGCTGCGCTTGGTTTGTGATTGGAATTAATAAGATCAAAGGGAAATTTGGCATATTTAAGCAACATTAATTCAAAGGAGCATTGCCAGCAGCCTCTGCTCCCTCCAGTCAGAATATTCTTTTTTAAAATACTGAGGGAGCATTAAGCATTTTATACTTTAACATCCCCTCTTGTGATGTTTCTGGTTGGTATTGTATTACCCTGATTTCATGGTCCAGGGACAAGAAAATCAAACCATAATAACAAACAGCACTGACTGAAGAAAAGGGGCTGGGGGTGAAGTGACAAGGACAAAAAAAAAGCAGGAAAAGTGGATAAACCAGTGAAATGTCAGAGGATGCTGCTCCTGGTCCTCAGGGAGGGGATGGAGGGTGGAAATACATCCATTTATCCCCCTCACGGGGATAAATGAGAATCAAATCAGTAGCAGAGACTTGATCTTGCCATGGATAAATAAACCCAAAAAAGTTGCAGCAATAATGGTGAGTCAATAGCACTTGAGAGCAGAGCAGCCAAACGGTTCCTTTAGCTGGCAGGCAGCTGATCAATAGCAGATAATGATATTTGCAGTGCTTGGGTAAGCAGGGGGAGAGAATTGGAGAGAATTCTCTTATTTTTGTGAGCAAGAGCCCTGAACTGAGCACTCACAGATCAGCTCAGGTTCAGTCACCGAGTCTGAAGGGATTAAAAAACAGGGGGGGAGATGCTGCTGTGAAAAATGAGCTTCACATAATTTTTATAGAATTTAAAAGTTTAATAAAAAAGACAATTAGGAGATAAAAAATAAAGTAAAGTACACAGATCTGGCCGGGTGTCTCTGCATTCACCTCACTGACAAAGGATTGTCCCTTAAAAACAGAACCCTGCTCCATATCCATAAATTCTCACACATATTCACACATTCTTCTCAGGATCTTTGGGCTTCTTCTGTTCAGTTTTCTCTTGCCCCCTTCCCAATAGATCAATGCTCTTGGTGCCATCGAGATTTACATTCCCTGATAGCAGAAATGCAATAAATTCCTCCCCCAGAGCTCTGGGCACTGCTGTCCTCATCTGGATCAGAGAGTTTACAAAAGGAAAAAAGATCTCCAGCTCTTTTTCAGTCTTTGGGTTACACAAACAAAAGCAGTTTTTGTTTTAATGCTATGTCACAGCTTAACATACATGTATTATAGCACTGAGTTTCATCAATAACAGAAATAAAGAAAACTGTATTAATACACCAAAATTTCCCATTTTATACACATAATATTCATTTTAATATTTGCAAAAAGCCACCAATATAAAATATATCTATAACACTGCCAAAGAGCCCAGAGCCTCAAGCAGGTTGGGAATTTCAGAGGGACAAACTGAGGAATTCCGAGGGTTTGTTGGGAAATTTGGCAGAAATCAAGGAGCTGGATGTGGATTAATCCCCAATTTGTTCGACCCCACAGTGCCAAAACCTTTTAGAGCTGGGTCTTGGGGTAACAAATCCATCCCAGAAAGGGATTAGGAATAAATCTTCAGCAAATAAAGGAAAGAAGTGACCCTCAAATCCAGGCAATGCAGAGGGAAATGCTGGGAGCCCCAGGAGAGGCTCAGCCTCGCTCCATAAAGGAAATGAAAGACTGAATCTCTAAGTTCACGAGGGCAGGAAGGGAGAAGTGGAGGGGCTGGGCAGGATTTCGAGGCTGTTTAAATCCAAGCAGATCCACAGCACATCCATGATCCGGATTTGCAGTGGGGATGGCTCCTGCTAAATGCAGGGAAGGAGGGAACGGAGCAGTTGCCACTGCACAGATGGGATATTACTGCTCAAATAGGAGAGGATGGATAATAATGAGAGCCATAATCGGACTGAGGAGATGAGTAATTGCCTGCAGGAGAGATGAAAAACGCTGCCAGTGGAAGCCACAGGCTGCAGGGAGTTACCCGTGGACTTTCTCAAAGACAAGAGTGGGGAGCAATTCTAGTTAATTTTATTAAATATTCTCATTTAGCAATGCTGGGACAATAATCAGAAACATGCCCAGGGAATGTGTGGGGAGTGAGGAGTGGAGAATCCTCCTCCTCCTCCTGGAGGGAAAGCTGGATGCTCTTCAGCACTGGAGTAAAATGGGAGTATTTAAGGAGTAATAATAAGAGGCACTAAGGAACATGGCTTTAAGCTAGAGACACTCTTTAGCAGACAGTTTCTTGTGCCTTTCTGTCAGCTGCTCCTCCTGCTTTGTCCTGGGAAAATGCCAGCTCTCCTCCAGGCCTGGGATTTTCCTTTTGCAGCAGATTTATCTTTATTCTCCTCGTTTCCTCAGGTAGGTGACAAGCAGCTTTCCAAGGCAGGAAATGTTTCATTCTTCTTATTTCTCTGGGCCTCTGTGTTTCTCATTCTCCCTGGGAATCTGGAGCTTCTCTCTTGCCCTCCTGGGGTAAATCCTGGCCTGATCCCTGCCCTGCCTGTCCAGGGACATTCCAGGAACATTCCAGGGACATTCCAGAGACATTCCAGAGACATTCCAGGGACATTCCAGAGACATTCCAGGGACATTCCAGGAACATTCCAGGGACATTCCAGAGACATTCCAGGAACATTCCAGGAACATTCCAGAGACATTCCAGAGACATTCCAGAGACATTCCAGGGACATTCCAGAGACATTCCAGGAACATTCCAGAGACATTCCAGAGACATTCCAGGAACATTCCAGAGACATTCCAGAGACATTCCAGGGACATTCCAGGAACATTCCAGGGACATTCCAGAGACATTCCAGGAACATTCCAGAGACATTCCAGAGACATTCCAGGGACATTCCAGGGACATTCCAGAGACATTCCAGGGACATTCCAGGAACATTCCAGGGACATTCCAGGAACATTCCAGGAACATTCCAGAGACATTCCAGAGACATTCCAGGAACATTCCAGGAACATTCCAGAGACATTCCAGAGACATTCCAGGGACATTCCAGAGACATTCCAGGGACATTCCAGGAACATTCCAGGGACATTCCAGGAACATTCCAGGAACATTCCAGAGACATTCCAGAGACATTCCAGGGACATTCCAGGGACATTCCAGAGACATTCCAGAGACATTCCAGAGACATTCCAGGAACATTCCAGGGACATTCCAGAGACATTCCAGAGACATTCCAGAGACATTCCAGGAACATTCCAGGAACATTCCAGAGACATTCCAGGGACATTCCAGGAACATTCCAGAGACATTCCAGAGACATTCCAGGGACATTCCAGAGACATTCCAGAAACATTCCAGGGACATTCCAGGGACATTCCAGGGACATTCCAGGGACATTCCAGAGACATTCCAGGGACATTCCAGAGACATTCCAGGGACATTCCAGGGACATTCCAGAGACATTCCAGGGACATTCCAGAGACATTCCAGGAACATTCCAGGGACATTCCGGGAACATTCCAGGGACATTCCAGAGACATTCCAGGGACATTCCAGGGACATTCCGGGGATATTCCAGGAACATTCCAGAGACATTCCAGGGACATTCCAGGGACATTCCAGGAACATTCCAGGGACATTCCGGGGATATTCCAGGAACATTCCAGAGACATTCCAGGGACATTCCAGAGACATTCCAGGAACATTCCAGAGACATTCCAGGGATATTCCAGGGACATTCCAGGAACATTCCAGGGATATTCCCGAGCCTCCCCAGCTCTCACACCCCAGCACATGACGAGGACAGAGCTCATTCTGCAGCATTTCCCCGTCTCTCCGTGATGAAAGGATGCCACGAATGCTGTCACACACAGACATTTCTCTGTGGTGGGTTCAGATTCAGCGATGACGGGAGCAGGAAGGGCTGGCTGCAGCTGAGCTGCCTCTCCTGGCACACTTGGAGTTTGTTGGTTGATTTTCCCAGCCTTCCTGGGAAAAAATCACAGGGATTGCAGAGCCTTTGCTGCTCCACTCCTGGGGAATCCTCCCATGATGGAATTAATGGGAGTCTGTGATTAGCACTGCTGAGCTGCTCTCCAGCCACGAGCTCCCCAGCCCCCCTGAGAATTTCTGCCAAAATTGGCATCTCCCCCTCCTTTGGGGGAAGGGACAGCACGGAGGTGAATTTTAGGGAATGGAAATGGGGTGCCAGGATTAAATCAGGGGCTCAAACACTGAGGAGCTGTGGCCAAGAACACAGAAAATGCTCTGGCAAGGAATGGAGGAGCAAAGTCCTGTGCCCCAGCAGGGCCTGGCAGCGCTCAGCAGTTTCAGTGAGGGGCTGTGGGAGACCAGAGGAACCTCAAAACAGCCAGCTGGGAATGGTGCAAAATGTGGGATATGTCAAATTGTCTTAAAGGAGGGCGTTCTTTAATGTTTGATCTTCGTGTCTTTCCCAACCTAATCCACGAGGAGGGAGATTGAATCCAGGGAACAGAGCAGCCAAGGAGCTCTAAGTGATGTCCAGGTGTTGGAAAAGCAAATTACTGGGTGGAATTGCCTTGTTAAGGCTCAGGGCTCAGTGATCCGGGCTCAGGGGGAGGTTAATGAGGCCAGGAGGATGAACCACGGCAGGGGGCACAGGGCAGGCAGGATTTAAGGACAACTGGCAGAGCTCCAGGGGTGAGAATGGAACTGGGAAAGACAACTCAGGCACTGAAACCGGCTCTGGCTGGGGAAAGGGAGCTCCAGCAGGAGAGCTGGGACCCTGACCCAGGAAACCACAACCCAGACAAGAGGAGAGCTGAGCATGGGACAAATCCGCCTGGGACAGGATCGTTAACCAGGACAGGCAGAATGCTAATTAATAACTGTGTGACTTTAGCCAATGAACACCAATTCCTCTGTGCTGAAATGTGTAAAATGTGGTGCTTGGTTTGTGGGACAGCACTGAGCTCCCAGCTCTGAAACAGCCACACAAGGTCTCTCCAGTGTGGAATTGCTGCCTCGCTGCACAAGGGGTGATGGATCCCATTTTTATGGATGAGACACCCTGGATCTCAGGCAGGACATTATCCACCTCATCTCTGCCTTTTCTCTCTCTGCTTCTTCTCCTGACTACTTCTTCTCAAAATATACCATAAACCAGACCAAAACCTTGTGTCTTGGTAATTAAAGTCTGCAAAGAGCCTTCCGTTGGATGGCTTAAGATTTGTCAAGGGCCTTGTTCCACTTGAATGTTCTGCAGCTTGAAAGTCAAAGTTGTTACTGAGCCCTCTGAGAATTTGGGTTTTCCCCCTCTCACTGCCCAGGGTGACTCCACCTGCCTTCCCCTGAACCCCTGGGATGGGCTGGGGCGTTCCAGGGGGACTGCAGGGGATGGGATGAGGTTTTTCATCATCCTGTCCTGTGCAGGACATCCCTGAGGCCAGGGAAGAGCTTTATCCCTCAGAGTTCATCCCTGGATTGCCCTGGATGGGGCTTGGAGCACCCTGGGACAGTGGGATGTGTCCCATGGCAGGGGAACGGAGCAAGATGGGATTTAAGGTCCTTCCAACCCAACCCAGTCAATTCTCCTGCATTAAAAGATCTTTTTCCTGCAATAAAGAATTCCCTTTTTGCCCCCATGGCTCCTGAGGTGTGGGATCTGCTCTGTGCTCAGCCTCACAGCTTCTCCCAGCCAGGGGAGCAGCATTTCCAGGTATTTTCCAGCCTTTCCAGGGAAGGGCTGCAGGGATGTGACCCGGGCACGGCCAGCCCCATTTCCCTGGGAACCGCGATGGGCTCCGCGTGTGACCCCCACCATTCCCATTCCCAGGGAAACCTGGGGCTCCTCCTCACCTGGGCAGCTCCAGAGGCAGCCAGGAAAGGAGATTATCAGCACTCAGGAGAGCCGTGATCACAGAAATGTGATCCAGGGCAGGAGAGAGCCCTGCTCAGGAAATGATAACTGCATCCCCAGGGACAGCTGCCGATGCTGCCTGGCACTCGCATTTCCTGCGGACTGCAAAGCAGGGCTGGGCTTTGTTGATATGACACTATCAATCAATCTAATTAGATTTTTTTTTGCCTAACTGCAGGAAATTTGCATAAAGAGTGGAGCTAGCCCAGGAGACAGCTGAGAAAAACAAGGGTTGAGTGGAAAGCAGAAACTTTGGAATTTTATTTTCTTTTAAGACTGCATCAGTGAGGGGAGACAAAAAAAAAAAACAAAACTTGTAGGAGTGCCTGGAGCCTAAATCTGAAAAAGTGAAGGACATAAAGTGCCTTTTAAGAATGAAAATGGAAGTCCTAAACACTTAAAAGGCTTCTCAGTGCTCCCGTGGAAGGACAGAAAATGTTCTGGCAACACACTTGAATATTGAAAAATGTGGATTTAATTAAGATTCACAGCACAGGGTTTCAAATTCGCGGAGGGAAATCAGGGAGAAGGGTTTTTGGATGGCAGCAGGGAGCCTGAGTGGGGCTGTCCTTCCCTTTCTGGGGTTCAAGGGTGCAGAAGTGCCTGAGCAGGAGCTGCCGGGCCCTGGCAGGGGAGGAGGGCTGGGGGTGCTGGGTTTGGCTGCTCTGAGCCCAAGAGGCCCCCCAGGAGTGAATTCCCTGGAAAAGAACCCCGTGCTCAGCTCTGGTCCATGGCCCTGCACCCCACGGGTGCCTCCTGAGGGAGGATTTGCTCCTGGCTTCACCTCTGCCCCAGCCCTTGGGTCCCCAGGGTGAGGATGAAGGGCTGGGAGAGCTGGGAATGCTCACCTGGAGAGGAGAAGGATCCAGGGAGAGCTGGGAATGCTCACCTGGAGAGGAGAAGGATCCAGGGAGAGCTGGGAATGTTCACCTGGAGAGGAGAAGGATCCAGGAGAGCTGGGAATGCTCACCTGGAGAGGAGAAGGATCCAGGGAGAGCTGGGAATGCTCCCCTGGAGAGGAGAAGGATCCAGGGAGAGCTCAGAGCCCCTGGCAGGGCCTGAAGGGGCTCCAGGAGAGCTGGAGAGGGACTGGGGACAAGGGATGGAGGGACAGGAGCCAGGGAATGGCTCCCAGTGCCAGAGGGCAGGGATGGATGGGAGATTGGGAATTGGGAATTTTGGAGACGTGGGATTTATTTTGGAGCACACATAGCCTGGCCATTCCCTCTGATGCCTCAGGAATTATCTGCCTCATGCACAAATGCAAATGCTGGAATTCCCAGAGCTGTGACCCCGTTGCATCATGAGCTTGGTGGGTTTGAATCTCTGTATCCAACTAAAGCCTAACCCATTTCCAGCATTAAAGAGGAAAATAAAAATAACTTGGTACCTCCCAGCTAAGAGAAAAAAAATGTATTATTCCCTTCAGTAATCAAAATGTAGGTCATTCACTAAGCACACATGTCATTAATGAAGACAAATTAAAATTTTCTCTTAATGAAAGCCACTATTTCAAAGACTTGGTTTTATTCTAGAAAGCTGTGCTGCAAAACTTCCAGTGCCAGCAGTCAGCTGTGCCACAGTGCTGGGAATCTGCTGGGAATCCAGGCTCCTGCTGTCCTTTGACATGGATGACATGGCAGGAAAAGCCTTTTCCATGGGATGCCCAGGAAGGGAATGTCCTCCCAGAGAGGGAATGGGGGAAAGCCCCATGGAGGAAGGGAGTGGGGCTGTGGGGAGGAGCTGGGGAGAAGCCAGTGAGCCTCCCCTTCACAGGGTCAGGGAATCAGGGAATGCTTTGGGTGGGAAGAGACCTCAAATCCCACCCAGTGCCACCCCTGCCATGGCAGGGACAGCTCCCACTGTCCCAGGCTGCTCCAGCCCCAATGTCCAGCCTGGCCTTGGGCACTGCCAGGGATCCAGGGGCAGCCACAGCTGCTCTGGCAATTCCAGCCCAGCCGGGAATTCCTGGTGGGAGCACTGGGAGAGCCCCCCCTGCCCCCACAGGATCCACTGAGCCCGGGAGCTGTGGGATCAGGGAAGCTTTGGGATGGGGACACACTCGAGGGTCTTCCACTGCCACCCCCTTGGTGGCTGTCACAGCCCTGTGGGTGCTGGTGTCCTCCACCCTCAGCCCTGGGCACATCAGCTGAGCTCTGTTTAAGCTTCACCCTAAATCCCAGCTCTAAACTTCAGGCTGAGCCTAAGCCAGGGTTTATCCTGTCTTGTCTTCCTCTGCCCCGGGTTCCAGACATGGCTGCTGCCCCACCTTGGCAGAGGATGCCCAATCCTGGGAATGTCCCCTGGTGTCCCCAGCCCACCCAGGAATGTCCCCTGCAGTCTCCAGGCTCTCGGGAATGTCCCCTGGTATCCCCAGGCTCTCAGAAATGTCCCCTGGTGTCCCCAGACCCCTGACAATGTCCCCTGCTGTCCCCAGACCCCAGGAATGTCCCCTGCTGTCCCCAGACCCCTGACAATGTCCCCTGCTGTCCCCAGACCCCAGGAATGTCCCCTGCTGTCCCCAGACCCATGGCAATGTCCCCTGCTGTCCCCATCCCAGCCAGGCTGGGGTGCCCTGGATGTCCCAGGCTGGGGAGCTGCAGGTGGGAGCTGCTGGCCCAGGAGGGTGAGGGATCCCCTGGGAGCAGCAGCACCAAAAGGAGATTTTGCCTTCAGGGTTGGGAACTGGCTCATCCAAACTTTCTCCACTCTCTGGGCCCTGGGGTGGGAAAAGCCCTGGAAAAACACAGGAGAACGACAGGAACCCTGAGAGCTGCAGGGTGGCTTTTGTGAACTTCAATACTTAGAAAATTATAATTTTATAGCTAAAATTCAATTAAATTAAGTTGATTTATTTTTTTAATAAAAACCAGGGATCCTGTGAGCATGAGGGTGAAGAGTAGCTCTGTCCTGAGGGCATTGCTGGAGCTGGAGCTGGGAATTTCTTCCTGCAGCTCCCTTGGCACAGCGCTCGCGGCCTCTCCTTGGAGCTGGTGCTCACAGGCCAAGGTGCTTTTTCCAAGGAAAAATCTAAACATGACCCTCAAATCTCCCTCAAATGTCAGGGCTCCTGAGGGGACAAACTTCTCCCCCCAGAAATGAGGATGAGCTGGAGAACACGGCAATCCCAGAGGTGAAACTTGGGCTGGACATCGCCTGCTGCTCGGGGAAATGAACTCACTCCTGGCACCAGAGCTCATGCAGGACCCCTAAGAATTAATTACATTATATTCCATTGTTTCTTTAGCTCCAGCATTTCTGTAACCCCTCAGAATCTGGCAATATCTGGCTGGAAGACAAAGGCCTTTTAGAGCAGGAGGCAGCGCAGGCCTGGTCACCTCAGGCCAGCGTTTCTTGCAGATTTTGGAGTTTTTTGGCCCTGTTCATCCAGGGCAGGGACAAAACCAGGTGGTCTGATCCAGGAGAGTTTAACTGGGCTTGTTTGGGGTTCCTGAGGTGGTGAAACAAAGCAGAGACGCATTTTGGGAGCTGTGTTTTGAAAGTTTTATTCAGCATAGGCTGGCTTGGAAGGCAGTGAGGCCTCCCCGTGGCTGAGGAGCCCCCAGCAGCAGATCCCAGCCCTGAGCAGTGGCACATCCCTTTCCCCCAAATTCCCTTGGCTCTGCCATATTCCTGGGGAAAATGCTCTGGGTTTTCAGTGATAAACAGGGTGAGGTGATGTGCAGCTTAGAGGGGCAGTGGCACCTCATGGAATTGTGCCTGAGCAACTCTGAGCTGGCCTCAGCGAGCATTGCTGGGGTGTGTGAGGCCACAAATCTGTGGCTTTTCCAGAAATCTGTGGCTTTTCCAGAAATCTGTGGCTTTTCCATAAATCTGTGGCTTTTCCATAAATCTGTGGCTTTTCCAGAAATCTGTGGCTATCCCCAGAAATCTGTGGCTTTTCTATAAATCTGTGGCTTTTCCATAAATCTGTGGCTTTCCCAGAAATCTGTGGCTTTTCCAGAAATCTGTGGCTTTTCTATAAATCTGTGGCTTTCCCTATAAAATCTGTGGCTTTTCCATAAATCTGTGGCTTTCCCATAAAATCTGTGGCTTTCCCAGAAATCTGTGGCTTTTCTATAAATCTGTGGCTTTTCCATAAATCTGTGGCTTTCCCAGAAATCTGTGGCTTTTCCAGAAATCTGTGGCTTTTCCAGAAATCTGTGGCTTCCCCCATAAATCTGTGGCTTTTCCATAAATCTGTGGCTATCCCTATGAAATCTGTGGCTTCCCCCAGAAATCTGTGGCTTTTCCATAAATCTGTGGCTATCCCTATGAAATCTGTGGCTTTTCCATAAATCTGCAGCTTTCCCATAAAATCTGTGGCTTTTCCATAAACCTGTGGCTTTTCTATAAATCTGTGGCTATCCCTATAAAATCTGTGGCTTTTCCAGAAATCTGTGTCTATCCCTATAAATCTGTGGATTTATGGGAAATAAATCCAGATATATTTCCCATAAATCTGTGGCTATCCCCATAAAATCTGTGGCTATCCCTATGAAATCTGTGGCTTTTCCATAAATCTGCAGCTTTCCCATAAAATCTGTGGCTTTTCCATAAACCTGTGGCTTTTCTATAAATCTGTGGCTATCCCTATAAAATCTGTGACTTTCCCATAAATCTGTGGCTTTTCCAGAAATCTGTGGCTATCCCTATAAAATCTGTGGCTATCCCTATAAAATCTGTGGTTATCCCTATAAAATCTGTGGCTATCCCTATAAAATCTGTGGCTTTTCCATAAATCTGTGGCTTTTCCATAAATCTGTGGCTATCCCTATAAAATCTGTGTGGTTTTCCCATAAATCTGTGTGGTTTTCCCCACTCCCAGACCCCCAGGCTCCCAGCTGCTGTTTGGATGTTTCAGCTGCTCTGAGTTTTCCCCCAAGTCCTTTTCCCTCAGAGGAAGGGGGAGCAGTCAGTGGCACAGAGAATTCCCTGCTCCTCCCAAGGCAGCACCATCTCCACACGGAGTCACTGCAGTCTGTAACCTTTTGCAGCTCAGATATTTGCTTTCTTCTCTTTTTTTTTTTTTTTTTAATTAAATAGCTAAGCTGAGGGGATTACATGACTTGGAAAAAAAAAACCCGACCATTGAGCTCGAGTATTAAGTCGTATTACTGAAAAAATCAAACACCACTTGGAGCTGTGGAGTGTGGAGGGGAAAGGGCAATGGTGTGTGTAAAATATTTGCAAGTCTTTGAAAAGAAGGAATCTTTTCTACCGAAGGAATTCTTGGCTCTGAGGGTGGTGAGGCCCTGGCAGAGCTTGTCCAGAGAAGCTGTGGCTGCCCCATCCCTGGAAATAAATAAAACTTCCAGTTTAAAATCCTGTATCCCCTTTCTTTGTAGAGGGAGGGAGTTTCAGGAAGGATTTTTTCTGCCTTTTGAAGATGGAAACAGCTTCCCTGAGGAGGGCTGGCAGCCTGAGCCCTGTGCTGGGGTTGAATTCCACTCCTCCTTCCCCTGAATCGTTAAAAACCAATATGATCACGGACAAAGATCACTAACTAAAGTTAGATCACTAAGTAAAGTTACAGAGGGGTACATTTATTCACAAGGGGCATCCCCAAAAGGTGTGACCGCCCCAAACAAGGTTCTCCCCCCTCTGTTTATTCCCCAAACCCTTCCATCCCCATCCATCCACACCTTCCAGCCCATCTGGCCACCCCCAGCACCTCCCATCCCCACTCAGCATTAAAATGAGCCCGTGGGTCCCTCACCCTGCTCAGTTCTTCTCTTGGTTTGGGTGGCTGGGCTGGACTTGGGTCAGTGGCCCAAGGGATGGAGCCAGGAAAGTCTTCCTCAGGTGAGTGTGAGCTCTGGCAGGATCCAGGGAAGTCAGGAATGTTTTCCTCAGGTGAGTGTGAGCTGTGGCAGGATCCAGGGAAGTCAGGAATGTTTTCCTCAGGTGAGTGTGAGCTCTGGCAGGATCCAGGGAAGTCAGGAAAGTCTTCCTCAGGTGAGTGTGAGCTGTGGCAGGATCCAGGGAAGTCAGGAATGTTTTCCTCAGGTGAGTGTGAGCTCTGGCAGGATCCAGGGAAGTCAGGAATGTTTTCCTCAGGTGAGTGTGAGCTCTGGCAGGATCCAGGGAAGTCAGGAATGTTTTCCTCAGGTGAGTGTGAGCTCTGGCAGGATCCAGGCCCTGCTCAGGGATGGATTGGGGCAGAGCCCAGGTGCTGCCCTTGCTCTCCCTGGGTTCAGTCTGTTCCCAGAACCACTCACTGCACTTCCTTCTATCAACAACAGAACAATTAGCTCTGGCTTGAGCATCTCATAATCATTAACCCAGCATTTGCTTATCTGACTTACGTCTTGGTCATTATAAATTGCTTCTAACCCCTAGCTAAACCTTAACCCTCCAGAAATCGTGATTCACCCGAAGCTGAACAAAAGCACCACTGCTGAATCCAGGGGCTGCATTTCCCCTGACAGCTGTGCCTGTATTTCTCAAATCCCACCCAGCGGGATGGAATGGAATGGAATCCCATGGAATGGAATGGAATGGAATGGAATGGAATGGAATGGAATGGAATGGAATGGAATGGAATGGAATGGAATCCCACCCAGCTGGACGGATGGAATCCTCTCCTGGAGCTGGATTCCTGGCCATAATGCTCACTGACCACTCAGAATTGAAGCCACATTCCAGTTTTACTGCACGAGGACCCAGACACTCGTGAGCCCTTGGTTTGAGGGATCAGTTTGTGGCTCCTCACCCTGTGGACGAGGTTGGTGAAGAGGAGAAGAACAAGGAGAAATAAATGGGTTTGGGGAAACAAAGCTCAAGGGGATTGTGATGACAGCGAGGCAGTGACACCTCGGGTGGGGAATCCTGGAGCTGCTGCCCTCAGTTTGACCAACACCCAGCTGATGTCAGCTCAGGGTTTGAGGTTTCCAGCTGGAACAGGACAAACGACCCCAGTGCTGCAACAAATCCTCTCCAGCCACCTTCCTGCTGCTCTTTGTCCCTGCTTTATTCCTAGTAAATAAGGAATTATTGCAGGAGAGCTGTGACACAGCTCTGCAGCCTTTGCTTTTTCCCTCTCCCAATTAAATTAAGGGTTTTGACATCTCTCTCTGCTTCTGGTCCCACAGTCTCTCTCTGCTTCCCACGTGTCACTGCAGCACAGCTCAGGCACGGCTTTTATTGATCAGATTTTCCATTTGACATTAAATTTAACTGATTTCTACAAGAGGAGGCGATGCCCCAGGGTGGCACCTCAGCCTCTGGTTCCTCACAGAGAGGAGAAAGCACCCAATGTTTCCTTTCATTGGGTTGAGATGACAGTAAATCTGATTTATCCCGGTTTGTCCTCCCTGAGCCACCCCCTCCTGCTCCTGGAAACACCTCCTAACTCCATTTGATGTTGGGAGGAGGCTGGGGAGCTTTGGCAAAAACAACAAACAGAAACTTTGAGTTTAAATGTTTGAGAAGGATCAGATGCACCTCCTTCATCAGGGAAGATGGCACAAAGGTGGGGGTAATTTAATTAAAAATGGAGAGGAAGGAACTGCTACCCCACCAGGAAAGCTTTGGGTAAAATTATCCATGGAAGAAGAGTCATTTTCTGCCTGGAAGTGGAAATCTGGGTGAGTGGTCAGGGCTGGCTGCTGCAGAGAGATTTGGGGCACCAGGCTGCTTAATTAACCCTGCTCTAATAATTACTGAACATGGATTTTTTAAATTCTATAATGTTCCCTCGAAGACAGCAATAATGTAGAACTTTAGTCTGCATTATGTGTGTTGGCCTTTCCACTCATTAAGCCCAAGATCACAGAACATCATTTAAATCTTAATCCAGAATGATCCCCTCTCCCTGCTCAAGCCTTGGCTCATGCCCACTCTATGGGTGTGAAATTCAATCCCCTCTCCCTGGGAAGTGAGGGCTGGGCAGGGAATTTTCCTTGAATTGATTGTGCCACGAAGGCAATCTCCATGGGAAAGGACTCAGAGCAGAGCTGGTGTGGGTGCCTCCAGCTGGGCTAGCACTAAATCCCAGGGCAGTAAATGTTTTGGGGAAGCCTGACCTGCCCAGAGCTCTCCCTTCCTGATTTTCAGCTCCATCCTGGTGTAGGTTCAGAATCTCCTTCTTGGCCTGAATGAATCTTTAGGGCTCAGGGGAGACTGCTGGGTTCTGCTGCTGCTGCTCTGGTTTGCACTGGGAGAGAAGGGGCAGGTGTGAGGGATGGGGACAATCCCAGGCAGTCTGGAATTGCTGGGAATGCTGGCTGCTCTTTGGATGGGAGACTGGGAATTGGGAATTGCTGGCTGGGCTGGAATTGCCAGAGCAGCTGTGGCTGCCCCTGGATCCCTGGCAGTGCCCAAGGCCAGGCTGGACATTGGGGCTGGACATTGGGACAGTGGGAGCTGTCCCTGCACATCCAGGGTGGGATGGGTGGGATTTGAGGTCCCTTCCAACCCAAACCATCCCATGATTCTGATTCCCAGTGTGGAATTAACCACTTCACCTCTCCACTGAGACTCCCCACGGTTTCACAGAGCTGCAGGTGCTGAACTCTCAAGTCCTCAATTTCAGGCGAAGTGCCAAGGAAAGGAAGGGCTGGCAGAGGCTCAGGATTTGCAGCAGGATCACTTTGCTCCGATATTCAGGTTTCAGTGAAACCCTGGGTGTGCCATGGGGCGAGGAGAGAGCGAGCACAGGATGTGCATCCAGGGAATGGAGAGCTGCAGCCAGTTCCTGACACCCCTGGATGAATTAAACAGGTTAGAGAATTAAATCAATTATAGAGGAGAATAACCAGCCCTGCGTGCACACTCAGCCCGTGCTACAAAAGCTGCAGCTCTGAGGGGGCTCTTCAGGACTTTATTCCAACTCAAGGGCTTTGTTCCAACAATGTGAGTGAGAGAAAAGCTGCTGAAGTCATTCCCGCTATTCTGATGGATCTGGAGAGGGATCCCACCAGGGCTGTGGGCTGGGGGATGTGTTGTGTATCCATAACAACCCACTGCCCTGCAGGGTCCCCCTTGTGCTTTTGGGATAAATTTTATAGCTTTTTTTTTTACCAAAGATTAGTCCTTTGTGCTCAGGAACCAAGAAAATGCTTAAAAATCATGCCTGAAGAACGATGTGAAGGAAGTAGTGGCACGAGGCAGTGGGATTTGTTATTCCAGGTGGGCCTGGATAAACCTGGGCCATCAGGAACTCGGTCTCTGATTTAATCACCACACCCTGATGAGGTGGAGCCAGTCCATGGGGTGGGGTGGGTTGGGTGGGATGGGGTGTTCACTCCATGGGGGCACTTAGAGGATAATTTGGGTTGGAAAAGACCCTAAATCCCCCCCAGTGCCCCCTGCCATGGCAGGGACAGCTCCCACTGTCCCAATGTCCAGCCCCAGTGTCCAGCCTGGCCTTGGGCACTGCCAGGGATCCAGGGGCAGCCACAGCTGCTCTGGCAATTCCAGCCCAGCCAGCAATTCCCAATCTCCCCCCTATCCCTGCCCTCATTCAGCTTCAGGCCATTCCCCTTTTCCTGCCATTCCATGCCTACCTGGGAGTAGTTTGGAGAGGGAATTTCTCAGGTCTTGCTCATGAATCCGTGCACCTTTTGTTTTTAATTTTCACTTGGACTTCTTCCGTTTTCTTTGCAATTTGTAAATTGTGGAGACTCCTGTCCCGTCACAGCAGGCAGAGATCATAGAATCATGGAATATCTGAGCTGGAAGGGATCCCAAGGATCATCCCAGCCCCTGGCCCTGCACAGACACCCCAACAATCCCACCCCGGGCATCCCTCGAGCGGTGTCCGAGCCCTCCTGGGGCTCTGGGCTGGCTCCTTCCCTCATCTCCCCTTCCTGGGCACTCTCCAGCACTCCCCTGCCTGGTCCATCCAGGAAAAACCTGTACCAGCTGCTGCCTGGTGTGGGAATTACTCCTGGAATTGAGGAGGCCGTGCCCAGAATGTCCAACACTGTGCCCAGGTCATCCTCACAGAGCAGGCAATTAAAAATGTAAAAGCGACCTGCATGCAGGACTGGAACAAAAAGCCAAGCAGGAATGGATGAAATGGGTGTTATTTGATTTTAATTCAGGGCCATGAAACCCTGCTCTGAATAGCAAAGGGAGTGAATCACTCCTGATGGATTCATCACAGCCATTTATGTTCTAAACACTCGCTTTTGCCACACAGCTGCCTCGGGTTGTGTGGGGAACCAAAAGCTTTTAAACACCAAGGCTTTTTAAAAGCAGTCGGTTTTGTTATTTCAAATGTAGTTAATATTTCTGTGCAGCTACCTGGGAAATGGTAAATGCAGGGGCTGATGGCACAGAGCTGATAATAAACGCTGATTGTGTGTGGCGGGGGCTCTGCAGGGCTGTGTTCCTGAACAAACACCACCACAGCAGCTCTGGCAGCTGCATCCCCGATTTCTGCCTGTCCTCCTCAGGCAGGGATTTTACTGACTCAGCTGGACAGGTTGGTGTCCCTTGTTCTGCCTGTTTGCCGAGCAGAAAAGCCCCAGTGATGATTTATGGGCACAGCTCCGAGGTGTCCCCACCTCTGCCTCCTCCTGCCTTGGGTGCTCAAACTGCTCCTGGAAAAGTGCTCCTTAAACCAGGGAATCATGGAATGGTCTGGGTTAAACGAACCTCAAATCCCACCCATCCCACCCCAGCCCTGGCAGGGACACCTCCCACTGTCCCAATGTCCAGCCCCAATGTCCAGCCTGGCCTTGGGCACTGCCAGGGATCCAGGGGCAGCCACAGCTGCTCTGGCAATTCCAGCCCAGCCCCTCCCAGCCAGCAATTCCTCCCCAGTGTCCCATGAAAAGAGCAGGAAGCACCTGCAGGGACTGGGGGGAAGGCAAGACCCAGGCAGATGTGGAGCTGAACATCTGGACTTTGGAGTGGGTGGTGGAAAAGGGAACAGAAACTGAAGGGGCAGGTGAGTAAATGGGATAGAAAATGTGATTAACAGCTGCTCTTTACTGAAATAGCCTCTTTCTGGTTTTGAACATGAAATAAATTAAATAGCTCTGTATAAAATTGTTTCAAATTAATTTAAAGTAAAATAATGGAGAGGGCTGGGAAGGGTGAGGCAGGTGGGGCTCCCAGGTTTGGATCAGTTATTTGCAAAACTTCAGTAAACCTCACAAAGCTTGAAGAAAACCTGTGATGACTGAAATTTGTGTGTGTTCCTCCCACCATTCCCTGCCACCTGGCCTTCCACGGTATTTCTGTTCATTTGGGCTGTGCTGCAGTGGGGCAGCAGCTGGATGCCAAGAGAGTGGATGTTATCATGTGAACACAAACCTGGGAGCTGACAAAGCTCTTCACTCTCAAATCCACAGCCAAGTGGGCTCTCTCTGCCTGCCCTCGCTTTGCCAGGTGGTATTTTGCCATTTATTACTGCCTTTTTAAAATATATGTTCTGCAATTCAGATGTGTCTATAACGGGGATGATATACAGTCGTGCTCTGGACTGAGTGCGAGCCATCTGTCAAAAACAAAAGCTAAATTCTCTGTAATAAAAGCCACCAAAAGATTGATATTTCACATTAAAGGCAGAGCTGAAAAAAAAGCAATTTTGTTTATGGGCAAACCTGTGTCTGGCACATTTTTCATGTCATATAAAGATGGAAATCTCACCTTATGGCTGTAGATTGCTGCTATATTTCAGCCTTTACAATTGGGGACAGCTCTGCATGTGCTGCTACCTTAGGAGAGATAATTCCCCACATGTTGTTGATAGCAATGAGTCCATTTGAACACATTCCTGCTGCTTCCCAAAGTGCAGCATTTCCCACTGGCTGAGCTGCTGGAGCACCTTCTCCAGGAGATCTGATGTGTGTGTGAAACTCGTTGGTTGCTCTCAGTCCCGTTCAGGGCTGTTCTGGGTCTCTCAGAGAAGCTGTGGCTGCCCCTGGATCCCTGGGATGTTCCAGGCCAGGTTGGACGGGGCTTGGAGCACTCTGGGTTAGTGGGAGGTGCTCATGGCAGAGGGTGGGATGAGATGGGATTTAATTCCTCCCTGCCCAGAGCATCCCAGGATTCTGTGATCTGCTGTGTCTGACCCGCAGCACTGGTTTGGTACCTTGGGCTCTGGGGCTTCCTCTGAGACTTGGGGCTGTGGGAGGCTCAGGGTGGACAGCAGCAGGAATTTCCCCATGGAAAGGGCGCTCAGGCCTTGGCAGTGCCCAGGGAGGTTTGCAGTGCCCAGCCCTGGAGGTGTCCCAGGAATTGCTGGAGGTGGCACTCGGAGCTCTGGGGACAGGGTGGGCACAGCTGGGACTGGCTGGGCTGGGAGGGATTTTCCAGCTGGAATAATTCTGGGATTCTGTGAACACCTCAGCCAAGCTCTCTCTCCATTCCCAGAGCATTTCCTCCCCTGATGGCTGCACCTCTGGCAGTGCCACGGCTCCCAGAACTTCTGCCAGGAAGCTGCTCCTGCCCAGGTGGTGCTGCTGGCTGGGACATTGCTGTTCTCAGAATTCCCAGAATCACAGGATCACAGAATTCCCAGAATCAGAGGATCACCAGGTTGGGAGAGACCTCCGAGATCATCGAGTCCATCCCAGCCCTGACACCTCAAGCAGCCCCTGGCACCGAGTGCCACATCCAGTCTTTTCCTAAACACATCCAGGGATGGTGACTCCAGCACCTCCCCGGGCAGAGCATTCCAGCACTTCATCACCCTTTCTGGAAAACCTTTTCCCAACCTCCAGCCTGTATTTCCCTTGGTGCAGCTCGAGGCTGTGTCCTCTGGCTCTGTCAGTGACCCCACCTGGCCACGAGCTCCTTCCAGGGGTTGTTCCCAGTCCCGTGGGATGCAGGAGCAGGAGCACCGCGCTCCCGGCCCTTTCCACACCGAGCAGCCACTCAAAACCCCCACGTGCTGCAGAGGTTTGATTTAACAGAAGCTTTTCTGTGCCAGGGTCAGGATTTCTGCCTGCAGCAGCCTCTGCCAGCTCTGGGGCTGCTGATCCCTCGGGAGGAGCTGCAGAGATGGGGGCATTTCCACAGCAGCATCAGCAGGCGCATCCTGCTCCTCCAGGACCCGTCCTGGGCTGGTGGCAGCATCCCTGGCCTAGCTGGGCTGCCAGTCTCTGAGAAAAGCAAAAGGAAATGGAAATGTCTTGGCTGTGCTCTGCAGGCTTTTGCTCCCTGTGAGGGTTGGATTTGGCTGCCTTGATCACAGAGCGGATTCCCACGGGACGCTCGAACCCGCAGGAGCAGTCAGCAAATATCCACAGCCTTCAACTGGGAAGGAAAAAGCTTGACGTGCAAGGAGGGTGTTTGGAAATGCAGATTTTGGCTTGTCTCAGGGTGTGGGCAGGGCAGGGAGAAGGCTGCAGGCCTCTCCTGTGCTTCCCATTCCAATCCCAGTTCTGTTTGGCTGCGTGTTCCGAGCGCCCTGCGCTGCCCAGCTGGAGCCGGGCACAGCATCTGCTGCGGGCACCGAGTCCCCTCTGCCGGGAAAAACAACTTTTGTGTTCCCCAGAGGTGTAAAACATCAGCACCAGCAGTGGGTCTGGCAGGGCCTTGTCAGCTTTTCTGCCTTCCCCGCTTCTCTGTCTCAGCCCAGGGCAGTCCGAGCTCCGGGCAGGGCTCACACGGTTTCTGCTGCAGGAGATTCCCCCGCTGCTGGTGTCCCCCAGCTCCAGCTGGCACTCACCTCCCCTGCAGCTGTGCCTCTTCATCCTCCTGAGATCCAGCCTGAGCTCACAGGATCCGGAATGGTTTGGGTTGGAAGGGATTTAAATCCCACCGAGAGCCACCCCTGGATGGGCAGGGGCACCTCCCAGTGCCCCAGGCTGCTCCCAGTGTCCCATGGGCACCGCCAGGGATCCAGGGACAGCCACGGCTCCTTTGTTAAATTAATCCTGGTTTGGGGTTTTTTTGTGGGGTTTGTTTGTTTGGGTTTGGGTTTTTTTGTTTTGGTTTTTTTTTTTGGTACAGGAGGGAAATGTTGAATTAAAGGTTCTGCTCAAGCCATTTTCCAGCTACATTTCATCAGCTGTTTCCAAATGTTGGGTCATTGTGCTCCTGGCTTATTGTTGTTATTTACAGGAGAAAATAAAAGAGGAGTGATACAGCCTGGTGGAGTTTTTTAATGAAATGATTGTCTGACAAATTCCTGGGGCTCTCAGAAATTCTGGAGGAGGCAGTGCTGTGAGACTTGGAGCTTCCTGAGTAACAGCAGGCTTTTTAGAAGTGTTTTTATAAATGATGTGAGGAGGAGGAGAGGCTGGGGCTGGACTTGGGGACGTGGCTGTGCAGCTGAACTGAGCAGAATGGGACCCCTTCCCTGGGGAAGGAGAGGTTCTTTGGTCAACTGTGGGCAAAGGATGGGATGTGAACCTGAGCCAGGTGTGCCCAGAAGGGCAGAGGGGCTGGATCAGGAACAGGTGGCAGCAGGAGCAGGGCAGGGATTGTCCCCCTGTGCTGGCACTGCTGAGGCCACACCTCAGATCCTGAGTCCTGGGCCCCTCGTGACAGGGAAAGGGCTGGAGAATTGCTGAGGGAGCTGGGAAGGGGCTGGAGAATTGCTGAGGGAGCTGGGAAGGGGCTGGAGAATTGCTGAGGGAGCTGGGAAGGGGCTGGAGAATTGCTGAGGGAGCTGGGAAGGGGCTGGAGAATTGCTGAGGGAGCTGGGAAGGGGCTGGAGAATTGCTGAGGGAGCTGGGAAGGGGCTGGAGAATTGCTGAGGGAGCTGGGAAGGGGCTGAGCCTGGAGCAAAGGAGGCTCAGGGGGCCCTTGTGGCTCTGCACAAGTCCCTGGCAGGAGGGACAGCCGGGGGGGGGTCGGGCTCTGCTGCCAGGGGAACAGGGACAGGAGGAGAGGGAACGGCCTCAGGCTGGGCCAGGGGAGGCTCAGGGTGGACAGCAGCAGGAATTTCCCCATGGAAAGGGCGCTCAGGCCTTGGAAGTGCCCAGGGAGGTTTGCAGTGCCCATCCCTGGAGGTGTCCCAGGAATTGCTGGAGGTGGCACTCGGAGCTCTGGGGACAGGGTGGGCACAGCTGGGACTCTGATCCTGGAGGGATTTTCCAGGCTCAGGAATTCCAGGATTCCACGGGACACGGTGTGACAGTGACAGGGTTTTGCTCACTGCTGGCTCTGGACACCTCTGGGTGCAGATCTGTGTCCATCCAGAGCTGCAGTAACACCCACCTGAGCTCCTCCTGTGGTCCCTGAGAATTCCCTGCCAGCTCTGGACGGTGATTTCTGCTTAACAGGGGAGAGTAAAACGTGGATGAACGGAGTTAAGTATCCCACACGGATATGTGACCACACATGGTTTGAAATGGGAGCAGAAAGAAAATGATTTGAGATAGAGAAGCAATCCAGAGCTCCCTCCCAGGCAAGGCTGGTTCCAAGGGCTCATCCCGCTGTTTTCCAAGATCAAAGGATCAGCAGTGCAACAAACTGGTGAGAGGCTTTTAAATGTAAAACAAAATCCCTCCTTGATCTCGATAACAGCAAAAGACAACTTTGCTCCTTGGCTTTGGCCACAACAACCTTGTGACTTTTGGGGAAGAATTTCATTCTGAGCACCTTGGGCCAAACAATTAATGGAATATTTTGGTCTCCAGCTGATTGTGGGATAATCTGGTGGTCAACAATTCTTCTGGGAGAAACAGCAGAATGGCATTAAATTTGAATATCCACTTCTTTTAAAAAGCCTAAACCCCCTCAGAAACAGTGCAACCAAGTAGATTTAATTCTGAAAGAAAATTCATAAAAAAAATGAGTCAGGAGCAGTTTTCTGTTTTGACATCTTCAGAAAACAAAATTTTTTTTTAAACAAAACATTGTGGGGTTTTGTTATTTTTTTTCTTTTTAATACACACATTTTACTGAAACAGCAAGTTCCAATTTGTCTTCTCCTAGCCCCAAATTGCCATTTTTTCTGAGTATTTCTCTTTGAGGAGTTTGCACTTTTCAGGTTTTGTTCTAATTAAGGATGAAGACAAAGCTGAAGGTTGAGAAAATCGAGTCTCATCCTTGTGTGTGATCTCTGCTGGGTGTCCAGGGCAGCACCTGGAATGAGCCCTGCTCTCCAGGGTCCTTCCTGTGGAATTTTATCATGGAATTCACAGGATCTGAGAGAAAAGTTCAGCATTTCAGCCACCAGAAAGCACAAAGGAAAACATCAGATTGTGACTGCAGCTTGTGCCTGCAGAATCAGCTTCTGTGGTTCAAGAGGAATTCAGGGAAAAATCAGGAAATTCGGGGGAATTCAGCCCCAGGGTCTGTAACCTCAGCAGGGTCACGGGGTCTCCTGGGAGGTTCTGTGCTTTGGATATCCTGGGATAACCAGGAATCCCTCAGGGACATTCCCAGCAGGGAGCAGCACCTTCCAGCCCATCCCCAAATCCTGCTTTAGGGTGTCTGGAGCACAGTGACCCCACAAAGGCTCATCCCTGAGGATGAGACCCCTTTATCCCCACTGGCCTTTCCTCCCCGAAATCCCTTTTTCCCAGTTTCCCTGCATCCAGCTGGCTGTGACCCTGCAGCCTGGATCCCTTCTCTGGCTTTGCTTCAGCCCCAGGAGCTTTGAAACCCCATCAGATGCTTCCCTTCCTCTCTGTGTTCGCTTTTCCCTGCTCCTTTCCTCCTTTAATGAATCCCTCAAAGCAGAGAGGTTTTCAAACCCCGTCTCCCTTTCAAGAGACTCCCTCTGATCTACCAGAGATGTTTCTCTCATCTGAGGAGTGCACAAGGAGACTTCAGTGCCTTGCAGGGGAACAGAGGTGCCCAGGAAATGCTCTCCCTGCAGGGCTTTAATCCCTGCTCGTGGCAGGGAGGAGAGGTCGTGTTTGCTCTTCTCTGGGGCTGTTCCGTTTCTCTGCCTTAGAGCTGGGAAATCTGGGATTTTGGGATCCATCCACGCTCCATCCAAACTCTGGAGAAAGGGAAGAGTGTCTCGGCCATGGCTGCAGTGCCAGAGGAGCATTTCTTTCCAGGGCAGCAGGAGGAAGTGGCTCCTGCATTATTTCCTCCTCTGTGGGATCCCCCAGCACGAAATGATTGGGAGCTCCTGGGATGAGAGGATCCAGCCAGGGAAACCAAATCCCTGTGCCTCCTTCCTCTGTATCCCCATGCAGGGAGCTGGATTTCCTCCTGGGCTTGGGCTCAGCCTTCTCCCAACCCCAGCCCCACCTGCCCCATCAGGTGGAACTCGGAGCAGGTCCCAGCTGCTCTCTGCTGCCAGCACAGCCAAAGGATGTTCCCTTTCTTTTCCCCACTTTGCTCTTTCCCTTGTGCATGGCTGTGCCTTCCCTCCCTCCGAGCCCAGGCAGGGAGCCAAGCCCAGATGTGCTCCTGACTCAAATCCTTTGTTCACCTTCACATCTTCCCCCCTCCAGGGGCTGCCAGAGACTCTTTCCTTCTTTGGCCACGGGGGAAATCTCCAGGAATTTCCCGTGGCAGCCAAATGGATTCCACCACCCACGGCGAGGAAGTGGGGAGTGAATTCCAAGTGCCCCTGCAGCCTGTCCCAAACTGTCCCTCAGTGATGGACTCAGCCTGTCCCAAGTTCACAGGATCACAGGATCACAGAATCACAGAATCACAGAATCACAGAATCACAGGATCACAGAATCACAGAATCACAGGATCACAGAATCACAGGATCACAGAATCCCAGAATCACAGAATCACAGAATCACAGAATCAAAGAATTCACAGAATCACAGGATCACAGAATCACAGAATTCACAGAATCACAGAATTCACAGAATTCTCAGAATCACAGAATTCACAGAATCACAGGATCACAGAATCACAGAATTCACAGAATTCACAGAATCACAGAATCACAGAATTCTCAGAATCACAGAATTCACAGGATCACAGGATCACAGAACTCCCAGAATCCCAGGATCACCAGGTTGGGAGAGACCTCCGAGATCATCGAGTCCATCCCAGCCCTGACACCTCAAGCAGCCCCTGGCACCGAGTGCCACATCCAGTCTTTTCCTAAACACATCCAGGGATGGCGACTCCAGCACCTCCCCGGGCAGAGCATTCCAGCACTTCATCACCCTTTCTGGAAAACCTTTTCCCAACCTCCAGCCTGTCTAAGTTGTCCCCTCGGTGCCAGACTCTCTGTCCCCAGCCCCTGTGACCAGGTGGGAGTCCCTGGCACATCCTGCAGTGGCTCTGCCGGATCCTGGTGGCAGGAGAGGTTTCCTCCTCTCACCCAGGGATAAATGAATCCCTAAAGCATCTCCAGGTGCTGTATTTGTGCAGCAGCAGGATCAGCAAGGAGCAGCGGAGGGAGGAGGCTCTGGGAAGGAAACAATTCTATTATTTCAGAGCATATTTACCTCTCCTTGGTTTGGTGTGTGCAGGGGAGGATCTGAAGCTCCCTGAGATACCCTGGCTGCAGGAAGCCCTGGGAACTCATCAGAGCTCACCTGTGGCTGTGGCCTGCAGTGCTGTCACTGCTCCTGTCCCTTTGATGAGCTCCAGACAGCGCTGGGAGGAGCCAGCCCCTCTCCTGTACTTCAATTCCTCCCTCAGGACCCATTTGGGCAGGATTTTTGTGGTGTGGGCATTCCAAGCTCTGCCAGGGCTCCACAATCCTGCGCTGCTGCTGCCCCCAGAAATCATCCAAGAGTCTGTGACAGCACACAAGGAATTTGTCTTTATGTGATGGAAAAGATTTCATTGTGGATGGGTCAGAAAATGCTTCACTTGAAGCCCTCACTGCTTTCTGAGCAATGCAGGCAGTTCCTGCTGCCTTGGGCACACACCACGAGCTGATTTTCCCCCAGTGGAGTTTCAGCTCCAGCAAAAATTGCAGCACAATTCCCATCCAAGTCGTGGCTCCTCTCCACGGGCACACACTCAGACCTTGGGTGCCTCCAGGCCTTTCCCTGCTCAAAAGGCTCCTTAACACACCAAAATCCTGGAAATGTGAGGGTTGGGAAGTGCCTCCAGGCCTTTCCCTGCTCAAAAGGCTCATTAACACACCAAAATCCTGGAAATGTGAGGGTTGGGAAGTGAGTTTGGATCAGTGGCCTCATACTCAGGTGGGGACTGACACGGCTGGCGAGGCACAAAAACAAACCCCACAGCAGGGGAAGCTACAGATTCATCTGAAATTTCTTTTTTGAAGTTCAAAAGTATTAATTGAACTATTTTGGGCAGCTAAATTGGGAGGGCAAGGATAAGGATGACTCCTGAAATTTGTGTTAATTTAATATTGGTTTCTTTCTGCCCAGAGGAGCGAGGAGGTCACGCTGCAGGATGGAGGTAACACATTCCAAAGGGTCTGGGAAGATCCACGGATCCTTTTGCCTCTTTCAGTGCAGGAGGTGAGGCAGGATTTACCCAGGGAAATCTCAGTTCCTGCAAGGATCACGGGCAGGGTGGTTTCAGCACCAGCTCCTGGTGCCAGACCTGACATCAGCAAGGGACAGGAGCCAGGGAATGGCTCCCAGTGCCAGAGGGCAGGGATGGATGGGAGATTGGGAATTGGGAATTGCTGGCTGGGCTGGAATTGCCAGAGCAGCTGTGGCTGCCCCTGGATCCCTGGCAGTGCCCAAGGCCAGGCTGGACACTGGGGCTGGACATTGGGACAGTGGGAGCTGTCCCTGCCATGGCTGGGTGGGATGGGGGGGATTTGAGGTCCATTCCACCCAAACCATTCCATGATTTTACACCCTGGTGGTTTGGTTTTAGTCCCAGATTTCTGCTCAGCATTCCCCACATGTTGCTCGTGTTGGCCTCGGGGCTGCTCCTCCCCACCAAGAGATTTTTCAGCTGTCAATCTCTCACTCCTCTGCAGCATTTTTCCGTGGAGGGGATCCCAGCATCCCGAGGATGTTTGGAGCAGGAATGACATCCTGCTGCAGTGTCTGAGTGCAGAGGAAACCTCAATACTTCATCCCATAGCCTGGAGCTTGGGCATTCCCACCGAGCTGAGTTTATTCCTGTCTCCTGGTTATTTATGGCTGGGAGTTGAACGGAGCCTCCCAGCTGGGATCAGGTACCCAGACACATCTCAGGCAGCTCCAGGCTGTGGAATTCTCTGAATTCCTCATTTTCCACAGACACTCTGGTTGCTGAGACAGCAGCTGTGGAAATTCCTGCATCCAGGTGATTTGGGGTGAAGCTCACTGTCCAGGAGCTGAGTTTGGTGGGGAAGCCCTGGCCTCACGTCTGGCCATGAGCAGATCCTGTTATTCCTGTCTGTTAAATGAATACCCGTAACTGCATTGGAATAGTCAGCTCCATCCTCCTGGATAAATAATCCATCATCTCTCTCTAGCTCTGCCAGCTTTTGTGAATGCCAGAGCTCCTCATCCACTCCCTGCCTCACTGTGATGTTTAAATTCACCCCCAGCCATCTCAGCAAGAGGCTTTGCATGCAACAACAAATCAGAAAACAAATGGTCCGGCCTGGGAAAATCTCTGGGAATGGTTTGTAAATGCATGGGCACATCTGATCTGTCAGAAGAGTTTGTCAGTTTGTCCAGTCACTGCAGCAAGCAGCACATAACTCACCTGGGAGACAGCAGAGCACACTTCAAGTGTTGATCTGTGGTGCAATAATTGGGAAACTCCTGGAAAAAGCCCCTTTTCTCATGGATATCCAGTGCCAGGGGCTGCTGGATGCCAGTGTGATTGTGGATTTATACATCCTGATGGTGGGATTGAATGGCTTTTTTCCCATTCCAGTTCCCCCAGAGGGTTCCTTGGGGTCAGGGACAAATGTTACCCTCGGATGCTGAAGTGTTTTATTACTCTTGAAGAGGAGGAAATGCAACTTTCAAATGGAGAATTGTCTGTGGTGGAAGGTCTGCCCCAAGCTGAACTTGGACTTCTTAGGGATATTAAAGAAAAAATGAAGTGGGATTATCAGCTTCTCTTCCTCTCAGTAAAACCTGGATGTTTTCAGGGCTTCCACAAGCCCCAAGCTCTCTGCTAAAATTGTTAGAGTTAAGCAGATGATAAGAGGAGATTATAAATGCAGAGATCCTGGAAATGTGAAGGAGAGCCCTGTTTGCTTACTGAGGCATAAAAACTTCTTATTGGGGACTTAGATCTTAGTCATGTGCATTTAATTTGATTTTATATCGTGTTCTCTGACCAAATTGCTTCCAGTTTTTGTGTGTGGCACTGGGTGTGTTCAGATGATCATCTGAGAAAGGCTTTTATTTGTAAATTAGCCTGATGTGAGGGGGCAAGGCTGAGCTGTGAATCCATGGAATTTCAGGGGGGTCAGGTCTTTCCAGAGCAGCTTCATAAAGGAGGAGGGATGGGGATCTCTGGTTTTTATCATGGAATCATTTAGGCTGGAAAAGAGTCTGAGATCATCGAAAGTTTAGGTGTGTTGTAAGTACAAATTGTATTACTGGCATTTTGCAAATATTAAAATGAATGTGATGTGTGTAATGCTGGAAAACTTTGCTGTGTTAATACAGTTCATTTCTGTTATTGATAAAACTTAGAAATAGTGGTGTAATAATATCTATATCTATCTATACCTGTATCTATATATATATATATATATATTTCCTGGCCTGTAGTATGGTATTAAAATAAAGATTGCTTTTGTTCATATAACCCAGAGAATGAAAAGATGGTCAGAAACCCCCCTGAATTCTCAGATTATTTTATTCTTATATTTATTTTATTTTATATATTTGCTTAATAAATTTGTTATTTATTATAGTTATTTAATATTTGTTTTATATATTTGTTTTATATATTTATATTTATTTATTTATTTTTATTTATTATATTTATTTTATATATTTATTGAATATTTATAAATTATATTTATTTTATGTTTATTTAATATTTATTTATTATTTATTATATTTATTTTATATTTATTTTATTTTATTTATTTGTTTTATACTTATTTATTAATTTTATTCATTTTTTGTTTAATTTATATTATTTATTTTAGATTATTTATTTTATTTTATTTATTTTAGATTTATTTTAGATTATTTATTTTATTTTATTTATTTTAGATTTATTTTATATTATTTATTTTAGATTTATTTTAGATTTATTTTATATTATTTATTTTAGATTTATTTTATATTATTTATTTTATTTGATTTATTTTAGATTTATTTTATTTTATTTATTTTAGATTTATTTTAGATTATTTATTTTATTTTATTTATTTTATATTATTTATTTTATTTATTTTAGATTTATTTTAGATTATTTATTTTAGATTTTATTTATTTTAGATTTATTTTAGATTATTTATTTTATTTATTTTAGATTTATTTTAGATTTATTTGATTTATTTTAGATTTATTTTATATTATTTATTTTATTTGATTTATTTTAGATTTATTTTATATTTATTTTATTTATTTTAGATTTATTTTATATTATTTATTTGATTTGATTTGATTTATTTTAGATTTATTTTATTCTGACAGATGAAGACAGCGGTGAGCTCCAAGGGAGGAATTTACTGAACCTCTGTTATGGGGAGTGCGGGACTCGATGGAGCCACAAGGAAGATTGATCTGCTGGGGGAGCTGAAGTTAAACAAAGTCAAACAAAGTTTAAGTTTGAAGTTAAACAAAGGAACATCTCAGCTTCAGGGGAATGTTTGAATCCTGCAGGAGAATCTGGGAATGTGCAACAGGCCGGTGTTTGTAAGGGACAATCCTCTGTCAGCAGGGCCCGGCTGAATGCTGAGGGGCTGAATTTGTTCATTTGGGTTCATTTCTGTCTCCTAATTGTTCTCCTGTTCAGGAATTCCGTAGCTGTGCCAGCCTGGGGAGCCTCGGCAGCGATGGAAGAGTTTGGGGTGCACCTCTCATGACCAGGTGTGTGCAGGTGAAAGGAAAACTCCTGCAGGAAGCTCTGCACCCCCAGCTCTCCAGTTTTCACCCCAGCTCCAGAATCCTCTGGCAAACCAGGAAACCTTCCAAGGGCTTTCTGCTCTGAGACCTCTTGCCACGGCCTGTGAAGCTGCTGCTGCTGTGGCAGGGGCTGTGTGACAGCCAGACTCCTGGGGAAGATGCGAGTGCTGGGTCTGGAGCGATGGAACTGGCGTTTGGTGCTGCTGCTGCTGCTCTGTGGAAGCTTCCAGACTGGGGCTCAGCTTATCCAGAGCAGCTGTGGCTGCCCCTGGATCCCTGGCAGTGCCCCAGGCCAGGCTGGACACTGGGGCTGGACATTGGGACAGTGGGAGCTGTCCCTGCACATCCAAGGGTGGGATGGGTGGGATTTGGGATGCCTCCCAACCCAAAGCACGTCAGGATTCTGTGAATCCAAGGGCTGGAGGGGCTGCTCCGTGGTCCCGGCTCTTCTGCACTGGAGTCCCCTGTCCCCAGGGCTGGGACACAGCTTCCACCTCCACCTGTGGCCCCCCAGCCGAGCTGCTCTCCAGCCCCAAACTGGGAGAGCTGGAATGTCCCTGGGGGTGTCACCTGGGGGTGTCCCCGCCCTGCACAGCTGCTGTCACTTCGGCCTGGCCATGCCCACACTCTCACCTGCCCCGGCTGCTGTTTCCATCCACATCCCTGACAAATTCCTGCCTCCCCCATTCCAGCTCCTGGAAGCTCCTGGAGCTCTCTGAGGCTGGGCAGGTGAGGAGCCACCTGAGACTCACCTGGAGCCGAGGAGTCTCCGTCGCTAATTGCTCCCGAAATATCCCCATTCGTTTGGAAATCGCGTTGCCGTGGCAACCATCATTTCCATGCATTCCGAAGATCAGACGCCTCTCGAATCAATTTGTTTTCCCTGGTTGCCATAGGGACAGACATTTTGTCAGAATCCTTTAGGGAGAGAGAAATCCGGAGACTTTTGTGGGGAAAGGAGAGGCAGAAGGAGCCCCCGCCCTCCCAAATTCCTCCTGCCCAGCTCTGAGTGAGCATTTTTGGGTTTGGGTACCAACAGCCCCTCATCCCTGCCCCAGCTGCAGCTCCAGAGCCCAGCGGCTGCTCATGCCCTGGCCCTGGGGCTGTTCCAGCCTGGCCACCATCAGAGCTTTCCTCTGCTGCCTTCTCCTCTTAAACCTGGCTTTAAAGGGCTGCACCTCGGCCTGCCCCACCTCTGCTCCCAGAGCTTGGGAAGCTGCCCAGAAGTCTCCTCTGGGTTCTCATCAGTGTATCCCTGCACAGCAGGAGCGTCCTGGAGCACCTGGACGGGAATTTCACTGGAGCCGAGGCCCTGGAGAGCAGCTCTGGTTTCCTGCAGCTCTGGTTTTGTTTGGATTGCACAGGACAGCTCAGCTCTGCAGTTTGAAGCAGTTTGGGCTTCTCTGCCTTCCCCACCCCCCCTGCTCAGCTCCTGGGCTCTCCAGCACCGCAGCCAGGAGAACTCCTGGCCTGCCAGGAGATGTTTGGGATGAAAGAAAAGTCAGGAGTTAAGAGCAATAATCTGAGCTCAGTGGTTTTGATCTCCCCCAGCCCAGGTTTCTGCAGTCTCTTACCTAACAAAGATAACAAATAATAACAAATAACAACTAATAACAAAGCCATTTTTGGATCCCACCCTGGGGATACTCCAGAGCCCTCTGGACACGCTGCTGTGCCCTGAGCTCTGCCCTGCTGGAGCAGGGGGTGGCACCAGGGACCCTCTGGGGTCCCTTCCCTGGGACCCTGTGACTCCATCTGCGTTTGACAGTCTAGGGAATAAAGAATATTTGGAAGAATCTGTTATTAAACACCCGAGTGCTCAAACTGCCGGTGAGTTTTGGCAAACAAATCAATCTCGTGAGCATGGGTTAGGAATTTCCCCGTGGGCTTGGAGGCTCCAGCAGGATCCAGGGCTGTTCCTGCCATGGGGAAGCCTCTCCCCTGCCTGCCAGATGACATGGAATGCTCCTTCCCTCGGGAATGTCCGGGCACGGGAGCCAGAACGCTGGAGCTGGGAGCTGGCATCTGGCAGAGCCACTGAGGGAAATCCCTTGGGGGTGAGAGATGCTCCTGCATCCTCCTGCTCCCTAAACCCAGCCATCCTGTGCTCCTCCTGCTCCCTAAACCCAGCCATCCTGTGCTCCTCCTGCTCCCTAAACCCAGCCATCCTCTGCTCCTCCTGCTCCCTAAACCCAGCCATCCTGTGCTCCTCCTGCTCCCTAAACCCAGCCATCCTGTGCTCCTCCTGCTCCCTAAACCCAGCCATCCTGTGCTCCTCCTGCTCCCTAAACCCAGCCATCCTGTGCTCCTCCTGCTCCCTAAACCCAGCCATCCTGTGCTCCCAGACCTGGGGCTGAGCACGGAGCTCTGGAATAGCTGGAATGGAAATGGGAGGAAAACCCATTGCTCCCTGTGGGAGATCAAAATGGAACGGTGCCCTCCGTCCTGAATAAATCACTGGGAGCTCTGGTGGCACTGACAGGTGTTGGTGTCGCCCCACCTTTCCTTGCTGTTACCTGCACATTCACCTCCACTTGGTGGTAGCATTTTCTCGGTCTTCCCTCCTCTTTCCCAGCTTTTGGAGTAGCTGTGGATGCGAGCAGGGAGCTCCTTCCCTGCGGAATGAGGGAGCGGAGGAGCCTTGGGTCGGTATTTTCCTGTGACACAGTCAAGTCTGAGCCTCTGATCCTGCCCAGGCTGGGCTTTGTACTCAAAACCACTTCCCTCAGCTGTGGAAAGGAGAGGACCGAACCCCAGAGCTTGGGAATGCTGCCCATGAGCAGCTCTGCTCGTCCTCAGGGGCCCTGCCAGGACCTGGAGCTGCTGACAGGGACAGGCAGAACCGGGCTGGCCCAAAACTGGGATAAAATCTGCTCTGGCTTAGGGGGAGCCTAAAGCAGAGCAGGGATAGGAGCAGCCTAAAGTGGAGCAGGGACAGGAACAGGGACAGGAGCAGGGCAGGGACAGGGACAGAGCAGGGACAGGGACAGGGACAGGAGCAGGGACAGGGACAGGAACAGGACAGGGACAGGGACAGGAGCAGGACAGGGGCAGGAACAGGACAGGGACAGGGACAGGAGCAGGACAGGGACAGAGCAGGGACAGGGACAGGAGCAGGACAGGGACAGGAGCAGGACAGGGACAGCCCAAAGCAGAGCAGGGACAGGAGGTGCTGGTGGCCCTGCCCAGGCAGGTGAGGTCCCAGCTGCCGAGATCATCCCAAATCCTGCCTCAGACTGGTCCCAGGTGCTGCTGACCATTCCCACCCTGCCAAGAGGGACAGGAGGGATTTTTCCTGTGGAGAGGAGCGATGGAGATGCTGCAGGAGAGCTGGGAACAGGCTCAGGGTGGCACTGAGAGGTGATGTCACTGCTGGTTTCTATTTTATTTTGGCTGTTAAAAATCTCCATAAATTCTCCACCTTGCAGCTCGTTCTGCTCCCACTGCTTTTGGCTGCTGTTAACCCTTGGAGGTCTGAGCAAAACTGGGATTAAAGGTTGTGGATGAGGCCTTTGCTGCTCTTTCCGTGCTGCACAGGTGCATCCCATTTCCCAGAGAGAAAAATTGCAGTACCACCTGCTGCAAATGGAATTATTGTCATATTGATTTGATTTCTTTTAATTGAAGTGTGCCATTTATAAATGGCTCGTCTGAGGGCTGTGACTGCTGTTCCCTTTCCTGGCAGCAGCAGGCTTCCAATCACTGGCAGCTCGTGGATATTCAAACACGCTAAATTGGTTTGCAAGTTAAAAACTCTTATTCTTCCCCAAAGAATCGATTGCCACAGGGGCTGGGAGAACTGGGAGAAGAAACTTTTTCATCTCCTGATGTCTCAGGGACTGTGGCAACACGGGCTGTGGTGAGAGCTTTTGTCCTGGCTGTGCCAGGCGTTGAAATGCCCTTTTCTGGCTGTGGTTTCTCCAGAGACATGGAAAGGAAAAGGCTGGAGGGCTCAGCTGGGCACTGCAGGCTCTGCTTTAAATGTTCAGGCAAAGGTGGCACTGCCTTGTCACTGTCCCTGTCCTGGGAGGGACTGGGAGGCTCTGGTGTCCTGGATTAAAAGGATTGTTGTGCTTAAAATGAGTGAGGAAGATGAGGGTCGTGGTGCTGAAAGCTCTGCACTGCCTGCTGTGTTTTTTGGGGACTGGAGGGGACAGAGATGGGGTGTGGGGCTGAAATTATCCCTGCCTGTCCCCCACAGCCTGAAGGGCAGCCACTGCCTGGCTGGGTGTCCCCCTGGGGTCACAGGGATGGGACCTGTCCCAGGGTGTTCTCCAGCACAGAATCCAGGATGGTTTGGGTTAAAGGAACCTCAAATCCGACCCATTCCATGGCAGGGACAGCTCCCACTGTCCCAATGTCCAGCCCCAATGTCCAGCCTGGCCTTGGGCACTGCCAGGGATCCAGGGGCAGCCACAGCTGCTCTGGCAATTCCAGCCCAGCCAGCAATTCCCAATTCCCAATCTCCCATCCATCCCTGCCCTCTGGCACTGGGAGCCATTCCCTGGCTCCTGTCCCTCCATCCCTTGTCCCCAGTCCCTCTCCAGCTCTCCTGGAGCCCCTTCAGGCCCTGCAAGGGGCTCTGAGCTCTCCCTGGATCCTTCCCTTCTCCAGGTGAGCATTCCCAGCTCTCCCTGGATCCTTCTCCTCTCCAGGTGAGCATTCCCAGCTCTCCCTGGATCCTTCTCCTCTCCAGGTGAGCATTCCCAGCTCTCCCTGGATCCTTCTCCTCTCCAGGTGAGCATTCCCAGCTCTCCCTGGATCCTTCTCCTCTCCAGGTGAGCATTCCCAGCTCTCCCAGCCTGGCTCCAGCCTTTGGAGCATCTCCATGGGCTCCTCTGGGCTCCAGCACATTCCCAGTGCTGCTGTTCTGGTGCCCTGGGCTGACCCAGCTCTGCAGGTGAGATCTCACCTCAGCTGGAGCAAATCTCCCAGTTTCCTTCCAAACTCTCCCAATCTCCTTCCCAACTCGGCTGTTCCCGTCTCGGGTGCCCTGGGGGTCGGGGGGTGCTCCCAGCCTCCCCAGGGCTGTGGCAGGGGAAGGAAGGGCTGTGTCTCCACAGGAAAGGGGGATATTCCAGCCAGGGGAAATGCAGGATTCCTGTCCTGAGCTCACCAGGGGTCACCGAACCCACCGAGCCCGTTCCAGGTGCTGGGATGGGCTGGATGCGAGGTTTGGGGAGGGCTCTGGAATTGCCATGGCTACCCCAGCTAATGCTCAGCTCTAGGAATCATTATCCGGGATGAGGAATAAAGCTCTCGGCAGACTCCCGCTGCAGAACGCTCGCAGCTCGGCTTTCCTGGGCTGCAGGCTCTGTCAGGAGCGGTGTAATTACTGTAATGAGCTTTTGGCAGCCCCGCTCGGCAGTGCAGATCCTCCTCTGCAGAGAGCAAAGCAAAAGGTGGCTCTGGAAAGGGAAGGATTCCTCCCCATCCCTCTCCTCCTCCTCCTCCTCCTCGGTGCCCAGGACGAGCAGAGAGTGCCCTGCTAAAAGATGAATTTCCCCCAGGAGATGTCTCGGCGTGTGGCAGCTGCTTGTGGAGGATCCTCGAGGAGACATCTGCTGCAGCTCTGGATCCGAGAGCAGGGGAGGGGATCCCAGGGATTGACGGAACTCCTGGAATTTCACATGGGAATGAAGCACGAGGCAGGGGGTGTGTGACTTCTGAAGGGGCAAGGCCAGAGTGGGGGCACTGGGGAGAAGCACAGGGCGCTGCAGGGTCCCCAAGGGCGCTGCAGGGTCCCCAAGGGCGCTGCAGGGTCCCAAAGGGCGCTGCAGGGACCCCACAAGGTGCTGCAGGACCCCACAGGACACTGTAGGATCCCCAAGGGCGCTGCAGGACCCCACAGGGCACTGCAGGGTCCCAAAGGACACTGTAGGATCCCACAGGGCATTGTAGGATCCCACAAGGTGCTGCAGGACCCCATAGAGCGCTGTAGGATTGCACAGGGCGCTGCAGGATTGCACAGAGCATTGTGGGATCCCAAAGGACACTGCAGGATCCCACAGAGCACTGTAGGATTGCACAGGGTGCTGCAGGATCCCACAGAGCACTGTAGGATTGCACAGGGTGCTGCAGGATCCCACAGAGCACTGTAGGATTGCACAGGGTGCTGCAGGATCCCACAGAGCACTGTAGGATTGCACAGGGTGCTGCAGGATCCCACAGAGCACTGTAGGATTGCACAGGGTGCTGCAGGATCCCACAGAGCACTGTAGGATTGCACAGGGTGCTGCAGGATCCCAAAGGGCGCTGTAGGATCACCCAAATGCAGCTCTGAGCAGTCTGCTGGAGGGAAAGGTGTTCCTGTCCTGCCGTGGGGGTGGGAACCGGAGGAGTTTTAGGGTCTCTTGGGTTCCAACCCAACCCATTCCGTGTGCTGAGATGAATAGGGGCTGGGAGCTGGGAATGGTCCCAGACACACAGGGATGTTGTTCCTGTCATCCCAGTTCAGCCTGCAGCACTCATGGAACTGCAATCCCGTGGGTTTTATTCCTTAAAATCCCATCCCAGCCTGGGATTTCCCCTTCCCGGGCTCTTTGCATTTGGCCTTTTCTGGCAGCTCAGCAGGGAATGTCCTGCAGGATCCTGGGCACTGAGGTGCCTTTGGGTGCCTCCTCCTGACCCCCATTCCCACAGCAGCTCAGGAAGGCAGGGGGAAACTGGGAATTAATAAAATCATGGAATTCCAGAATGGTTTCTTTTGGAAGGGACCTCAAATCCCATCCCAATCCCCCCCTTTCCACGGCAGGGACAGCTCCCACTGTCCCAATGTCCAGCCCCAATGTCCAGCCTGGCCTTGGGCACTGCCAGGGATCCAGGGGCAGCCACAGCTGCTCTGGCAATTCCAGCCCAGCCAGCAATTCCCAATTCCCAATCTCCCATCCATCCCTGCCCTCTGGCACTGGGAGCCATTCCCTGTGTCCTGTCCCTCCATCCCTTGTCCCCAGTCCCTCTCCAGCTCTCCTGGAGCCCCTGCAGGCCCTGCCAGGGGCTGTTTCAGAGCAGTTAGTGCTGCAGCAGAGCTGCAGAACACCCGGAGCTCAGCAGGATGAGCCAGGAGCCACCAAGTGAAATTATTCCAAGGCAGTTGAGGAAAGCTGTGTCTGTGCACGAGGCAGTGCCAGCAGCAATCGCAGCGCCTTTGTAAAGCAGCTCTGACTGACACAGAGACACCTCAGCCTCACAGACTTCTCACCTGACACCCTGAATAGGAGAATAATCTGTCAGAGAAATTCCATTTTGCCATGCAGCAATGCAGACAGCCACTGGAACATGCTTAAATGCAGAACAATCACTTTGAAGATTTAAATAAAGCTGACATTGCTGAGCAAAACACATTTTACACAGACCTTTATTACACTCGGAGTAGCCTGCAATTGCTTTGTTTCCCAGCCTGTTATACAAACAACAGGCTGAGTTTTTTCCCTTGGAAAATGTTCCTAAAATGTAATTTCTGGAGCTGCCCAAATCAAAGTGCCAGATTAAAGGAGGAAACAGAGAAATTGAAGTTCCCAGAGTATCATAAACAGGGCAAGATGTGAACGGGGTCGTTCTCTCAGCGCTGCTTGTTCCTGCTCTAAACTTGTTGTTGCTCAAGGGTTCTCCTGCCACGTCAGTCTGCAGCTTTCCCATGAAATCAGTCTCCTCCTGCAGCTTTCCCATGAAATCAGTCTCCTCCTGAGCCCATGGAGCTCGTTCCAGGTGTCAGGCAGCAGCTCTGCACAGGAGGCACTGCCAGCACTGCAGCCGCTTCCTTCCTTGGGGCAGGGGGTCCCCAGTGACCCCCAGGGAGGGCAGGGGTCACTCCTGGGCTCCCCACGGGCAGGGGGAACCCAGAGACGAGTCTTGGATCCTCCAAACATTTCAGTGTCCTGTCCTCAAGCCGTGAAATTCAGAGCAGGGGATTGAATTGCTGGAGGAATGGATTCCTGGAGCAGCTGCCCAGCAGGAAGGGGCAGCAAAGCCCTGGTGAGGCTGCAGGGGGTGGGTGTGGAACTGGGAACTCCATTTCCATGGAATCATGGAATGGTTTGGGCTGGGAAGGGACCTCAAATCCCACCCATCCCTTTCCATGGGCAGGGACAGCTCCCACTGCTCCAGTCCCAATGTCCAGCCTGGCCTTGGGCACTGCCAGGGATCCAGGGGCAGCCACAGCTGCTCTGGCAATTCCAGCCCAGCCAGGAATTCCCAATTCCCAATCTCCCATCCATCCCTGCCCTCTGGCACTGGGAGCCATTCCCTGTGTCCTGTCCCTCCATCCCTTGTCCCCAGTCCCTCTCTGGTTTCCAAGTCCAGTCCCAGGGTTCCAGGAGATGCAATTTCAATGTGTGAGCAGCCAGCCCCAATTAATGCTGATTAATTCCCATTCACAGGGACCTGCCAGGCCCCCACTGGGTGTGAGCTGCTCCAGGAGAGGAGTCCCTGGGACATTCCCGAGCTGGCCTGAGGCCACGCTCTCCTCCAGCAGGAAAAGCTGCACTGCATTTGCCTCAGCACCAGTTTTGTGCCACAAAAGCTTTGGATTTAACTGCCATGAAAACTGAGAAAAAACCAAGAAAAAACCCAACCACATCAGCTGCTGGAAAGGCTTTGGCATCCCCTAGTCTCTGTCCACCCCCTTTATCCTGAATAATCCTTCAAGGGCTCCAGAGCCAGCCACAGAAATGCAATATATTCATAAATCATCAATTCATCACCTGAGAGGGGAGGAAAAAAATAAATCCATCAATTTGTGAGCGTTCTTTAGATCAGGCTGAGCAGGGCTGGGGGTGTCACCACTGCCAGCCTGGCTGTCCCCTCCCTGCTGGCCACAGGGCCAAGGCCAGGCTGGACACTGGGGCTGGAGCAGCCTGGGCAGTGGGAGCTGGCAGGAGACACTTTCTGGGTGATGGTCTGAGACACAGCAGAGACCTTTATAATCGAGTTAGGTGTTAGGAGTTTATTTCAGGGCGTGGGAGAGAGAGGGAGCCTGCTATGAGCCAGCAGATAGAGCTCAAAGCAGGCTCAGAGGGAACAATACAAAAGGGGGTAAAATATGAATACATGAGCTCAAGACTTCGGATTGCTAAGAAAGAGAGTGACAGAACAGAAGTGAGAGAGCTGGGAAAAAGGATAAAGAAGAGCAGGAAAGAGCAGCAAGAGAACGTAATAAGAGAGACAAGAGAAAACAAGAGAGCTAAGAGAGCGTAGCAAGAGAGAACTCTCTTTTACAATTACTTATATAACTTATACATTGAATATTCTATTCCTTTACTAACCAATCTTTCTAAGTGTACTAATACAGTAACATTTGTGTGTGACCTATAGAAATCACTGCTTTTGCATATTTTTAGTTATCTCAGGGTCCTTCAGACCTTTCCTAATGAGGCTGGGGAGAGGGGTCTCAGCTCAGTTTTACTGGGGGACAGAATGTGTTCTGGCACACCAGCCTGGTTTCTTTGAATTATTCAAACCGTGCTTTCATTTGTATTTCTTCCTTAGCCTTTCTGGCTAAGGAGTCATATTTATAATTCCTTTCTAATTCTACCTTCCCAACAGGAGCTGTCCCTGCTGTGGCCACGGGCAGCAGCCCCAGAGGAGCCCTGGCAGGTTGTGCTGGTGCTGGTTCCAGGACATGGCTCAGTGCCAGCTCTGAGCTTTGCTGCTGTGATTTGTCAGCTGTGGAAGGCCAGGGGACGGTGACAGGAGCTGTGATGCCACCCCAGGCTGTGGCAGGAGCAGGGTGCTGAGGGTGAGCTGTGCTGCCCTCAGGGATGCCCTCGGTTGGAGCTTTGCTGTTTTGCAGAGTGTGTAATTGTGCAGAACTCTGGAGTGCACACAAAGTGTCAGCAGGGTCTCCTCACAGCTCAGCACACACAACAATCCTTTTTTTACCCTAACTTTTACCCAATTAACAACAGACACGTATATTATTTTTCTTAATGACCCAATGACCCATCACCTCTGTGCTGCACTGTGGCATTTTCTGTCCAATCACTCACTGTCACCCAAAAACCTCCAGGAGAAGAACATGGAGAAGAAAGAAAAAGGGACAAGAGACAACACCCTAAATCCTCCTCCTTGTCTCCTGTTCTCTAAACTAACCTTTCCCACACAGGGGTTTAAGAAAACTCTCTAATCTACACACTCACACTTTTAGCTTTTCCTATCTGACTTTAACATTTGTTCTCATGTATCACCATGAAAACACGCTCATGAATTTCATATTCTATGGAATTCAGTGTTTTTCTGGATCCTGTAACTGAGGATCAGGAACAAGGGCACACACTCTGGATTGCAGACTCCGAGAGCCAGCCCCAGCAGCAAGGGCAGCGCTGCAGCCTCAGCCCCAACAAGTGCAACCAGCAGGGAATTGAGGAGAGAATCTGGGAGGATGGGCCTTCATCACCTGAGGCTGGAATTGCACAATGAACCCAAGGTGGAAATGGAGCAAAACTGATCCCAGTGTCCAACTCCTGACCCATCTTGGCTGGAGCCAGGGCCGGGCTCTTGCACTGCCCAAGGTGCATCCTTGGAAGGGCTTTTAATGAATCCCTGCTTTATTCCTTTAACTCTGCTCCAGTTATGCACCAGCTCAGAGTCACACACCAGAATGCAGAATCTGGGAAATATGAAAGCTAAAACTTCACCCCTTGTCCAGGAACATTCCAGGGGCAGAGGCCCTCCCTGGCTCACAGCTGGTGCCCCCATGTTGGGGCCTGAGCAAGAACTTCCTGGCAGGGAGGGATGACCGGGGCAAGTTACTGACACCCATCTCCCAGAAAACCTGCTGGATTTGTGTCCTTGCACTTGGAAAAGTCTGGAAGAGCCACTCTGCCCCCAAAATCCCCATTTTCCTTGTGGCACTGCCTGCCTTCGGTGTCCCCAGTGAGGCCTGGGCCAGCAGGGTCACACCCTGGGCTCTTCCCTTCTGCTCCAGCTCTGGCTTTGGGCCTCCAGGTGTGTCCAAAGCTCTGCTTTCTGCCGTCTCTCATGGAACAATGATCATTTTCATCGCTTTACCTCCTCCAGTCCAAGCTCCTGCCTGATTCTCCAGGCCTCAGTGGTGCTGAAGTGCTTTCTTCATGAGACAGCTCCCTTAATCACCGGGCTCAAATCATCTCCAGGAAGTTACAGGAGGAAAATGGGCTCTCTAGCACATGGAGAGGTTAAGAAATAATGCTTGGTCAACTTTGCAAAGCAATTTGAAGTCTCTCTGTGAAATGATAAGTACCAGCTGAGAGCTGTGCATTATTGGCCACCTCTTATCTCCAATTGACCTTTCCTGGCCAGTTGAGCACCCAGGCAGGGAAGCAGGGCTCTCATCTCCTGCTGCCTCTGCACCCAGAGCCCAGAGCAGGGCTGAGGCCAGGCCAAACCCCTTTTGGGGTCACAGCAGAGACACCCCCAGAGACAGAGACCCCAGGGATGGCAATGGGCCTTGGCCAAGTGCTGGGGAGCTGGGAGTGAGGGGTTTAATTCTCCTGGCTGCTTCAGAGCGAGGGGTTTAATTCTCCTGGCTGCTTCAGACTGAGGGGTTTAACTCCTCTGGCTGGTTTAGAGTGAGGTGCTTTCATTCCCTGGCTGTTTCAGGGGGTTTATTTCCCTGCTGGCTGTTTCAGGGGGGTTTAATTCTCCTGGCTGCTTCAGACTGAGGGGTTTAACTCCTCTGGCTGGTTTAGAGTGAGGTGCTTTCATTCCCTGGCTGTTTCAGGGGGTTTATTTCCCTGCTGGCTGTTTCAGGGGGGTTTATTTCCCTGCTGGCTGTTTCAGGGGGGTTTATTTCCCTGCTGGCTGTTTCAGGGGGGTTTATTTCCCTGCTGGCTGTTTCAGGGGGTTTCTTTCCCTGCTGGCTGTTTTGGAGGGGGTTTATTTCCCTGCTGGCTGTTTCAGGGGGGTTTATTTCCCTGCTGGCTGTTTTGGAGGGGGTTTCTTTCCCTGCTGGCTGTTTCAGGGGGGTTTATTTCCCTGCTGGCTGTTTCAGGGGGTTTATTTCCCTGCTGGCTGTTTTGGAGGGGGTTTATTTCCCTGCTGGCTGTTTCAGGGGGGTTTATTTCCCTGCTGGCTGTTTCAGGGGGGTTTCTTTCCCTGCTGGCTGTTTTGGAGGGAGGGCTGTATTCCCCTGGCTGTATGGACAGGGTGGTCCCTGTTCTGCCAGCCCCAGCCCGTGATGATGTTGGTTTGTGGTGGCAGCCCCTGCACAGCCTCATTTCAGCAGTGCTGAGCTTTGTGCCTCTCCTGGGACTGCAGCAATCAGACAGAATCCCAGGATGGGTTGGGTGGGAACTGACAGTGCTTAAATCAGAGATTTCTAGGCCTCAGGCACTAGCCTGAGCCTGTGGGAAAGTCAGGTACACAACTTCCTCACTCTGGCCTGGGAAATCATAAGGAGGAACTCAAACAGCCCTTGGAGAAGGAAAACAACCTTTGCAGGTGTTTGTTCTTTGTTTTTTTCCTTGTAAGAAACAGTCAAGAGGCGTTGTTCCAACTGCCCAGTGATGGTGATGTGTTGGTTTCATGGCCAATGAGAGTTTCACCTCTCAGACCTTCTCAGAACTGTCCATAAAGAGGATCTGGAAGAATAAAACCCCCTCTCTTTGCAACTAAGATTGAGAGTCTGTGCTGTCACTTTGCTGTTCCTAACACAGTGTGACAGGTTGGGTGGAATGGACCTCAGATCCCATCCCAATCCCACCCCTGGATGTGCAGGGACAGCTCCCACTGTCCCAATGTCCAGCCCCAATGTCCAGCCTGGCCTTGGGCACTGCCAGGGATCCAGGGGCAGCCACAGCTGCTCTGGCAATTCCAGCCCAGCCAGCAATTCCCAATTCCCAATCTCCCATCCATCCCTGCCCTCCTCCAGCTCCAAGCCATTGTGGTTTTCCATCAGAGCAGATTCTCTGGTGGGTGGTGTTGAGGGAATGAAGGGATCACAAATCCCTCTGGTCCCAGCCTTGCAGAGCTGCTGGCACCGCGTCCCTGGGCATCTCCTGCTCCCAAAGGGAGCTCCCTCCAAAGTCACTGTAATTCCCTTTTGCTCCAACGTTCTCACCAGCTTTTAGGGTGGAATTAAGCGCTGGAAGTGCCCAGGGAGGTTTGCAGTGCCCAGCCCTGGAGGTGCCCCAGGAGTTGCTGGAGGTGGCACTTGGAGCTCTGGGGACAGGGTGGGCACAGCTGGGATTCTGTGATCCTGGAGGGCTTTTCCAGCCTCAGTGATCCTGGGATTCTGTGGGATGCTGAGAATTGTTACTGAATAATGAACAATTCAACTTTAATTCTATTTATTCTGTTTTATGTTCGTGTCGTTTCCCATTTTGATTAACATTCAAGGCACCGTGGGAACAAGGGATCTGCAACAGACTTAATTCCAATAAACTCCGTGTTAGGCAAAAAATGTCCCCATATCATTTCTCCAAGTGAAAATGGGGAGATTGGTGGTGTGAGGGCCTCAATCTGCCACATCAGCAGTTTGCCACATTTCCTCAATCCTTCCAAAATCCAGTGTGGGAGCTCTGCCTCTTGCCCACCTCCTCTGCTTTGCCTTTCCTGCACTATCCTCCCAGGATTTAAGGACTCCAGAGCTCTGCTCCCAGATTCCATGTGTTCTTTCCATGTGTGATTTTTAGGTGACATAAATGGTGTTTATTCAGAAAAGGAATGGATCAGAAAATAATTCATTTTCTCCTGCTTCCATTTATTCCAGCTCTCCTGGTCAGCATCCCAGCCAGTATCCCATAAATAAATGGGATCAGTCTCAGCTCCCTCTGTGATCTCCTCTGCCCTTCTGGCTGTGTTCTGCTGAAGGTGGAATTGCTGGAAGAACCCACTGCTTTCCCATGATTACCCTAATGAAATATTTGATGAGATTAATCAATGGAACCTCATTAGCCAGGGAGCTTCCCAGGCTCAGCTCCTGTGGCCTTCTGGTGCTTTTGTGCAGGGCTTTGGAGAACTGGATTTGTTCATCTCCATCATCTCCTCTCAGAGCTGCTGCCCACGGCCATGGGCTGTGCTGGGCCCATCTCCTGATCCCTGTGGAAGGTTAGATAGGAATAAAACACAGAAAGAAGATTTTAATTTTTTTTTTCCCCCCTGATTTCTATTTAAAAGCAATCCTCAAACCCACAGAAAAGTGTTATTTTGTATTTTTCCCCCCAAGCTGATGGTGGCACGGCACAACCAGTGGAGTAGAAGTCCTTGAGAAGGTTGGTTGGCTTTACTGTAAATTTGAGATTGGTTTGCAAGAAAGGAAACAATAAATTTATGAAATACTACATTAACCACATGAGAGGGTGATTTATAGGGAAACCCCTTCCAACACTGTGGCTGCCCTGGATCCCTGGCAGTGCCCAAGGCCAGGCTGGACATTGGGGCTGGGACAGTGGGAGGTGTCACCACCATAGGTGGGATTTCAGGTCCCTTGGTCCCAAACCATTCCTGCCTCTGTGATTCCACGACTTTTTGGTGAGTTTGTTCTCCGTGGGAACCTTTTAGGTGAGTTTGTTCTCCATGTCCCAGGGCTGTGGTGCCCATGGAGGATCCAAATCCATGCTCAGCTCTGTGCCCATCCCACGGCCTGTCCCTGTCCCTGTGCCCTGTGTGTGGTGGCTGTTTCTCTGTCCCTGCTGGCTGTTGCTGTCCCTGCTGGCTGTTGCTGTCCCTGTTGGCTGTGTCTGTCCCTGCTGGCTGTTGCTGTCCCTGCTGGCTGTTGCTGTGTCTGTCCCTGCTGGCTGTTGCTGTCCCTGCTGGCTGTTGCTCTGTCTGTCCCTGCTGGCTGTTGCTGTGTCTGTCCCTGCTGGCTGTTGCTGTCCCTGCTGGCTGTTGCTCTGTCTGTCCCTGCTGGCTGTTGCTCTGTCTGTCCCTGCTGGCTGTTGCTCTGTCTGTCCCTGCTGGCTGTTGCTGTCCCTGCTGGCTGTTGCTCTGTCTGTCCCTGCTGGCTGTTGCTCTGTCTGTCCCTGCTGGCTGTGTCTGTCCCTGGTGTGCAGCACTGATTTCCCTGCCCCATCTCCCTGTGCTGTGCCAGGATAAGCTCATGGAATGTCCAGCCCCAGCCCCTGCCTTGTTGGCCGCGGTAATTTGAAGTTTCACTCCCCGTTCTATTCCAGGCTCCAGGCTGGCTGGGTTTCCCTGGCTGATCTCAGACACACTCTAATCACGGCTCAATGAACATATTTTTCAAAGATAAGCCCAGAGCAAATGAATTGGATTTATTTTTAATGCTGCCTTGTTTCTAATGCCCGGTGACACATGAACAAACGATTGCCATCGCTTGTCCTCTGTCTCTGTAGGATATTGCTTTGGGCAGGATAATATCAGTGGATTTAGGATTATAAATCATCCCTCGGGGCTGATGTTTCTTCTGGAGGGAAAAGGCTCCAATTCCGCCTCCAGGAGACAAATCCAACTTTCCTTTTGTCATGGTAAAGTCAGGAGCTGAGCTCATGGGATGTGACTGAGCCAGGGGCACCAGGGCAGGCTGGATCTCCTGGGTGACCTCACTGATGGGTGGGATGGGGACAGGGATGGGGCTGGATCTCCTGAGTGACCTCTCTGATGGTCGAGTGGGGACACAGAGGGGACAGGGATGGCCTGGGTGGTCCCCAGAGCCCCGCTGCTCTCCTGTGGTGGGCACAGGGCACTCACTCTGGGACCAGAGCTCGGGTTTGCTGTTTAATCCCAGGAGGAAACGCTGTCCTGGGTGAAGCCCTGGGGCTCTCAGCTCCCCTGGGGCTCTCAGCTCTGCCCAGGGCAGTGCCAAGGCCCTGATGCCACCCTCGGTCTCCAGGGGCACCAGATCTGTGCAGTTCCCCACCTTTGCCTGCCTCTCCTTCCCTGCCCAAACACTGCCCTGGCCTTGGTGATTGCTGCTAAGCCCAGGGCTGCTCCTTCCAGAGCCCTCTCTCTCAGTCTCTGCCAGGTGTGAAAAACGAGCTTCACATAATTTTTATAGAATTTAAAAGTTTAATAAAAAAAAGACAATTAGGAGATAAAAAATAAAGTAAAGTACACAGATCTGGCCGGGTGTCTCTGCATTCACCTCACTGACAAAGGATTGTCCCTTAAAAACAGAACCCTGCTCCATATCCATAAATTCTCACACATATTCACACATTCTTCTCAGGATCTTTGGGCTTCTTCTGTTCAGTTTTCTCTTGCCCCCTTCCCAATAGATCAATGCTCTTGGTGCCATCGAGATTTACATTCCCTGATAGCAGAAATGCAATAAATTCCTCCCCCAGAGCTCTGGGCACTGCTGTCCTCATCTGGATCAGAGAGTTTACAAAAGGAAAAAAGATCTCCAGCTCTTTTTCAGTCTTTGGGTTACACAAACAAAAGCAGTTTTTGTTTTAATGCTATGTCACAGCTTAACATACATGTATTATAGCACTATTCCTGAGTTTCATCAATAACAGAAATAAAGAAGACTGTATTGTTACAGCTAAATTTTCTAATCTTATACATCTAATATTCATGATAATACTTGTGAAAAGCCAATAATATGATATCCATTTCTAACACAGGGAAGCTGGCAGAGACATGTCCAGGGAAGCGTTTTGTCCTCCTAAGCCAGGCCCAGGCCGTTCCCTGTGAGCCGGATTAAAACATTCCAGCAGCACCAAGAGATGCTCGAGGGCATCCCCAGGTGCAGATAAAACCCCGGGTGCTTCAGGACTGTGATCTGTGGCTCACCTGGCCACATTTCCCAAGGAAAGTAAGAATGCAGCTCTCCTGCCGTGCCTCCGCTGCGAGCTCGCTGCAATTCCAGGGAAAGTTGCCTTTGGAAAGAGCTGGAAAGCCAGCAGGGTGATCCCGGAATGTGGCTGAGGGGGGATATAAAGGCATTAAAGTGCATTTGCAGCTCCAAGGCTCTGGCATGGGGAAGGAGGGATGTGCTTCCCTGCTCCGTGGTGGAGGGAGAAGGGCTTGGTGCTTCCTGCCAGGACATGGCAGGGGAGGTCTGGGCTGGATTTTGGGAATGATTTCTTCCCCAAAGCAGCCCTGGAGTCCCCACTCACTGGGGGCAATTAAAGCCCTGTGGATGTGGCCCTTGGGGACACGGGGCAGTGGTGGCCTGGGCAGTGCTGGGGAAGGGCTGCACTCAGTGGGTCATTTCCAAGCTAAATTATTCCATGTTTCTGTGGCTGGATCCTGCCCTGCTCCCTGGGAAACCTTTGGACACCCCCAACCGGTGGCATCCACTGCTCCATGTCCTCAAGCTGCACCTTTTGGCCCCAAAATGAGACAGCTCAGCACAGGCAGCAGCTCCTGGAGGCTCCTGCAGCCCCTGCTGAGGTGTTTAGAGGAGCACTGTTCCCTTTTTTGCTCTTTCCATGGATCATCTGGTGGCTGACATTTAGCACCCAGTGCCATATGTTGTTTTTCCCGGAGTAGGGATGTGCAGCATCGCAAGGAGGGAGCACTGGCACCCTGCCTGAACTTCTCCTCCTTCTCCTTCTCCTTCTCCTTCTCCTTCTCCTTCTCCTTCTCCTTCTCCTTCTCCTTCTCCTTCTCCTTCTCCTTCTCCTTCTCCTTCTCCTTCTCCTTCTCCTTCTCCTTCTCCTTCTCCTTCTCCTTCTCCTTCTCCTTCTCCTTCTCCTTCTCCTTCTCCTTCTCCTTCTTCTTCTCCTTCTCCTTCTCCTGGGGCAGGAGACTCCCTGTGGAGTGAGCACATCCTGCTGGGACTTTTCCTGCCCTGCATGGAATCACAGGATCAGGGTTGGAAAAGACCTGCAAGGTCACGGAGCCCAGGCTGTGACCGATCCCACCGTGCCCAGTGAAGTGTCCCCGAGTGCCAGGACACGTCCAGGGCGGTGACTCCCCCTCTGCCCTGGGCCAGGGCTGGGCAACTTTAATGGCACAAAGCTGGGCCAGGGATGGGGCTCAGGCTGGAGATCAGGGAAGGCTCTTCCCCCAGAGGGTGGAATGAGCTCTGGAAAAGCTCCCCAGGGAATGGGCACGGCCCCGAGGCTGCCGGAGCTCCAGGAGCGTTTGGGCAGCGCTGCCAGGGATGCCCAGGCTGGGATTGTTGGGGGGTCTGGGATCATCCCTGGGGGTCCCAGCTCAGGATATTCCAGGATTCTGTGAAACTTCCAGTGAATAAATTGTCCCTGATGTCCAGCCTGAGGGGCTGGGCTGTCTCCCACGCCAGTGACCCCCACTCCTCCCCAGGTGCTGTTTGCTGTTTATGTCCCATGACAACATTTTTGTGGTGACTCGAACAGAGCCTTCAGGACGTGCAGGAGATCTGAGGAGTGTTTGAAACCTCTCCAGGATTGTTTATGGCAGCCTCCTGTGAATTTGCACTGAAATGATAACTCTGCTGGGGAAATCAATTATGCCAAGCACTTTGTTACATCATTTTTCAGTGTATTAATTTTCACTTCAACAGAGAAAAGACACGGCGCAGGCATCCATCACTTGTGAACGAGGGGCTGTGCCAGGGCCCCTTGGGCCTCCTCCAGTCCTGCAGGGAAGGAGAAATCCTGGGGAATTTCCAGACATGGGAAGTGATTATGGATGGGAAGGAACCAGGGAATGCAAATAAGAGCCAGCTCCATCCTCCGTGCTGGGGATGCAGCTGCACAAATGAGGGCAGGTAAAGCTTTGGGGACACACACAAATATTCCAGCACTGCAATCCAGCTCCCTGCCTCATTCCCTGGAGCCAGCTTTGGAAATTCCTGCCCTGCTGCAGCTGGGATTTATCATTCGAACCCGGGTTTTAGGGCAGACTGTCAGAACCTCTTCTTAAATCCACCTAAAATGTAGATGTGGCTTCTTAAGCAGGGCTTGTGTCTGCATTTAGCACATTTTAAAAGTTATTACAATTAACTAATGTTTATAAAGTTTATATAGAATATAAACTAATTGTTTATATTATAATCATTATTGAATGTGTTAGAATTTTATGATCTGTTGATGTATTACAATGTACATGTTGCATTAGTATATATGGCTTTGATACATTATAATTTTATATTACTATTTTTTGTTATACTATGTTATATTACGATTACTTTGAGACTCTCTGTACCTCACCTCCAGTCACTCAGGACTCATGTCCAGGACAAATAAGACAAAGCTTTTTATTGAGCAAATTTAAAAGCTGGGAAAAAAAACCTTAAACTAATCCCACAGCACTCTCAGGCTGTTCCTCACATGGAGAAAGATTTTCCCTCCTATTGGAATTCTTAATATGAAAACAGGGATTTCATTGTTTTTTACTCCTTTTTTTATCACTGTGGCCATCACATCCCTGCTTTTTATTCTCCTCCTTTATCCCACACAAGGGCTAAACTGGAAAGCTGGAAAATGGAAGTTGAAATTTTATCTGGTTGTTCAAGGCTGCTCTGTTATTGTGTGGGAAGGGAGGAATAAATGGTGATGTTAACCTGAAAACCAGGAAAAGGAAAACGAGTTTGGAATATATTTATTAATCTGTTCTATCTCTTTCCAGCTCTGCTCCTGGGTTTTGTGAAATTCCCCCTTCCTGTGTCCGTGCAAGGAATCCCCGTGGGCAGGAGCTGGAATGGGAATTCCTCGCGTTCTGGGAAGGCTGAGGTCAGGGCATCCCACATTCCCCACTGAGCACGAGCCATGATGAGAGTGACAAATATCAGGGGAGTCCCAAGAAGCTGGAATATCCTCTGCAGCCTCTCTCCAAATCCCGGGATTCCTGAGGATGGAAAATCCCTCCCAGCCCAGCCAGTCCCAGCTGTGCCCACCCTGTCCCCAGAGCTCCGAGTGCCACCTCCAGCAATTCCTGGGGCACCTCCAGGGATGGGCACTGCAAACCTCCCTGGGCACTGCCAAGGCCTGAGCGCCCTTTCCATGGGGAAATTCCTGCTGCTGTCCCCCCTGAGCCTCCCCTGGCCCAGCCTGAGGCCGTTCCCTCTCCTCCTGTCCCTGTTCCCTGGCAGCAGAGCCCGACCCCCCCGGCTGTCCCCTCCTGCCAGGGACTTGTGCAGAGCCACAAGGGCCCCCTGAGCCTCCTTTGCTCCAGGCTCAGCCCCTTCCCAGCTCCCTCAGCAATTCTCCAGCCCCTTCCCAGCTCCCTCAGCAATTCTCCAGCCCCTTCCCAGCTCCCTCAGCAATTCTCCAGCCCCTTCCCAGCTCCCTCAGCAATTCTCCAGCCCCTTCCTAGCTCCCTCAGCAATTCTCCAGCCCCTTCCCAGCTCCCTCAGCAATTCTCCAGCCCCTTCCCAGCTCCCTCAGCAATTCTCCAGCCCTTTCCCAGCTCCGTTCCCTGCCCTGCTCCAGCCCCTCAAATTCCCCAGGAGAAGTCCCAGTGAGGGTCAGTGTTTGGTGCCAGGAAGGAGCTCCAGGCTGGGAAATTCTGTGCTCATCCTTTATCCCGTGTTTCTGTGCTCTGGGCAGGGGCTCACCCTGCCCCAGCAGGACGGGGGCAGCGGGAGGATGCTCCGGTCCTGAACTTCCCAGGAGCGCTGGGTGGTTTGGGGTGAGGATGGGCACATCCCTCCTCCACTGCCAGCCTTGCTGCTCACATCTGCCACCAGAGGTTTTACAGGGGTATAAACCACCTGGATTTCCACCTGGAGTGTTTCCCCTGGGATTCACCGCTCCGAATGGTGCAACGTAAATCTCAGGTGATAAAAACCCGCCCGAGTTTTCCCCGGTTCAGAGACAAACGGCCATAAAAGCACATTTTGTGTGAGTAAATGGATGGCTGGAACATCTCTCCGTGGGAAGAGCGGTTCCAGATGCAGGGATGGGGCTCTCCAAGGATCCCCACGAGCATTTGTGGGATCATCCCTCCATCCAGGGCACAGCGGCCTCCTGCCTTCCCCTCAATGCTGCCTCCCACCTCTGCTGGCAGATTCCCATGGCAGGAACAACTTAAATGGGATCCATGGGATGGGATGGGATGGGATGGGATGGGATGGGATGGGATGGGATGGGATGGGATGGGATGGGTTGGGATGGGATGGGATGGGATGGGATGGGATGGGTTCATTCCAGGAGCTCTGGGTTCATTCCTGGAGCTCTGGGATCATTCCTGGAGCTCTGGGGTCATTCCTGGAGCCGTGGGGTCATTCCAGGAGCTCTGGGATCATTCCTGGAGCTCTGGGGTCATTCCTGGAGCTCTGGGGTCATTCCTGGAGCTCTGGGGTCATTCCGTCATTCCTGGAGCTCTGGGATCATTCCTGGAGCTCTGGGATCATTCCTGGAGCTGTGGGTTCATTCCTGGAGCTGTGGGTTCATTCCTGGAGCTGTGGGTTCATTCCTGGAGCTCTGGGATCATTCCTGGAGCTGTGGGTTCATTCCTGGAGCTCTGGGTTCATTCCTGGAGCTGTGGGTTCATTCCTGGAGCTCTGGGGTCATTCCGTCATTCCAGGAGCTCTGGAATCATTCCTGGAGCTCTGGGGTCATTCCTGGAGCCCTGGGGTCATTCCTGGAGCTCTGGGGTCATTCCTGGAGCTCTGGGATCATTCCTGGAGCTCTGGGGTCATTCCTGGAGTTCTGGGTTCATTCCTGGAGCTCTGGGGTCATTCCTGGAGCTCTGGGATCATTCCTGGAGCTCTGGGGTCATTCCTGGAGCTCTGGGGTCATTCCTGGAGTTCTGGGTTCATTCCTGGAGCTCTGGGGTCATTCCTGGTGCCCTGGGATCATTCCTGGAGCTCTGGGGTCATTCCTGGAGCTCTGGGTTCATTCCTGGAGCTCTGGGGTCATTCCTGGAGCTCTGGGGTCATTCCTGGAGCTCTGGGGTCATTCCTGGAGCCCTGGGGTCATTCCTGGAGCCCTGGGGTCATTCCTGGTGCCACGGATGTGCCGGCAGCGCTCGCTCCCAGGGCAAGGCTCTGTTTTTCATGCAGGGAAGATCCTGTTCTGTGTGATATCCCCTGGAGCCCATCATTGCTGCTGTACAATGAGGGGGATTTTTGCTCTCCTGGGCACCAGTGTTTATTGTTAAATGAAATTTCATCAGCCATTTTATTTCACTGAGATTCAGTGTCATGAGAGCCTCCTGCAGCACTTAACGTTCAGCTGTAATCTTGATTCATCTGAATAACTTTGCATCTGCTCTGTGCAAGCACCACAAAAGGCAGTTAGTTTTTCTTGGCAGTAAAAAAATAATCAGTAAATGAGTGACCATCAGGCCGAAGGTTTTATAAATATTCATGGCCTGGAGACGTCTGTGGGCACAGGAAGGTGGAGCACAGGTGGATAAATGGGCAGGGTTTGTTATCCCACCCCCAGATCCATCCCTGAGGCACACACCGTCACACCCTCCCACATTCTGGGGGTGCAGCTGCTCCCTCCTCCCCTCACGGTGATGCTGTGGTGTCCTGCTGAGCCAGGCTCTCCCCTCCTTCCTTTCCAGGAGATCTTTTGGGCAGGAGGAGCGGGGAGAAGGGGCCCTGCAGAGCGATGTCCCGCTCCCCCAGAGATGCTCTGGGGCTGAGCAGCGCTCCTGTGCTGCAGCCATCCCAAATAATTCCTCATGGGAACAGCCGAGCTCAGCTGCTGGAGCTGCTGCTGCTCAGGGACAGCTGGGGCTGCAGGACCCCACTCTGGGGTGGGGATGGGAGCCTGGAGTGGGGATGGGAGCCTGGAGTGGGATTGGTGCCTGATTTGGGATCGATGCCTGATTTGGGATCGGTGCCTGATTTGGGATCGGTTCCTGATTTGGGATCAGTGACTGATTTGGGATTGGTCCCTGCTCTGGGGACTGGCTCCTGGAGTGGGAACTGGTGCTCAGTGTAAGGATCAGTGCCCAGTGTGAGGCTCAGACTGAGCTGTTCCCCTGCACAAACCCCACAGCCCCAGGCAGGTTCTGGATGCCAGAAATCCCAGTGAGAGCTGGAATTCCCAGTAAGAGCTGATATCCCAGTGGGAGCTGGAATTCCCAGTGAGAACTGGAATTCCCAGTGAGAACTGATATCCCAGTGAGAGCTGATATCCCAGTGGGAGCTGGAATTCCCAGTGAGAACTGGAATTCCCAGTGGGAGCTGATATCCCAGTGGGAGCTGGAATTCCCAGTGAGAACTGGAATTCCCAGTGGGAGCTGATATCCCAGTGGGAGCTGATATCCCAGTGAGAACTGGAATTCCCAGTGGGAGCTGATATCCCAGTGAGAGCTGGAATTCCCAATGAGAACTGGAATTCCCAGTGGGAGCTGATATCCCAGTGAAACTGATACCCCAGTGCCCCCAGCTCCCAGCTCAGCCACTGGGCTCCTGGCCATGCCAGAAAGGCTGAGGAGGAGGAGGAGGAGGAGGGAAGAAGAGGAAGATGAGGAGCAGCTTCCCCAGAGAGAAGAACAGAGAATTCCCAGTGCAGCAGGAAAAGATGGAAGAGAAGCCAGTGCCAGTGTCAGAAATGAGAAGGTCGCAGTCGTGGGGGGACTGCAGAGAATGGTGCAGGAGAAACCGCTGGCAGGAGAGGTTAAAGAAGGGAACATTTCTGATCAACCCAGGTCTGGGAGAAGGAATGAGGAGGATCAGATGTGGAGGCCACAATGGACATGCTGGAACTGGATAATCTGTCAGGTCCCTTCCAACCTGTCCAGCCCCATCCTAAACTTCAGCTTTATCCACTGGGAACTGCAGAAATCCGAGCTAACTACCAGGAGCTTTTATCAGATGTTGCTTTAATCTGAATTTCTGGGGGTTGATGGATATTTTCATCACCCTTCCTTTGAACTCCCCCAGAAATGATTCCCTTGTTTTCTGCTCGTGCCTCTCTGCTGGGGAACGAGTGGCTCCAGGAGCAGTGACTGTGCTGAAAAAGCTGCTGGATAATGGCAGGTGGCTCCAGGAAGAGCTGGAGATGCAGCCCTGGGAATTTTGGGGATGGGTGAAAGGGGACAGAGATCCCTGTCACATTTAAAATGAAAACTCAGCCAGGGCCCAGCTAAAGAACCCCTGAGGGGCCAGGGCTGGGCAGGTGACACCAGAGTGGCTTTGGCAGAGCTGTGACACTGCAGCCCTGACCTCCCTCAGCATGTGCTGGGCAGCTGGGGGATGAATGGCTCTAAAACCACCCCAAACCACCCCAAACCACCCCAAACCACCCCAAACCACCCCAAATCATCCCAAACCACCCCAAACCACCCCAAACCACCTCAAACCACCCCAAATCATCCCAAACCACCCCAAACCACCCCAAACCAACCCAAACCACCCCAAACCACCCCAAACCACCCCAAACCACCCCAAACCACCCCAAATCAGCCCAAACCACCCCAAATCAGCCCAAATCATCCCAAACCACCCCAAATCAGCCCAAACCACCCCAAACCACCCCAAATCAGCCCAAACCACCCCAAATCAGCCCAAACCACCCCAAACCACCCCAAATCAGCCCAAACCACCCCAAATCACCCCAAATCATCCCAAATCAGCCCAAACCACCCCAAACCATCCCAAACCACCCCAAATCAGCCCAAACCACCCCAAACCACCCCAAATCAGCCCAAACCACCCCAAATCAGCCCAAATCATCCCAAACCACCCCAAACCAGCCCAAATCAGCCCAAATCATCCCAAACCACCCCAAACCACCCCAAACCACCCCAAATCAGCCCAAATCAGCCCAAACCACCCCAAACCACTCCAAACCACCCCAAACCAGCCCAAATCAGCCCAAATCACACTGGCAGTGCCCAAGGCCAGGTTGGACGTGGCTCGGAGCAGCCTGGGGCAGTGGGAGGTGTCCCTGCCATGGCCCTGGGTGGGATTTGAGGTCCCTTGGACCCAAACCATCCCAGGATTCTGTGATTTTCCCATCCAGACCCACCCCTGACCGCCTGGAGGAGCAGGCTGCACCCCCAGGATTTCCCACAGGTAATTTCTGTCATTTTTGGGTGCTCCTTTTCCAGTCTCTTCCCTTGCAGAAGGCTCAGGAATTGCAGGGGCTGCTCGGGAGCTTCCTTTGAGTCTCCCTGCAAGACCCAGGAATTTTGGAGTAAAGATGCCTGAATTTCCCTCTGGAAAAGGAAAGGAGGGGAAAACAAGCAAAGCAAAACTCTGCTTGTTTGGAGAAAGCAGGGGAGGAGCACAGAGGGGCAGGAGGAGCTTAAAGGCTTGGGAAAGATTGTTCCTGCACCGTTGTTCCACTGCAGGTCTTAAAATAGGATTTCCTTTATCCCTTTTTTTTGTTTCTCACCGTGTTCCTTAATGTTTTATTAATCCTGGTGGTGTCCAAACAGATCCCTGGGCTTTCCCAGCTCGGCAGGCAGGGATGGAGGCAGCTCCTGCAGCGGAATCAGCCACAACACGGCCAGGATGGGCTGCAAGGAGCTCCTGCATCGCCTGGAGTGGCTGCACTGAGGCCAAAGCCAAGAGTTCCTCGGGATTTGGGATGTTCTGAAGCCCCCCTGGGTGAGGAGATCATCCCAGGATTATCAGGATAATGTACAGCAAATCATCCTGTAGCTAGGGGTTAGAAATTAAATAATCCATTCAATGAATTAATTCAATAATCCCATGAAATCAAATTAATTAAATAATCCCATTAAATAATCTCACCCAGGTGTGAGGGGTCTGTGGCTGAGGTGTGGATTTTGATCTGGGCAGGGGTAGATTAGCCATGGGTGGAGACTTCACCTCCAGGCTAGAAAGAATTCAAATATATTTTTCCCTCCTATTGTACTGACAGTAAAATTGTTATTTCTAAAATTCCCATGGAATGCCAAAATTGTAAAAAAAAAAAATAAAAATAAAATAAAATAAAAATAAAATATAATAAAATAAAAATAAAAATAAAAATAAAAATAAAAATAAAAATAAAAATAAAAATAAAAATAAATAAAATAAAATAAAATAAAAATAAAAATAAAAATAAAATAAAATAAAATAAAATAAAATAAAATATAATAAAAATAAAAATAAAAATAAAAATAAATAAAATAAAATAAAATAAAAATAAAAATAAAATAATAAAATAAAATAATAATGATAATAATAATTATGATGATGATAATAATAATAGTAATAATAATAGTAATAATAATAATAATAATAATAGAAAATTGGTAATCTCAGCTTGTTTTTTAGCAGTGAAGTTGTCAGGGCTCCAGGAAGGGGGCATTGGACACCTTGGCAGAGAAATCCTGCTGGAGCTTTCAAAGGGAGAATATTTTATGCATCTCAATTTTCAAAATGGAATTTTCTGAGTGGAATGAATAGAAGGAAATTTTTTTTTTTGGAGGAGAACAGAAATGTGTGTATTTAATACAGATAACCCTAAACCGAATCTGCATTAATCTTTATAGAAATATAATTGTATTTATAGTGTCTATCAGTTTTATATCCCATATAAACCACACATTGTATATAAATATAGGGCAATGTGTGAGTAATGGCTTTGCATTATTGTCTGGATTATCCATCACATATTTTTATATTTATGTGTAATGTGGATTTATAGAGAAATATGAGGCAATAAAAATATATTTCTATGAGAAATAATAGAAATAGGTTTCTACTTCTTGGTAAAAATAAATATGTGTGTGTATAAAAGCACCGTGCATTGCAAGAAAAAGGAATGTATAGATTTGCATTATAGATGTAATATAAATGCAATAAACGCGATATAAAGTATGGAATATATTATTTATAGGCACCATTTATGTTTATTTTTGTACACGGAATATTTTGTATCTTTTAGATGCATTCACACGATATCACTGCCTGTGATATCCATTATTTTATATCCATGTATTATTTACAGACAGATTTCTATCGTTATTTAGCATTTGGAGGTGCCAGGGGCTGCTTTCCCTGGGGATCCTGCTGGAACTGGGAATTCCTGCTCTGCTTCCCAATCCCTCCCCATCCCGAGCCATTCCCGAGGCTCCTCCTTCCCTGCCCCATCCCCTGCCGGAGCACATCGGGGTGGGATTCATTCCTGCGGGAAATCTGAGTGGGATCTGGAACTCTGCAAATGGGAATTGCTAAAAGAAGAACAACAAAAAACCATTTCGGTTCCTTCTTATCCCTTTTTATCCTCTCCCAGAAGCGCTTGTTTGGGATGGGGTTAAATTCGGGGGGGAGAATGAGCAGCCTGAAATGAGGAGTGGGAAGCAAAGAGCAGAGAGAGGGAACAGGAGGGGTTTGGTCCCCACATCTCCAGAACATCACGCTCAGCATAGCAAAGCATCAACTTCTCCAAAGCCGCAAGCTGTTGGAAAACCATGGAAACGGCTCCGGAGAGGAGCAGCAGCTCCAGAGCCGGGCAGGGGGAGAAGGGGAGGGGGAAACGCAGCCCCGCTCAGCTCGGGAATCCCGGGGTGCTGGGGATCCCTTTTGGATCCCTTTGGGGGGGACAGACCCTAAAGCTCATCCCAATTGAGAGGAATGACGGGTTTGTCTTTACAAAGAAGCTGTGGGGCTGCTGAGAAGATGCAGCTCTCAGTGAGAGACAACAGAAACAATGGGATGGGTTCCACTGAAAGATGAAAGAGGCACGGAAAGAGCACGGTGAATTCCACAAGAGTTAAGAATTAAGAAGGGATTACGGATTGAGGGGAAGGTATCCCAGGTGTCAGGAATTCCGGGCAGTCTGTACCTGTCAAGTCCCTCAGCCCATGGGGAAAGGGAGAAGGGACAAGCGGCCGGGAAATTGGGATAAAAAGGAGGCTGCGCCCTCCAAAAATTGGAGAGACCCCAGGGGAATGCCCCATGGCCTGTCCCTTTATTCGAATAAAGTAAAAGGACTCCTCTGTCTCCTTTTTGGACATGAACCTCTGGTGTTTGTGGATTGATTTTCCTGACACAATCCGGCCCTGCCCTGGCTCCCTGCTCCCGCTGCTCCCGCTGCTCCAGCCCGGCCTTGGGCACCCCCAGGGATCCACAGCTGCTCCGGGAGACAAAACATCGCTGTGGTCCCGGTGGATCCCGGTGAAAATGAGCTCCAGGCAAGCAGGGATCCATCCAAAGGTGGGGAATGCAGGGATCGGGATCGTCCCCCCGTGCTGGACTCGGAGCCCCGGGCACGGGAATCGCCTCCGACAGCGGGATGCTGCTGATGGATCACGATCCTCATGGATCCTCAATCCACAGCAGGGATAAAGCCCTGGAATGCTGCCAGCCCCTGGACAGCCGGCACTTCCATGGCCATGGACAGGAATCCATGGGAATCCATGGAAAAGGAAACGCTCCCGAAGCAGCCGGCCCTTCCCCTGCCCAGGGGCACGGAAACACCCCCGAGCTCCAAAACATCCCTGCCTTTATCCAAATGGGAGATTCCATTTCGCTCTGAGTCCAGTTTAACACCGGAATCCAGGGATTTCATGATGAGGGAGCCCGGCCTGGAATTACGCTGCAGAATTCCTTTCTGCTTGGACACTTCACAGCTGATTGAGGCTCTTGTAGGGAGCGGCTAAAGGATGCTAAATAAATGCTGCTAAATAAATGCTGCTAAATAAATGCTGCTAAATAAATGCTGCTAAATAAATGCTGCTAAATGCTGCCAAATGCCTGCTTGGCGTAGCTGCAGCCATTCCCGGAAAATAAACCTGCTCAGGAATACTTGTGGAAGGCTAGGATGGAATCTAGGAAGTAAATTTGGGAAGTTGATCCCAAGGGGAGCTGCACAATTCCAGGGCTCTCTGATATCAGCCCGGAGGTTTCCTTTTCCCTGGAGTGGCCGAATGTCTCCCGTTCACCCGGCACAAAGGAGGTGCTGAGCCTCTTCTGGAGACACCTGGAGTGCTTTGGGGTGGGAATGGACCTCAAATCCCACCCGGTTCCATCCCAGGGACACCTCCCACTGCTCCAGCCCCAATGTCCAGCCTGGCCTTGGGCACTGCCAGGGATCCAGGGGCAGCCACAGCTGCTCTGGCAATTCCAGCCCAGCCAGCAATTCCCAATTCCCAATCTCCCACCCATCCCTGCCCTCGGGCACTTTCCCGGCTCACTTCAGGATCCTCCTTTTCCCAATTCACGCTTTTGGCAGATGATCAGGGTGCCTTTTATCCCCCTTCCTGCATAAGCAGGTAGGAATCCTCAGATCCCGAATTTAAAGTGCGTTTCCTGGGGAATGTAAAGTTTTCTCCCAGCAGAACGAAACCTGTGTCCAAAGGCGGTGAAAGAGGAGCAGGATGTGATCCCAGCCCAGCTGTTTCATCCGGGAGGGGAGAGCCCAGCTCAGCCCAGGGGAAGAGCAAAGCGAGGGGGGTGAAACACGAGCATCACCCGAGCCCAGCCCCGCTCCAGACGGAGTTTGCTGCGGTGCCAGGAGCTCGGCTGGGAATAACAGCAGCATCCCGGGAATCCAGAGCCCTGCAGGAGCAGGACACGAGCTGCTCCTCCTGCTCTGGGCTGCCACAGGGAAGGACAGAGCTCCGGGATTCCTCGGGAAGGCTTTTCCTGGCTCCAGCTCCATGCGCAGTTGTTTTCCAGCTGCTGCCACAGGTGGGAGCCTGGAAACGTGGGGCTTTGGGAAGGGCCGGAGCTTGGGAAAGGTGTTTGGGGCAGGGGGAGGAGAGGAGAAGCCCAGGGGTCCCTGGGGAACCCTAAAGGTCCCTGTGGGACCCCAAAGTCCCTGTGCCCCAGATGTCCCCGTGCAGCCCCAGATGTTCCTGTGTGCCCCAGATGTCCCCGTGCAGCCCCAGATGTTCCTGTGCAGCCCCAGATGTCCCCATGTGTCCCAGATGTTCCTGTGTGCCCCAGATGTTCCCGTGCAGCCCCAGATGTCCCCGTGTGCCCCAGATGTTCCCGTGCAGCCCCAGATGTCCCCGTGTGCCCCAGATGTTTCTGTGTGCCCCAGATGTCCCCGTGTGTCCCAGATGTCCCCATGCAGCCCCAGATGTTCCTGTGCAGCCCCAGATGTCCCCGTGTGCCCCAGATGTTCCTGTGTGCCCCAGATGTTCCTGTGCAGCCCCAGATGTTCCTGTGCAGCCCGAGATGTCCCCATGCAGCCCCAGATGTTCCCGTGCAGCCCCAGATGTCCCCGTGTGCCCCAGTCCCCCTCACCGGTGGATGCCCGAGCTCTGTCACCCCTGGGCTGTTGGTTTCTGCAGCTGGAGGATCAGAACCACCCCGGGAGTTTCAATTCCCCAGCCCCGTGGCCATGGGGAATTCTCCTCATCCAAGGGATAATCACATCTCCGATGAGCTTGGTTTGCATTTCCTGCTGTTTGAACATCTCAGAAAGATTCAGTTCAAAGCCAGGGGACGTGAGGGGCTCTCTCTGCCCCTTGAGGCTCCTTTGGGGTCACCACCAGAGCTTTGGGGATTTTCCCCCCAGTATTGGTGCCTCCACACGCAGCCACTGCCAGCACATTTTCGGGGAGTTCATTGGAAGCTCTTCTTGCCCTGAAGGTCTCCCCTGCCCTCTGCATCCCCCCAGGCCTGGGGCTGTGTCCCTCGGTGCCACCACCACCTGTGACACCTTCACTTCACCACGGCTGTCCCCTCCCCCGTGCCTTTCTCCAGCTGAACAAGGTACACTCGGATTTTAAACCATTCAAACCCTGCCTTGATTAATTTTTATTTTCTTTATGTTAAGCATCTCCTACACCTGTGGCATTTTTGGAATAAGTACATTTCTGGTTCTTTAACAAATAGTTGCAAATGAAGGAGCACGAGCTGAAGTCAGAGCAGATGGGCTGAATAAAATGACTGATTCGGGAGGAATACCAAGAGAAATAACCTCCCATTCTGGGGCAGGGGAGAAGAGGAAGGAGCAGGGAAATGAGGAGTTCGGATATCCTCGGGAAAATTTCCATGAAGTCAGAAGGAGGCTGGAGGCTGGGAGAGGAGGGAAAGCAGAGAGGTTTAACTTGGCAGAGGGGCTCTGGAGCCAGCCCAGCCTGGGGGAAAATGGAAATATCCGTGTTTTCCTGCAGGGAGGCGATTCCCCCGGCCCAGAGCATCCCTGGAGTGCAGCTCCTCTGTGCCCGGCAGCTCTGGGGCTGCAGAACATCTCAGGGGCTGCAGAACATCTCAGGGGGCTGCAGAACATCTCAGGGGGGTTCAGAACATCTCAGGGGGCTGCAGAACATCTCAGGGGGTACAGAACATCTCAGGGGGCTGCAGAACATCTCAGGGGGTTCAGAACATCTCAGGGGGCTGCAGAACATCTCAGGGGGCTGCAGAACATCTCAGGGGCTCCAGAACATCTCAGGGGGCTGCAGAACATCTCAGGGGGTACAGAACATCTCAGGGGGGTACAGAACATCTCAGGGGCTGCAGAACATCTCAGGGGGGTTCAGAACATCTCAGGGGGGTTCAGAACATCTCTGGGGGGTTCAGAACATCTCAGGGGGATGCAGAACATCTCAGGGGGGTTCAGAACATCTCAGGGGCTCCAGAACATCTCAGGGGGGTACAGAACATCTCAGGGGGATGCAGAACATCTCAGGGGGATGCAGAACATCTCAGGGGCTCCAGAACATCTCAGGGGGGTTCAGAACATCTCAGGGGGATGCAGAACATCTCAGGGGGATGCAGAACATCTCAGGGGGGTTCAGAACATCTCAGGGACTGCAGAACATCTCAGGGGGGTACAGAACATCTCAGGGGGATGCAGAACATCTCAGGGGGATGCAGAACATCTCAGGGGGATGCAGAACATCTCAGGGGGGTTCAGAACATCTCAGGGGGGTACAGAACATCTCAGGGGGGTTCAGAACATCTCAGGGGGATGCAGAACATCTCAGGGGGGTTCAGAACATCTCAGGGGCTGCAGAACATCTCAGGGGGCTCCAGAACATCTCAGGGGGGTTCAGAACATCTCAGGGGGGTACAGAACATCTCCGGGGGGTACAGAACATCTCAGGGGGGTTCAGAACATCTCAGGGGGCTGCAGAACATCTCAGGGGGGTTCAGAACATCTCAGGGACTGCAGAACATCTCAGGGACTGCAGAACATCTCAGGGGGCTCCAGAACATCTCAGGGGGCTCCAGAACATCTCAGGGGGGTTCAGAACATCTCAGGGGGGTACAGAACATCTCAGGGGCTGCAGAACATCTCAGGGGGCTCCAGAACATCTCAGGGGGGTTCAGAACATCTCAGGGGGGTACAGAACATCTCAGGGGGGTTCAGAACATCTCAGGGGGGTTCAGAACATCTCAGGGGGGTTCAGAACATCTCAGGGACTGCAGAACATCTCAGGGACTGCAGAACATCTCAGGGGGTCGCTCTCAGAGCTGAGTGCTCTCATGGGCAGCTCCAGACACTCAATGTGGTTTTGTGAGGCAATAAAAGTGACATTTCACTGGGAAGAGTCATACAATATTTGCTCCAACACATTTCCATGTTTTAGCAAATTCTTATAACAAGTTTATCCTAAAAATATCAGAAATACAGGATATAGATATTGCATGAGTAGATTATGTAAGCCACTTGGTAGAATAATTTAGGAATTAGTCAGGCCTCTTTTACTGAGTATAAATTCAGAAGATTTGAGCAGTGAAAAAGCAACTTTTTCTCCTGAAAATAAGGAAAAATCGAGAGGTGGTGATTTCCTTGCAGACTTTGTGTGGTTGGGCTTTGGAAGGGTGGATCCCCATTCCTGGAGGTGCCCAAGGAATTCCTGGACGTGGCACTCAGGGCTCTGGGGACAAGGTGGGCGTTGGGCACAGCTTGGATCAGTCTGGGATCTTTCCCAACCTCAGGGATTCCAGCTGTGTTAAATTACCCAGGAGAACACTTCCCACCCTCATTTTGCACCTCATGCAGGAGCAGGAGTTTCCCACCTTGCTCCAGGTGGTCCAGGCAGGCTGGAACTCACCCCAGCAGGGTGATGGGAACAACTGGGAATTCCAGATCCCAGCAAATCCCAGCCCCCACAGGAAATATTCTGGGAGATATGAATAGAAGAGTGCTGGCAGGATTTGCATCTCATTAGGTGGCTCTGATGTAGTTAATCTTGGCACGCTGCATCTAATTTGGGCAAGCAGACTGTAAAAAAGAATAAAAAATACAAGATTAGAGCTGAATTAAAAACCCAGCAGGAAGAAGGGGAGGCTGAGGAAGCATTGTGGAGCAGGAAAGGTCAGGATAACATTCCTGGTGAATTCCTGGAGTGGTGGCACACGTGGCACGGCCCTGAGGAGCCCAGGGAGTTTCCTGCAGAGCTTTTTGGAGCATGGGATTGTTTGCAGAAGGTGAAGTTGGCAGGACAAAGTCCTGGGCTGTTCCTGACCTCTGGCCAGGGTGTGGCTGCTGAATTTTGGGAATTGGGGTTTCCACCAGGCAGCAATGAACAACTCACGGGTTTTAGCTTGGTGAAAAGGTGGAGTTCAGTCAGAAGTGTGAAAAGATAAAGGAAGGGTGACATCTTTACATCTCTCTGAGGTTCCACCTCAGAGAATTTTTCCTTCCTGGATCTGCGGAAAGCTTTTTTATCACCTTATGTCTTTCTGGAATTCCATCTTTAACTCGTCAGAGACAGATTTGTTAAATGGTTGGCCAATAAAAGAGAAGATGCTCAGAGTTGACATCAAATGGCCTCAAGTTGCACCAGGGGAGGAATTCCTCCTTGGGAGGGTGGGCAGGGGCTGGGATGGAATTGCCAGAGCAGCTGTGGCTGCCCCTGGATCCCTGGCAGTGCCCAAGGCCAGGCTGGACATTGGGGCTGGACATTGGGACAGTGGGAGCTGTCCCTGCCATGGCAGGGTGGGATGGGATTTGAGGTCCCTTTAACCCAAACCATCCCATGGTTCAATGATTCTGGAGATTAGGAAGAATTTCATCACGGGAAGTGCTGTCCAGCACTGGCACAGGGAGCCCCCAACATCTGAAATGTTCAAAACTCCGTGGATGTGGCACTGGAGGACACGGGGCAGAGGTGACCACGGTGGGGCTGGGCTGGCAGTTGGACCTGCTGACCTTAGAGGTCTTTTCCAACCTTAAAAATTCTAGGAATCCCCAATTATTTCCCATTTTCCATAACACCCATTTTCCAGGGCCAAATTTCTATGGAATTCGCCATAAAGCTCCACAGCAGTTTCTAGTTCAGCAATTCCGAGTTGCAGTTCAGGTGCAGCAGCTCCCCTGGAAGCTGATCTCACTTTGATAGTGGCACTCAGATATCCACAGCTTCCTCCTTTATCACTTCCAAGGAGCTTTCCCCACCACGGGTATTTTGATGCAGCCAAGTGATCCCACAGCCAGATCCTGGAGCTCATTAACGTTATCAGAGATTTGTGTGGGGATGGCAGAGATAATTCCAAGTGTGTGCAGAAAAATCTGCCTTTAAAAGAATAATTAACTCCAGCTCTTGCTCGGCTCAGAGATTATCAGCGAGGTGAGGCTGAATTGGTTTAATTTTTATTTTTAAAGGGATTTGCAGCTGCATTCTCAAAGCCTTGGTGACCTCTAACGAATTAAAGCTGGCTCTGGTCCTGCTGGGAGCTCTGCTGGAGGTGCAGAGGGATGCCCAGAGCTGAGCTTTGGGGAGAGGTTTGAGCACTGAGGGTCCCTGGGTGGCACTTGGGGACAGAAGTTTCTGTTTAACTGAAAGAAAACTATATTAATACAACAAAATTTCCCATTCTTATACACATTCATTTTAATATTTGCAAAAAGCCACCAATATAATCTGTAACTATAACACCTGGGCTCCCGTATTTGGGATTTTTCCAGAACCCACTGAGCCCTTAGGAACATGCTGAGCATTTTAAGCAGCAGTGAGTTCCTAAATGAGGAGTTCAGGTAGCAGAGAGTGCAAATCCACTCAGCAGCCCTGAGTGTGAGCTGAACGGGGCTGGAGCTCGTTCCTTGTGCCAGAGGGGCACAACTCTGGGAATGTGTGCTGTGAAAAATGAGCTTCACATAATTTTTATAGAATTTAAAAGTTTAATAAAAAAGACAATTAGGAGATAAAAAATAAAGTAAAGTACACAGATCTGGCCGGGTGTCTCTGCATTCACCTCACTGACAAAGGATTGTCCCTTAAAAACAGAACCCTGCTCCATATCCATAAATTCTCACACATATTCACACATTCTTCTCAGGATCTTTGGGCTTCTTCTGTTCAGTTTTCTCTTGTCCCCTTCCCAATAGATCAATGCTCTTGGTGCCATCGAGATTTACATTCCCTGATAGCAGAAATGCAATAAATTCCTCCCCCAGAGCTCTGGGCACTGCTGTCCTCATCTGGATCAGAGAGTTTACAAATGCAGGAGTTCTCCAGCTATTTTTTTTTCCTCAGTCTTTGGGTTATACAAACAAAAGCAGTTTTTATTTTCATACTATATCATAGCCTAACATATATGTATTATAGCACTATTTCTAAATTTCATCAATAACAGAAATAAAGAAAACCATATTAATACAACAAAACTTCTCATTCTTATACACATAACATTCATTTTAATATTTGCAAAAAGCCACCAATATAAAATGTATCTATAACATGTGTGAATCCCAGCCCTGCTGAATTCCCAGCCAGGGAAAGGCACATCCCTGGAACAGGAGCAGGGCCCGGTGCTGCCGTGTCCTTGCCCTGGGTTAGGGACGAGCAGAAGGCACAAACTCCCAGGGCATTTGGAATGTTGGCTGTGGCAGATGCAGGGAGAGGCTCCTGGCTCCTCCTGGCCATCCTCATCTGTCACACAGCTCCCTGGGGAGAGGCAGAACCCCATGGGGGAATGTGTTCTTCAGGATTTTTTCTTTCATTTGTTCCCTCATGCTTTGCTGCCAACCCTGGTGCAGCTCTGGCTGTGACATTCCTGCCCTTCTCCACCTCCCAGTTCCAGGGCAGGGAGACTTGGAGCCATCTCAGGGCCTCTGGGACTCCAGGATTTCGGGAATCATTGCTCCCAATGCTCAAAATGCCTGTGGAAGTCATGGGAGCATTTCCCTTGTGGAATTTCAAGAGCATTCAGTGAAGTCCCCAGCCCTGGAGGTGTCCGAGGAATGACCGGGGGTGGCACTCTGTGCTCTGGGCTGGTGACAAGGAGGGGATCAGTCACAGGCTGGCCTTGTTGACTTTGGAGATCTTTTCCAAACTCAGTGATTCTCTGTAATTCCATTTAAAATTTAGCCCTCTGTCAGAAAATTCATGTTTTCCAAGGTTCTTCATTGAAAACTTATATATCTGTGGGTAAGAAAACCCAGTTTTTCCTAAAACCCCTCACACAGGGCTGTTCAACACGGAAAATTCCAAGCCGGGCTGGGATGTGACCTTGGGGATGTGGCAGAGCAGATTACTGCAAATCTGCAAACCCTCATCTTTAAACCCTGTTTCCCAGCCTTGTTCCAGCATCATTTACCTGCATTAGGAGCTGGCAGGATCTGGGGGAAGATGTCAATTGTTTCTGGAATTGCTGCCAACAATCGGGGAGTTCTCCTTTTGTTTCCTCCCAGAGCTTTGGGTGCTCTCTGGTGCCTGACACGCGACAGGGCATTAATTAATGCAGGAATAAATAATGCACTGCTACCCTCCATTCCTTTAATACATCCCGAGTTTCCTTATATCCCCACACTAGAGCTTAAATAGGTGTGAATATCCATCAGCCTTTGGCTTCTCCAGGAGGAAATGCAGAGCCAGTGGTCAGGGAACATCGGATGGGGGAATGCTCCAGCAGCCAGAGGTTTTGCATATCCTGATTTTCAGGAAAGATGGATTGACTCTGGTGCTGTTCTTTGAGCCCTTTCATGACAGAGATGTCCATGTCCAAGCCCTCAGAGCCCTGGAGGATAAAGAAAAGCTCTCCCAGCTTAAATCCGGTTTTTGTTCCAAGGTTTTAGGGGTTTTTAGGGATCACTGAGTCTATTGGGGCTCTGAGGAAACACAATTATCCCACAATTAAACCCTTCAGGTTGCTCCATGTGAGCTGGGGGATGGAAGAGAAGAGATTTGGTTGTTTTTATCCCTTTTTGGGTGGCTCGGAGCTGCCTCCCGGTGCCGTCACCGTTCCTTGCGCTGGCAGCAATTAAATGGGAGTTTTGCATAATTTGCAGATCCTTTGATTGCTGTTCCCCAGCCCTGCTGGGGAGGCTGCCCCTGCCCAGGGTGGCTGTGGAAGGAGCTGATGTGCCAGAAATGAATTCAGTTCATTCCACCAAGGATGGCAGGCACTGCAGGAATGAACCCCTGAGCTGCAACCTCGGCTCTCCCTGACTCCTTCTCCTTCCCTGACTCCTTCTTCCCAAAAAAAGAAAAGGAGATGGGTCTGGGCTCCAGCTGCTCCCAGGAACACTCCCAGGAACACTCCCAGGAACACTCCAGAACACTCCAGAACACTCCAGGAACACTCCAGAACACTCCAGAACACTCCAGGAACACTCCCAGGAACACTCCAGAACACTCCAGAACACTCCAGGAACACTCCAGAACACTCCAGAACACTCCAGGAACACTCCAGAACACTCCAGAACACTCCAGGAACACTCCAGAACAACCCAGAACACTCCAGGAACACTCCAGGAACACTCCAGAACACTCCAGGAACACTCCAGGAACACTCCAGAACACTCCAGGAACACTCCAGGAACACTCCAGGAACACTCCAGAACACTCCAGAACACTCCAGAACACTCCCAGGAACACTCCAGGAACACTCCAGAACACTCCAGGATCACTCCAGAACACTCCAGAACACTCCAGGAACACTCCAGAACACTCCAGAACACTCCCAGGAACACTCCAGGAACACTCCAGGAACACTCCAGAACACTCCAGGAACACTCCAGGAACACTCCAGGATCACTCCAGAACACTCCAGAACACTCCCAGGGGCAGGGATTGGGAGCAGTGCTGGGGGATTGGGGCTGCCCCTTCCCACAGGGTTTGGAATAGCAGCAGGAAAAGCCCCCTCAGCACCCCCAAAACGCTGCTCAGATGCGGTGGCTAATGGAAGAGCAGTAATTAATCTTTTAGAGGCTCCTGAAAGAGAATTTTGTCTCTGTGCATCACTTCAGTGCCTGCTTTTGAAGTGCCAGGCAGAGGTTCCTCCTGTTATCCCAAGGACAGCAGGGCAGAGTCTCTGCTCTCACATCTCCCGGGAGCAGTAGCACCGGGATAAATCCAGGAGATTCAGCTCGATTTAGGTCACTGGCTCTTGAAGAAGCCTTTCAAATGAGTATTACCAGCCTGGAGGTTTTTCCTTCCCCTCCCTGAAGGAGTGGGAGGCCCTGAACAGACTCCTTGATGCTCTGGGGGATGCAAATGGAACAGAAAGGGCCCTGGGGGCTCCTCTCCTGGCAGAGCCTACCTGGCTTCACAGCAGGAATTCGGATGCCTTGGAAATAATTCTCCTCTAAAGAAAGATAAATTAAGCCCAGGAAACAAAGGAGAAGCAGTAATGATCAAAGCTGTTTGGATTTGATAGCTCAAGAATAAAATAAAAATAATCCCCTTAGCCGAGAGAGAATTTTCTTACACATTTAATTTCTCCTGATTTGTGCTGGGGCTTCACCTGTGCCAGGGCAGGAATGCCCAAACCCTGGAAATCTCTGGGCAGTTCTATGGATCAGAAGGTTCTGGAAAGAAAATATTTCTTTCTGTGCTTTGCTTTTGTTCAGGCAATGCTCTGAGCTCGCTGCAGCCTCAGGAGCAGGGGGAGTTATCCATAAAAACCAGCACCTAAACTTTGGGGAGGTGCAAGGGGGATTTCTGACATTATCTTTTAAAAACTCTTCCATGCTGTGTCTCCATTCATTCTCCATTTCTCTGTTCCAAATCTCTGTTTGATTTCATTACACTATAACATTTTATTATTAAATATACATTGGGGGTGTAAGTGGAAACAACATGGAAACTGGAACAGTTCCTGGTGTTTTGATATCCTCCAATTTCCCCCCCAAATTATTTGTCTTGCAGGAATATTCTACAGCAAAACTTTCCTTTCTGATTTCTATTCCTCTGTTTGTGCCTTGCTTTTTGCAGGATTTCCCTTGGAAGTGAAATTTCAAACCCCAGCTGGCTTTGCTAAAAATAAACTCCTTCAAACCTTTGGAATTCATTTAAATATATTTTATCCTCACTTGTCTCTGAGCACAGGGATTTTCCCTAAAACAGCAAATATTTGGGGGAAGTGGAAACTCAATAGGGGCTGCTCCTGCACTTCCCATCTTCCCATGGACTGGGACAAAGGGGTGGGATGCTGGAGGAGCCAGAGGTGTTCCAGCCTGGCAGGAGGAGTTTGGCCAGAGGGAAGCTGTTAAACCAGGGGAGAAATGGTAAAGAAAAAGGGTTGAAAAATCTGGGATAATGGAAGGCGTTCCTGTCCATGGCAGGGGGTGAAACTGGATGAGCTCTAAACCCCAAACTGCTCTGGAATTCCATGGAAAATTGAATGAGTCCTGCACAGCTTTGCCATCTGGAAGTGAGTTTGTGGATGGGCCCATTGGGCAGGTCCTCAGTCCAAGTGAACTGGTCTCACTTCCCCGGATTCTGTAAGCTCAGGAAAAGTTCTCCCTGCTTGTGGTTCGATGGGAATTCCTTGAATTTCTGCTCTCTGGAGGGACATTTGCAGGTGGATCCCACGGGTCTGGCTGCTCCTGGGCTGCAGGAAGAGAGCTGGGCTTTACTTGGACAAAAGTGGAAATTCAGCTGGGGCTGGATCAGATGGACATGGATCAGACCAGAAGAGAAACCTGTGTGGAAAATAGGGATATTTTATCACAGCCTGATAGAGAAGTGCCTCTGGGGCAGCCAAAGATCCCAAGTTTTGAGGGATGATGGTGTGGGGAGCTGCAGGATCTCAGCAGAGCTCAGTGTGGTGAGGAAAGGGAGGATGGGTGTGCTTGGACTTACAGGTGAGGTGTGTGGGGTGAACACGGAAATATCCCAAAAATGCTGATCCTTGGGATGGACATGGTGGAAATCTTTGTGTTGGCAGCCCAAGGATCTCTGCTGTGCCTGGAGATTCCATCAGGCAATCGTTGTCAAAGCTGCTCCTCTCTGAGGCCAGGGCAGGCTGGGCTCAGCCCCTCTGAGCTCTCCCCCACCTTTCGTGGTCCCCAGAACGGGCAAAAAGCTCCTCAGTTAAATGAGGAATGGGGAAACTGCAAATGCTTTGTTTCACCATTGCACCAAGCCAGGCAGGGGAGAGGCACTGAAAATTCAGATAAGATATAAATAAAAAGATAATTGAAGTGTTTTGTGAGCACGGCATCAATGAAGAGTTACAAATTCTTTGATATTTACCCACATGGCTCTATTAAACGATTATCATTGCAGGCACACTTCCTCCTCATCAGATGAAGGAATCCACACCGTTCAAAAGTTAACTCTCATTTCCAAAGTAATATTGTCATTAAATTTCTGTAAATTAAAGTGGGACTCCCTCTGGATTTTAAAGAGATTGTGTGAGGGAGCAGAGCCACCACAGCGAGCACAGCCTGCATCAGTGTCAGGCGCTGAAAGCTGAAATCTGCTGCCACAATCCTGCGTGGTTTCCATGTCTTTGGAATATTTTATTCTTTGTGTGTGTGGCAAGAAATCATTAGACAAAGCTGAGAATAGGTGGAATTTCTGTGCAAGTTTTAGAGAAGGAAGCTTTATTAATGATTAAGGGGAGTGGGTGCAAGACCAGGTTTGACCTAATTGGGGCCCTGCAGGACCTGAAGAGACCCCACAGGAAATATGGAGACCCAAGGGATGGAGGGACAGGAGCCAGGGAATGGCTCCCAGTGCCAGAGGGCAGGGATGGATGGGAGATTGGGAATTGGGAATTGCTGGCTGGGCTGGAATTGCCAGAGCAGCTGTGGCTGCCCCTGGATCCCTGGCAGTGCCCAAGGCCAGGCTGGACATTGGGGCTGGACATTGGGACAGTGGGAGCTGTCCCTGCCATGGCAGGGGTGGCACTGGGGGGGATTTGAAGTCCTTTCCAATACCAACCATTCTGGGATTCTGTTTTGGGAACAGAATTCCAAGCAGGTGATGCCTTGTGTGCCATCGGGGTCCAAGGCAGGGGCTGACATTTACCAGGAGCAGGTGTGGGGCCCCATTCCCTCTGCTGGAGCTGCCAGTGGTTGTTTTGGGGCAGATTCCTCGTGTCTGTCTGCCTGTGGAGAGCAGGGAGACCTGGAGAGGCCATGGATGGGTGTAGGGGGTTTAGATTCACCAATTTGAGTTTCCTGGCTGACACACCAAATAATGTGGTGGGTTTGGCACTGGCTGAAATCACCAGGGCACTCATTTCTGTGAGATATGGATTAGGAGATGGGCAAAACAGGCTCAAAACTTAAAAGGAATAAAGAAACTTTATTAACAGGACTACAAGAATAAGAAACCAGAATAAAACCTCCAAAAACCTTTCCTTCCCCTTCCCAACTTTTTTCTTTCCCAACTGGCCACGCAGAGACAAGACCTGGGATGTTAAAGCAGTACCAGTATACAATGGTCTTTTCATCAGTCATTGTAGGGAGAGGAGTTTCCTCTTGCCACGCCATGGAGACTTCTCCACAAAAAACAGTTTCCTTGTGGCTTTTCATTTCTATGAAAGGCAGCCACCCAGGCAAAATTCTGCCATCGTGACATTTCCTCCTGTTTTCACAGCCCTCCTAGAGGTGTGGCCATGGGCCATGAACTCAAGGGGTATTATTTTTAAGGATGAGTTGTTCAAAGGCAAAGATTCTCTCCATCTGTCTCTGTGATCATCTCTGAGAAAAGAGGTTTTCTTCTCTCCCTGAGGGCAGAGGTTCTTCATCAGCTCTCATCTCTCTCTCTCTGTTCAAGCTCTTATGGGATCACAGCTACTCCAACATCTGAGTTTCATCAGTGGATGCCTCTGCTCACATCTACAGCTTGAATACTTCATCCCCCCCATACTCTGTCATGAATTAAAGGAGATTCATTGTCCATCTCCATGGAATATTTCAGCCCCATTCGGCATCTCCTCATCCCTCTTCCATCTGAGGCCTGACTCCTTCCACTGACCTCGATGTTTTCATGTTGTCTTTTACGTGTTGTCACTCCTTTTCTCTCCCTGGAGAGAGGAACAAGGTCTGCAGCTCTCATCTGCGTAGTGAAAGGGTTAAATCTTACCCAGGCCGTGGCAGTCACGGTGTTGGATTTCAGGCAATCAGGGTGTTGGATTTCAGTCAGTCACAGTGTTGGATTTCAGGCAGTCAGGGTGTTGGATTTCAGGCAGTCACGGTGTTGGATTTCAGGCAGTCAGGGTGATGGATTTCAGGCAGTCAGGGTGTTGGATTTCAGGCAGTCAGGGTGTTGGATTTCAGGCAGTCAGGGTGTTGGATTTCAGGCAGTCAGGGTGTTGGATTTCAGTCAGGGTGTCAGGCAGTCAGGGTGTTGGATTTCAGGCAGTCAGGTGTTGGATTTCACAGTGTTGGATTTCAGGCAGTCACGGTGTTGGATTTCAGGCAGTCAGGGTGTTGGATTTCAGGCAGTCAGGGTGTTGGATTTCAGGCAGTCAGGGTGTTGGATTTCAGGCAGTCAGGGTGTTGGATTTCAGGCAGTCAGGGTGTTGGATTTCAGGCAGTCAGGGTGTTGGATTTCAGGCAGTCAGGGTGTTGGATTTCAGGCAGTCACGGTGTTGGATTTCAGTCAGTCAGGGTGTTGGATTTCAGTCAGTCAGGGTGTTGGATTTCAGGCAGTCAGGGTGTTGGATTTCAGGCAGTCAGGGTGTTGGATTTCAGGCAGTCAGGGTGTTGGATTTCAGGCCGCATTGGTGCCTCCCTCAGCCCAGCAGCCGCTGGCAGGGCTGGTCCTGGCTCGGCCTGGAGCCATCACTGTAGGCCAGGGAGGGGTTTTGGGTGTCAGTGAGTGTCAGCAGCCGTGGCCTGGCCCAGCCTGGGGCTGGTGCAGGCTGAGAAGAGATTTTTGGGTGTCAGTGAGTGTCAGCAGCCGTGGCCTGGCCCAGCCTGGGGCTGGAACCCCCTCGACCTCCATCCCCACCTGGGAGCCGCTGGGTCCAGCCCAGCCCAGGCCAGGCCACACAGGACAGCAGGGCCGGCCTCACCAGAGCTCTGCTGCCTTTGGAGGCTGGAAACAAAGAGAATGAGTTCCCAGGTTTGTGGTTTTTAAAAGATGTTATTCACAGGGGTGGATCTAATTTTCAATGGTGCAAAATGCTGTCATTTCTCAGAACTGGCCAGCAATTGTCAGATCTGAGGCACAGAGGCAGCTCCCAGCAGCTTCTCTCAAAGGAATCACTTCCATGGGTGGTTCTTCTTTCTCCAAATATCAATCAGTGTCAAACTTCTGCAGAGGGGAATGGAGGTTTCCTGCTGGGGCTGTTTAACTCTCAGGGGAGGAAGGTGCTGATGTGACACCCTCTGCATGTTTAAAATACACACAAAACTCACCTGAGGTCCTTCATAACCTCTGGGGAGCACCTGAGGCTGCTGCAAACCCTTCCCAGAGCTGTCCTGATTCTCTGGTGCTGTGGGAGTGAGGTTGTGGCTGGGACAGCACCGAGAGCACAACAGGGAGAGCTGAAGTGTTATTATCTCAGCTGAGCACATTTCCTGTGCTGAGTTCAAATGCATTGTCTGACTTCAGCTGGAACCAGCACACAGGGCAGGAGAAAAAGGCAAATCCACTTGTGGGTAACTCCTGTCCATGCACCACTGATGTGAGACACCCAAACCCTGCAGGCAAAGGCAGCTGGGCTGGTGTAAAATATTCCACTTTATGATCCACCCCCAAATTTGGCAAGGGATGAAGCAAACATTGGCTTTTATCAGCCTCAGTATTTCAGAGGGTTACAGCCCCCAGGATCACGATTCGGGGTGCAGCTGGCCACGGCTGCTTCTGCCTGGTGGGGGTTTTGTCAGGCTGGGGAGAGGCAGAGCCATCAAAGTCTGCAGATAAAATGGTTTAATTAGCAGCTCCTGCTGCTCTGCCCTCAGAGCCGTGTCCGTGTGAGCAGCTGGGAAGTGTGCTGGGCCCAAACATTCTCCTTCTGCAGGGACAACTTTGTCCTGCAGCTCCAGCGAGGGCTGGGACGTGGGGGCTTGGAAAGCTGGGGGGCTTTTCCGTGTGTCTGTCCTTGATGGGGAGAATGGTCCCTCCCTTCCCCCTGCCTGTGTCACCTCCTTGTGCCCAGAGGGCCCCCAGGACAGTGGGGTCAGGCTGTGCCCTCAGCTCCTGGTGTGGGAGCGCTCCCCAAACGGGGCTCAGCTCCGGGAGTCACCCCTGGATCAGCCTGGGGGGCTCCTGTCCAGTCTGAAACACCTGGAGGCATCTGGAGAGGGGTTCAGGAGGCTGAGTTTGGGGTGTTCCTGTGCAGGAAGCTGGAGTTCAGTGAGCCTGCTGCATTCCTTCCAAGGCTGGATATTCCCTGCTCCTGTGAGCCAGCGGGACAGGACCTTGCTGGGGGTGGCACTGGGACCTCTTAGCCCCCAGAGTGCCAGTCCCTGGGTCAGGAGGCCAAAACTCCCAGGAGAGCCCTGACTGTGAGGCCTGAGAGGCTCCTGGAGCAGGGGCTGGGCAGAGTTAAAGGAATAAAGCAGGGATTCATTAAAAGCCCTTCCAAGGATGCACCTTGGGCAGTGCAAGAGCCCGGCCCTGGCTCCAGCCAAGATGGGTCAGGAGTTGGACACTGGGATCAGTTTTGCTCCATTTCCACCTTGGGTTCATTGTGCAATTCCAGCCTCAGGTGATGAAGGCCCATCCTCCCAGATTCTCTCCTCAATTCCCTGCTGGTTGCACTTGTTGGGGCTGAGGCTGCAGCGCTGCCCTTGCTGCTGGGGCTGGGAAAGGATTGTTGTGTGTGCTGAGCTGTGAGGAGACCCTGCTGACACTTTGTGTGCACTCCAGAGTTCTGCACAATTACACACTCTGCAAAACAGCAAAGCTCCAACCGAGGGATCCTTGGAGCCAGGGGAGGGTGGCATCCCCAGCAGCCAAGGGATCAAAGCAAAGACCCAAATGCAGAGAATAGAATGGTTCTGTTGGGAAAGGACCTCAAATCCCCCCCATCCCACCCCAGCCATGGCAGGGCCAGCTCCCACTGTCCCAATGTCCAGCCCCAATGTCCAGCCTGGCCTTGGGCACTGCCAGGGATCCAGGGGTTCTGCTCTGGGCACCTGTGCCAGGGCCTGCCCCCCTCTGGGTGAAGAACTTTAATCTCAACTGCAGGGACAGCCCCAGACAGACACAGGGAGCACCTGTGGGGGTCTGGGATGGCACCAGGGCTGGGGCTGTCACCCCCTGTCCCCTCACCCCTCTGTGTGGTGGCAGCAGCCCCACGGAGCTGGGCCGGGCGCTGGGACCGGGCTGGAGGAACCTGCCCGAAGGATGAGAAATGAAAAATGAGCAATGAGCAATGAATAATGGATCAGCTCCTCGGGAGGAGCCCCAGAGCCCCCAGATCACAGCACGGGGGGCCTCAGCTCCCCTTCCTGCAGGGTCTGCAGCTAATTGGAGAGGGGGGAATTTCGGAATGCACAATTCTGTAATTGAATTCCTCTGGTGGTTTGGGCCTTTGTGATCAGGATTCAACAATGGAGTTCTGGCATTATTAATTTAAACACCCTGATGTTTAAATGGACATCAGGAGGAGGAGATGGGGTGGTTGCCTCTCCTTGGGGCGAGGATGGGAGAGCTCCTGATGGAGTTTGTTCTCCATGTCCTCTGAGTGGGGCAGGCTCTGTGTCCCTTCCAGCTCTGGGGATATTTCTATTCCTGCCTGCAGCCCCTGTCTCAAACAGAGGGACTGAGAGTGGAAAGGATTTAAATTGTAGTGAATTGAAGTGAATTTATAGTTCAGGAGGGCTTCTGACACATGGCAGCAGCAGCAATACATCAGCCAGGTAAAAGCAACTCGACTGCAGGGTCTCTGATCTCCCCCTGGCTCTGGCTGGGGCACGGGGATTTCCTCCTGGAATCTCTCAGAAAGAGAATTCACATTTTTATTTGAAAATGAAACTTTTTTCTACCTGAAATCCAAAAAAGCTGGGTTTGGAAAGCAGAAGTAGAGAAGCAAAATATAATTTCTCCTGTCTCTCATTATCCAGCTGTATTTGGGCTGATTCCTCAAGTCTCCCCAAATTTTCAAGCTGGGTCTGAGGGTTCAGGCCCTGTCCCAGAGCTCCCTGCCAGGGAAGGATGTGCCTGACCCACCCCTCCTCCCTGGGGCCCTCTGGGGGTGCAAACACCTCCTGAGGGGCTTCTCAAATTGCTGCTGCCAATTGAATTGATCAGATGGTGATTGATCAGCCTCCTGCTAATGAAGTGTTGGTGAGGCTGCAGCAGCTCCTGATATTGGGAATTTTTCTCAGGCCCAGCCAGCTCAGAGCTGCTGCCCACAACATCTTTACTGGGAGAAACTGGGAGAGCCTGGAGGGCTGTGAGAACATGGACAATATCTGCTGCAGGGCATCATTCCTGGGCAGGGGAATGCAGAGATTGCCAGCTGCAGCTCCCAGCCCTCCCCAGGACACTCCAGAACCAGCCTGGATCACTGCTCTGCCAGAGCCTGGCTTTTTCAGGGCGCTTGCATTTATGCCACGGAAGAAATGGGCAGGACAGGGGGCCAAGGGAGCCTTTTTTGCACATTTCTTGCTGAATGGATTGATCAGCACTTTAAAGGAGCTCCCACCCACGTTGGTGTGAGGAATGAGCTCCCCTTGCACAGCTGACACCGGAATTAGGGAGCAGCTTCTGCCAGGCAGCACTGAGGAATGGTTTCATTTTGCTCTAAAAATGAAATGGAACCTACTGGAGGTTGTTTTTTTTCCCCAATTAGGAATGTTCGACCTGCTTGAGGCGAGATGACAACAAACTTGCTTCCCATTTAATGAGCAAAAGCTAATTGGAATTGGGGTGTGAGTCAGTCTGTGGAGCCACAAAGACCAGGGTGCTGCACCTGCATTTCAATGGGCTCCACAACACTGGGGCTAAAACGTCTTTCCTTGGATTTTTAGGGATCCACGGGCATTGATTTGATAATGCACTTACTGCAGGCTGAGTTTAAAAGGAATGCCTGGATTTACCCCTGTCCAGCAGAACCTGGAATTGTTTTTAAACCCCACAGAATCTGGGACAGCTCCAAAAGCATTTGGGAATGCTGGAGAGGGGGGGATGTGGGTCTGGGTGTGAAGGAAAGGTGAATTTTAGCAGTCAGCTGGATTCAGTCTTTAGGATGGGCTGTAAAATGGGATTTTCTCTGTGTGTTTGGATAATGTGAGGTGTTGAAAGTCGGACTCAAGCTCTGTAACATCTGTAAGATAGGGTGGTAACAGAATGGAAAGGTTTTTTCCACTGAAGCTTTCCTTGAAGCTTTTTACCTCCAAGGATCAGCAGCTCTGGGGCCCGAGGAGCAGCAGCAGCAGGATGGCTCCTACAGAATTCCCCCACATTTATTTCCCAATTCCCTGCTCTGGTTTGGGTGCTGAGCAATGCAAGGATGAGCTGGTGGCTCCCCTGCCCAGCAGGATGCTCCCAGCGCCAGGGATGCCCTCGGGAGGAGCAGGAGCAGGGATCTGGATCCTTCCCCTGCCTGCCCCACGGATGTGGCCAGGCAGCAGATGAGAGATGGTTCTGCAAAGGCTCTGCACAGGGACTAATTAAGGTGAGCAATTTTCCTTTGCTTCCATCCCTCACAGCAGCCTAATTGGGAGGCAGAGGCATTTTCAGCTGGGAAGGATTAATTTTAGCTGATGAATGTCCCGTCTCAGCCGTTCCCAGCCACAGGGACATCGCTCAGCCAGGGACAGGGACACCCATGGAGGGACATGGGCTGGGAGGTTCCACATCCCCGTGGCTCTAATTAGTGGGAACTCTTCAATTAAGAGCATGGAGAAGTTTCTTGGCTCAGAGTTCAACTCCACTGATCCTCAGTAAAACTCTCCAGAGCTTTCCAGAAAAGCAGTGCCCTGCTATAGGGAATGCTGGGCAATATCCCAGGATCCCAGACTGGTTTGGGTGGGAATGGACCTCAAATCCCACCCATCCCACCCCTGCCCTGGCAGGGCCAGCTCCCACTGTCCCAATGTCCAGCCCCAATGTCCAGCCTGGCCTTGGGCACTGCCAGGGATCCAGGGGCAGCCACAGCTGCTCTGGCAATTCCAGCCCAGCCAGCAATTCCCAATTCCCAATCTCCCATCTATATCTGTTTTCTGAAAAAAAAAATCTTTATTTAATGTATTTTAAATGTTCCTTTATGCAGAGAGGGAAAATCCTTTTGCTGATTTACTGCTTGAGATCAGGATCAGCCTCCAAGAAATTGGTGTTGATTTTATGGCCTGGGTCTGACTTATCCCCCTGGGATTAGGGCAGGATTCATGTGGGAAACTTGGAGCTCAGGGATGTGCAGTTGGAGGATCCATGGAATCAGACTGAAAACAGGAGCAGTGCCCAGATGGGGCCTCAGCAGTGCTGGAGTGAGGGAGCACCTTCCCCATCCTGTCAGGATCTCTCCAGTTGGTCTATAAGCAACAGGTCTTTTATATAAAAAAAAAATATTAAAAATATCCCAAACTTGTTTATCTAAGCATATCTCAAGGAGATGATCATGCCAACAACCTGAATTGATAGGATATAATTCTAATTCTGAGTTATTTTTCCCACTTCAGCTTCTCCCCCCACCCTGAGGGAGGTGTTCATGGACTTCCCAACCAACCTGGATCCAGATCCACAGAACTTCATTAAAGCCACAGTTATTTTGAACAGCGTGTGGAGCATTCCAGCAGTGCCCCAGGCCTCTCTGGAACAGTGAACAAGGTCACAATTAACGTGCTGGAACTTCCAATAATGGAGCAGGTCTGGGCAAAAGGAGCAGCTGGATATTTCCCTGCCTCAGTGACTGGAAATGCTGCCTTGTAACAACAAACACCAAGGATGCTTAAAATTCCCAGGCTCCCATGTGCTGCACCATTTCTCAGGAACAGCAGAGAATTTTAAGTAGCTTTTGCACAGAATGAGCAAGTTTGCAGAGAACAGCCTTGGGTAGTGCTTAAAAAAAACGAAAGAAAAATCATTTGAAGAGCAAGGGAGGTAAAGGACAGAGTTACTTCTTCCCCAGTTCATCTTTCTGGAATCACTCGAAGTGTCTGAACTGCAGCTTGCTCCAGTTCAGGTGGAAGCAGAGCAGACAGAAACTCTGCTGTGTGCAGGGCAGCTCTTGGAAAGGGTCCCACGGTGATCCCAAATCAATTTGGCTTCTATGTGCAAATCCTGAGGTGACAGGGACTGCTGCAGGGTGGGATCTGGGGTCTGGGATTGGGATCTGGGGTCTGGGGTCTGGGATTGGGATCTGGGGTCTGGGGTCTGGGATTGGGATCTGGGGTCTGGGATTGGGATCTGGGGTCTGGGATTGGGATCTGGGATTGGGATCTGGGGTCTGGGATTGGGATCTGGGATTGGGATCTGGGGTCTGGGATTGGGATCTGGGATTGGGATCTGGGGTCTGGGATTGGGATCTGGGATCAGGATCTGGGATCTGGGATCGGGATCTGGGGTCTGGGATTGGGATCTGGGATCAGGATCTGGGATTGGGATCTGGGATTGGGATCTGGATCTGGGATTGGGGTCTGGATCTGGGATCTAGATCTGGGATTGGGGTCTGGATCTGGGGTCAGGATCTGGGATTGGGATCTGGATCTGGGATCTGGATCTGAGAGCTGGATCTGGGATCAGGATCTGGGATTGGGATCTGGGATCTGGATCTGAGAGCTGGATCTGGGATCAGGATCTGGGATTTGGATCTGGATCTGGGATCAGGATCTGGGATTGGGATCTGGATCTGAGAGCTGAGATCTGGGATCTGGATCTGGGAGGATTCACCCCAAATCCACCACTTTAATTGGATTGGGGCGTGGGGAAGGACTCCTCGACTGGAATATTCTGGTTCCATCCAGCTCCCAGCTCCTTGGGATTTTGCTGGATCAGGTGCTGAGGAGGAAACTCCTCAGAACTCCATGGTGTAAAATCTGGCAGGGGTTGGTTCAGTGTCTCTTCTCTCCAGGATGAAATATTCACAGGACCCACCAGCTCTGGAGGGCTCACAGTGGTCCCTGGGCTGCAGGGGAAGCTGGAATGAGTTGGCACTACAAAGAATTAAAAGTAAGGCTATTTCTGGGTGGAGGTGAAGGTTCCAGGAATATTTCACTAGTAAAAATAAGGATGGGTGTGGAAAGGAGGGGAATTTGACAGCCTGCTCACTGTGGGACTTCTGACCCAGGGAGGTGAGATCAAGGTCTGGCTTTAGGCAGAGAGGGATGTTTAGAACTTGAATATTCATGTCCTTTGCAAAGTGCAGGTTTATAACCTGAGTCACCCCATTCCTTGGACATGGACAAAGAAAAATAATCCAAAAAATCCAAACCTTATGGAGACTGTAAATCCCAGAATGGTTTGGGATGGGAAGGACTTTAAATCCCACCCATTCCACCCCTGCCATGGCAGGGACACCTCCCACTGTCCCAGGCTGCTCCAGCCCCAGTGTCCAGCCTGGGCACTCCCAGGGCTGGGATAACCACAGGTTTTTGGGATTTTGGGCATTCTGCTCCCAGTGATTTCCCATCAGAGGCTGATTAATGAGGCCTCGCCATCCAAGGAAAAAAGGGGTTTTTATTTTCTTCTTTTTGACTTTAAACATAACATAGTATTTTTCTTTCTTTCCTTCTCTTTTTTCCCTCTTCCCCTTAGCACCAAGGCCCTGGAAATGCTGTCTCCTGCAGTTTTCCATGTGAGCACTGGTGCACAATTCCAGCCCAATTTGGCTGAAGGCGTGAGTTTGACAGGAAGGTACAGCTGTAATTTCTCAGGCCCAGCCAGGATGCCAAATAAATCTATATCATCATGACAATTATATCTTTACAAAAGCTTGGGAAAGAACAGCCAGGAAAGCTTGTCAATAAGTTCACTTTTTATTAGAGGAAAGTCCTTTGGAAAGCCGCAGAGGCAGCGTTTCCTGATGGATCTCCCGGAGGCAGGCGCTGTGGGAGGCCGCTCAGAAAGAGCTTTTTATTGACAAACTTTTATTTTAGAGGAAATTTTTCCCTCCAAAGCCTTAGCTTGAGTCATTGCATGGCACAGCCATAAAACCAGATCTGGAGTAGGGATAATTTAGGCTTGAGTCAGGCCCCAAAGTGAACTGGATTGGAGAGTTGTGCTGGTGGCCCAGTGACGCTGATCACCCCTGGACCACGGAGCTGGGACTGGCAGGAACCCTACAAGCCGAGTGGGAAGTTATTTCCACACTCAAATGTGAGGTTAATTAGTGCTATGTGTGATCCTGGCACCCAGGAGAGCCAAATTCCCCCAATCCTGCCCTGTCCGTGCTGCCCCCACAGCCGGGAAGAACAAATGGAGCCCAATTTGCTATTTAGGACATCTATATATAAACACAGGAATATGGGCTGTGACCCTTGGGGCACCCCCAGCCACTCCTCCTCTCTGTGCCCTACTTCTGCTAATTCTGTTTGCTGAGAACTCTTTTTGGAGCCAGGAGCTATAAATTCTGGAAAATGTGTTTTTTAGAGGCATTCTTCAGCCCGAGCAGGCAGCTCTCACCTGCCAGCAGCATAAAAAGGGGAGTTCCTGGATGTCAAATGCTTTCAAATTTTCCTGCTTTGATCAGGGCCCTGTTTGGGCTGAAGTTTTCTCGGTGTCCTCCTGGGAGTTTCCTCCGTGGCAATTTTTGATTATTCCCAGCCCCAGTGCAGCTCCTTCATGATCTGAGCTGCAATAATCAGGAGGGAGTTCAGCTTGCAGAAAAATCCCAGCCTCAGAGGGCTGTGGAAAACATCCCCAAAAACCAGCACCAGCACCTGGGAGCTGGGAGGGGAGCTGCAGGGGTGAGAGATGGAGAAGGAAACATCAGAGCAGCACTGGGAGAGGCTGTGAGCAGGAGCTCAGCTGTCCTGGTGATGCAGCACGGGCAGGACTGAGAGAAAACGAGCCTTGGAATAATGGATCTTCAATCCAGTGCCAGCCCTGCCGTGGCAGGGACACCTCCCACTGTCCCCTGGGCACTGCCAGGGATCCAGGGGCAGCCACAGCTGCTCTGGGCACCCGTGCCAGAATTGCTTTTCGTGTTGTAGAGGAGCCTTAACCCCTCCTGGACTGAGGGAATGCCCAGGATGCTGAGGGCTGGGAGAAGGGAGCACCTCACTCCCTTCTCCCGGCTCATTTACCGCCCCTCGTTTTCCCTTTGCTCCCACAGAATGCACAATGCACCTGGAATGGCTCCTGCAGAAAGAAACTCTGTCAGGTGATTCTGTTTTCAGCTGCATTTCTGAAATGTTTCTGCTTTTGGGAGCTCTCAGTGTTCCACATTTGGGCTGTTTTGGGAAGGCTGGGTGACCGCTGGCTGGGGGAGAGTTCTGTGGAGCGGGCAGCTTGGAAATCTTGGCAAAACCTGTGTGGGATGCAGTGCTGAGGGTGGAGGAGATGCCTGCAGAGAGCATCCTGCTGCCTGCCTGTCATCCCCCTGCTGCCCAGAGCCTGGGAGCAGCTGGGACCTGGATGAGGTGGAGCCGACCTTCAGCAGGGCACAGAGCAACCCAAGGCTGCCAGAAGTCACCTGGATGCAGCTCCATGAAGGAATGCCAGGAAAAGGGTTTGGATGGACAACACCTGGTTTTAAAAGGGGCTTTGGTACAAGGACCTGGAATCCCGGGATCCCTGAGGCTGGAAAATCCCTCCCAGCCCAGCCAGTCCCAGCTGTGCCCACCCTGTCCCCAGAGCTCCGAGTGCCACCTCCAGCAATTCCTGGGACACCTCCAGGGATGGGCACTGCAAACCTCCCTGGGCACTTCCAAGGCCTGAGCGCCCTTTCCATGGGGAAATTCCTGCTGCTGTCCACCCTGAGCCTCCCCTGGCCCAGCCTGAGGCCGTTCCCTCTCCTCCTGTCCCTGTTCCCTGGCAGCAGAGCCCGACCCCCCCGGCTGTCCCCTCCTGCCAGGGACTTGTGCAGAGCCACAAGGGCCCCCTGAGCCTCCTTTGCTCCAGGCTGGAATTGCAGATCAGCCTCTGAACACCTGGAAAAGCTGAGCCAGGATCTCCCCTCGCTGCCCAGGAGAGGAGCACAGGGGAGAGCTGTGGGGAGAGCTGAGCCCCAGTGCAGGACCCTGCCAAATGTGGGAAGCGCTCAGGGAGGGCTGGCCCTGCTCCCTGCTCCCTCCCAGGAAACCTGCAGGCTCCAGCTGGGGCATCTCTTCAAGGAAAATCCTTTTATTAAGTCTTCAAATGATGGAGAATCTGCTCCATATTAGCTTACTGCCTTCACTGCTTAATTAACTTTATTCCTGCTCTAGGTTTGTTTAGTTTCACCTTCCAGCCTTTGCTTCTCATTAGGATTTTTGTTTTGCTAAATTAAAGTATCAGAATCGCCTGCCTGATGGATCCACAGAACACAGAGAAATTGGCTCTTACTTTTCCCTTGGATAAATTTAAAAGGTCAAGTGCCTTTACCCCTTAATTTCTGTATAAAACTGGCTTCAAAGGAGAGAAGCCCAGAGGAGACCATGGAGATATTGCAAGGCCTGGAGCCAGGCTGGGGGAGCCTGAATATTCCCTTGGAGAGGAGAAGGATCCAGGGAGAGCTTCCAGCACATTCCAGGGCCTGCAGGGGCTCCAGGAGAGCTGGAGAGGGACTGGGGACAAGGGATGGAGGGACAGGACACAGGGAATGGCTCCCAGTGCCAGAGGGCAGCGATGGATGGGAGATTGGGAATTGGGAATTGCTGGCTGGGCTGGAATTGCCAGAGCAGCTGTGGCTGCCCCTGGATCCCTGGCAGTGCCCAAGGCCAGGCTGGACATTGGGGCTGGACATTGGGACAGTGGGAGCTGTCCCTGCCATGGGATGGGATTTGAGGTCCCTTCCCACCCAAACTGTTCCAGGACTCAATGCCATCACTTCTCTGAGCCCCAGAACTCCCCCAAGCTGTATCCTGCTGTCCCAGCACAGGGTGGATGGTCCTGGCAAAGGAATTCCACTCCTGATCCCATCCCATCCCATCCCATCCCATCCCATCCCATCCCATCCCATCCCATCCCATCCCATCCCATCCCATCCCATCCCATCCCATCAATCCCATCCCATCCCATCCCATGGATCCCATGGATCCCATCCCATCCCATCCCATCCCATCCCTGCAGCTCTTTGCAGTCCCTGCCCTCTCCTGTCTGGCACATGCCTGTGTTTGGAATTCACCCCGACAGCTCTGAGGATCCCAGCTCCCTGAGAAAAGCAGGATCATGAATAAACATCATGAATAATTTCCTGAGACAAGCAGAACCTTATCCCTGACTGTAAGGAGAGGGGCAGGAGGGGAGCACTAATGAGATTATTTATGCAATCCAGCCTCCATGAGATCCATCCTGACAAGGCAGGCAGAGGTCAATCCGCTCTAATTCCATGGAAATGCCCGGTTCCTGGAGCAGCTTTAACCACAGGTCCCACAGCCTCCTGCTCTCCCAGCCCTGCTGGGCTGGAGGTGCTGGGGCTCCCTTTGGGGTCCTGGCAGGAGGAGCTGGGGCTCCCTTTGGGGCAGGAGGAGCTGGGGCTCCCTTTGGGGCAGGAGGAGCTGGGGCTCCCTTTGGGGCAGGAGGAGCTGGGGCTCCCTTTGGGGCAGGAGGAGCTGGGGCTCCCTTTGGGGCAGGAGGAGCTGGGGCTCCCTTTGGGGCAGGAGGAGCTGGGGCTCCCTTTGGGGCAGGAGGTGCTGGGGCTCCCTTTGGGGTCCTGGCAGGAGGAGCTGGGGCTCCCTTTGGGGTCCTGGCAGGAGGTGCTGGGGCTCCCTTTGGGGCAGGAGGTGCTGCCCGTGCCTGGCTCTGGGTGCTCAGAGCAGCCCCAGCTGAGCTCTGGGACGCTCTGGCCCTTTTCCTGTGTCCTGTGGGTTTTGGAGCTCGTGGAAGTGCTGCTGTTTCCTCTCAGGGGTTGGATACCCCAGGCTTTGCTCTCAGAGCTGCTGGGTTGGCCCAGGCCGTGCAGGTCTCTGTCTCCTGCAGGGAAAGCGGAGCAGGATCCGGGCAGGATGAGCTGTGGAGGATGCTAAATGCAAAAAGCGCGCAGGGAACAGAGCCTGTGTGGAACTAAATCCCAGAGGCTTCTCACCCTGGCCTGAGAAAGCAGGAGAAGGAGAAATCCTGGGTAAAGAACAGCAATCTGCAGGTGGTGTTCAGTCAAGGGCTGGTGTTCCACTGACCCAGCGATGCTGATGTGCTGCTTTAATGAGCAATTAGAGTTTTACCTCTCTGACCTCCTCAAACGAGTATAAAAGGAGATTAATAAACTTTTCTCTCCTGGACAATGCAGCTGGCAGGGTCAGTGTGGTGCTCCTCGCTGTCCCCAACACAGGAATGTGACCGTGAGCAGCTCCAGGGTGGATCCTGGGGCAGGAGCAGAGTCACGGGATGGGGCTGGGCACCGCTGCTCCCTGCAGGATCCCATGGGATCAGCTCTGGGAATCCTGCTGGAGACAAAGGGCCTGAGCTTCGGCAGTAATAACTATTATTATTATTATTATTATTATTATTATTATTATTATTATTATTATTATTATTTATATCTATATTTATATCTATATTTATGTTTATATTTATATTTATATTTATATTTATATTTATATTTATATTTATATTTATATTTATATTTATATTATTATCAATAAATTATTATTATTAAAATAATATTATTTTATAATATCATTACAATCATTATAATTATATTATTAAAACATTAAATTATTATTATCATTTATTATTATTTATATTATTTAAATATTATATTGTATTATAATATTATTATATTATAATATTATATATAATTATTTTATTATTTTATTTATTTTATATTATATATATTTTATTTTATATTATATATATTTTATTTTTATATATATTTTACATTATTTATTTTTTATTTTATTATTTTATTATTTAGAATAATTATTATTGTTATATTATAATATCATTATAATCATTATAATTATATTATTATAACATTAAATTATTTATATTAATATATTGTTGTTATTATTATTAATGATAATAATGATAATAATGATAATAATGATAATAATGATAATGATATTGATAATAATAATAACAATAATAATAATAATAATAATAATTGTAATTATAATTATAATAATAATAGTACACAATAAATAAAAACCCAGAAATAACAAACACAGATCTTCCTGCAAGGATGGCTTTTCCTGCTGGGGAGCCGTGGGCAGCCACTGCTGAGGGCTGGTGCTCTCTGTCATCTAGAACCAAAAATCCATTTATCTTTATTTAATATAATTTATTTACCATTATCTGGGCCAAACGCAGATTGTTCTGCTTTATCAGATGTCCCGTGAGGAGCTTTCCCTTCCCTGACCAAAGCTCTTCCCCCTGGGAGAGGCTGCCAGGATCCCCCTGCCCCGGGAAGGTGGAGAGGGAAAAGAGCCCACTCTGGAATCTGAATTCCTGCCCAGCTCCTTCTCCTCTCCCCAGCACTCATGTGCATTTCTCCTAAGCTTAAAACAGAGAAATCTCTAATTTTCAAACCTCTCACGTCCCCAATTTCAATAAAATCGGGCAGCAGAGTATTAGAGCTAATGATATGTTTTAAGGAAATAATAGTTTTATTGCCCTGGGTTTATAATCTTTCTGATTAACTGATTTTCTCAGATATTTGCATTCCCTCATCTGTTTTCTGCCTGTTCATTGGAGCCATTTTTAGGTTGTTATTTTTCTGACCAGTGCCTGTGACATTTTCTAAGCTGGGTGTCCCACACAGGGTCTGGAGGTGAGAGAGCACCCAGAGGTTTAACAATGGGAAGTTTAAAGATAATAATGATTTTTTTTTTTTTCTTTAGAAATATGCAAGAGCAGGGAGAATGGGAGGAGATTTCCTCTGGATTTTCAGGTCAGTGGAGATAAACACACCAAAAAATAACGTTGGGCATAGGAATTTCACTGGAATAGAATTGCCAGAGCAGCTGTGGCTGCCCCTGGATCCCTGGCAGTGCCCAAGGCCAGGCTGGACATTGGGGCTGGACATTGGGACAGTGGGAGCTGTCCCTGCTGTTATAAATGGATACCATATTATTGGCTTTTCCCAAGTATTATCATGAATATTAGATGTATAAGATTAGAAAATTTAGCTGTAATAATACAGTTTTCTTTATCTCTGTTATTGATGAAACTCAGAAATAGTGCTATAATACATGTATGTTAAGCTGTGACATAGCATTAAAACAAAAACTGCTTTTGTTTGTGTAACCCAAAGACTGAAAAAGAGCTGGAGATCTTTTTTCCTTTTGTAAACTCTCTGATCCAGATGAGGACAGCAGTGCCCAGAGCTCTGGGGGAGGAATTTATTGCATTTCTGCTATCAGGGAATGTAAATCTCGATGGCACCAAGAGCATTGATCTATTGGGAAGGGGGCAAGAGAAAACTGAACAGAAGAAGCCCAAAGATCCTGAGAAGAATGTGTGAATATGTGTGAGAATTTATGGATATGGAGCAGGGTTCTGTTTTTAAGGGACAATCCTTTGTCAGTGAGGTGAATGCAGAGACACCCGGCCAGATCTGTGTACTTTACTTTATTTTTTATCTCCTAATTGTCTTTTTTTTATTAAACTTTTACATTCTATAAAAATTATGTGAAGCTCGTTTTTCACAAAGCCATGGCAGGGCTGGGATGAGTGGGATTTGAGGTCTATTCCCACCCAAAGCAGTCTGGGATTCTGGGATTTATGATAAGGAAACACTCATCACTCTCTCTCTGCTGACTTTGGTGCCTTTCCAGGGCACCTGCTGTTCCTCCACAGCATTTTCCACATCCAGCTCTGCTCTCCAGGCCAGCCCAGGAGGAGCCCAGCAATGCCCAGGCTGACTTTGGAGCCTCTGCAATTCCTGCCTGGGGGCATGATGGATTTTTATCCAGAGAAATGCGTGCTCCTGGTTATTGTAACTTTGTGCTGGAAGAGGACAAACTCAGAGAGAAATGCTCAATAAAGCAGACATGATAAAAAAGGGTAAATCTGCTTAGGAAAAAAGCTGTGCCTTATTTTCTCTCCCAAATAAATCAGCTGGGAAAAGCTGAGTCAATAAAGCTGACTTGGGGCACGGCTCCTCTTTACTGGTCAGGAGATAGATTGCTTGGATGTTAATTGGCCCTTTAATCACTCTCTGTGTGCTGGGCTGCTGCTCTCCCAGTCCTGCTGTCCCTTTATGTCTGGCTTTTATGGGAAGAGCTCCTGAGCAGAGCCTGAAAATGTTGGGTGACATCAGAGGGGCTGAGCTCTGCAGCAGCCACGGCAGCTCCACTGCAGCCTCCAGCCCACTCCAGGGCTGGCTTCTGCCAGGTGTCTGCAATCCTCATTTTCTGCTCCTCCAATCCTCATTTTCTGCTCCTCCAATCCTCATTTTCTGGTACTTTCCATCATTTTTGTAGCAGTAGGGGAAAAAATAACCCAAAAAAAATCGGTGGCTCTGGCGTGGCACAAAACTGCCAGGGCATTCTCAGCTCTGTGATGGAGCAGGACAAGGCTGGGCAGGAGTTTGGGTTCTCTGCTAATTAAGATTAAAAGTGGAAGGGTTCCATTGCAGGGACAGCAACTCTTAATGAACGTTTAGAAAGGACTGGGGGAGAATGGGAACAAAGCCCATTTTGTTAAGGAATCAGAAGCAAGGCAGTGCGTTCCCAAGAGCTGATCATGGTTTCCTGTGGGGTATCTGTCATTTCTCTGCAAAATGGGACCTGGTGGCCCTGGATTTGCCAGTCAGACTCTGTGGGTGCAGCCTGGGAGGAGTTTTGTGTGTTCCTCCTTCGTTCTGCAGGGATTTCACACAAGCTGGGTTTGGTTTTGGGCTTGGTGGGAAGGGCAGCAGCTGAGGTAGCAGAAGGTTGTGTGATTCATCTCCCAGGAAAACAAGCAGGGAGTGCTGGATCCCACGGGAGAAGGGGAGCAGGGACAGGAGGGGTTCAGCTCTCTGGGGGTGGCTCCTGGCTGCAGGTCCAGCTCCTCACCCTGTCTCTGAATGTGACACCAGACCCCAGAGATGCCTCTGCTGGACCTGATCCAGCTGTCATTCCCTGGATGTGGCTGGGGAGAGCGGAGGGAGCAGCCCCGACAGCTCCGTGGGTCAGGGCTGGGAATGCTGAGCAAAACCCACGGAGCTGGGGAAGGGAGGGTCAGCAGCAGTGTCCTGAAGGACTGGGGGATTCCTCAAGGGATTAAAGGGATTCTGATTGGAATGTGACCAGAGAGGAGAGTAAGAAGATATCATGGAACCATGGAATGGTTTGGGCTGGAAGGGACCTCAGATCCCACCCATCCCAGCCCTGGATGTGCAGGGACAGCTCCCACTGTCCCAATGTCCAGCCCCAATGTCCAGCCTGGCCTTGGGCACTGCCAGGGATCCAGGGGCAGCCACAGCTGCTCTGGCAATTCCAGCCCAGCCAGCAATTCCCAATTCCCAATCTCCCATCCATCCCTGCCCTCTGGCACTGGGAGCCATTCCCTGTGTCCTGTCCCTCCATCCCTTGTCCCCAGTCCCTCTCCAGCTCTCCTGGAGCCCCTTCAGGTGAAGTACTCGAACTTCTTGGGGAGATCAGGGGCACCAGGAGGGACAGACAGATCTCCCCCCTCCCGTGTCTGTCACACTTTATCCACCCAGTCCAGCTGGGATTTGCCAGGGATGGGCTGTGGGGTGAGGGCTGCAGTGAGCTCAGTGCTCTGAGCAGATCCAGCAGGATCAGTGCTGGTCCCTTCCCTCATTCCTGCACTCAGTCACACCTTTACTGACCTTTGCTTCTCCCAGCAGGCAGAGCCAGGAGATCCACAGCATCTCCCCTGGCACTTCCCAGGAGCTGCAGAGCTGCTGTGGGTCCTGTGCTGCTGCCTGAGCCCAGCTGCCTTAATATTTATTATTATTATTATTATTATTATTATTATTATTATTATTATTATTATTATTATTATTATTATTATTATTATTATTATTATTATTATTATTATTATTATTATTATTATTCATAATCATAATTATCATTATTATCATCATTATCATTATTATCATTAATAATATAATATATATTATATATAATAATATAATGATATAATGATATAATAATATACTAAATAATAATAATAATAATAATTTTTTAACAATAATAATAATTTTAATAATAATTCAGAGTTCTCCTGGCCCCAGTCCCTGCCCTTGCTGCTGTCCCAGGTGGTTGGCAAAGCTCCTGAGGAGGGCAGGTCCCTAAAAATGCCACCTCAGCCTTGCCTGTCACCTCAGCTGGCTGCAGCTCCTCCTGGGAGTTCCATTCCCTGGGTCACAGCTCACCCAGGCACACATTCCAGCCCCTGGTGTTCCAGAAAAATCCTCCAGGAAAGCCAGGACGCAGCTTTCTCCTGGCACAGAAGGGGAGCTGCTCTCTCCCTCTCCCCTGGATGTTTTCTGCTGGGAATATTTTGTTCCAAGCTGCAGCAGAGCGCTGTGCTGAAGAACAAATCAGGCTGTGAGAGCTGCACTTTAATCTTCCCTTTGGGAACACAGAGCTTCCCAATATAATCCTGACGGCAGAGAAAAGGGGTTTTAATGCACATCACAAACTGCCATCGGCCCCTATTTGCAAAGGTGAGGGAACAGATTTTTATGGATGTGCTGGGATGAATGCAGGAAATCCAGCTCGTGTTTCCCTGCCTCAGGCCCAGCCCTGCTGCAGCTAAACCTGAGTTTAAGCCCATGTGCTCTGATCAGTGAGAATGATAAACTCAAAATGTTCCCCCACTCGTTCCTTGGGGAAGGTGGAATTTGTGTTATCCTGGACTTTGGGGTTAAAGATTGGATTTGCAGGCTGTGAGGAAAAGACTGGTCATGGAATCTGTTATAGATACATTTTATATTGTTGGCTTTTTGTAAATATTAAAATGAATGTTATGTGTATAAAATGGGAAATTTTGTTGTATTAATTTAGTTTCCTTTATCTCTGTTATTGATTAAACTCAGAAATAGTGCTATAATACATGTATGTTAGGCTATGGCATAGCATTAAAATAAAAAACTGCTTTTGTTTGTATAACCCAAAGACTGAGGAAAAATAAAACAGCCAGAGAACTCCTGCATTTGTAAATTATCTTATCCAGATGAGGACAGCAGTGCCCAGAGCTCTGGGGGAGGAATTTATTGCATTTCTGCTATCAGGGAATGTAAATCTCGATGGCACCAAGAGCATTGATCTATTGGGAAGGGGGCAAGAGAAAACTGAACAGAAGAAGCCCAAAGATCCTGAGAAGAATGTGTGAATATGTGTGAGAATTTATGGATATGGAGCAGGGTTCTGTTTTTAAGGGACAATCCTTTGTCAGTGAGGTGAATGCAGAGACACCCGGCCAGATCTGTGTACTTTACTTTATTTTTTATCTCCTAATTGTCTTTTTTATTAAACTTTTAAATTCTATAAAAATTATGTGAAGCTCGTTTTTCACAAATCCCAGACTGGATTGGGCTGGAAGGGACCTTAAATCCAATCCCATCCCAGCCCTGGATGTGCAGGGACAGCTCCCACTGTCCCAGGTGCTCCAGCCCCAATGTCCAGCCTGGCCTGGAACATTCCAGGGATCCAGGGGCAGCCCCAGCTGCAGACACAGGATGTGTGGGAATTCCAGGGGATTAATCCCTTCACTCTGCCCCCTCCCAGCTCAGGTATTTTCTGTCCTGCTCAGCACCCGTTGGTTTGTGCTGCAGTTCAGAACTGATCTCACAGCCCCAAACCCCTCTGTCCCCATAACCTGTGGGGCTGGGAGCTGCCACTGGCTGCCTTTGAGCTCCTTCCAGCCCAAACCATTCTGTGCTTCTGTGATCAAAACTAAAATGAGTAAAAGGGATCCACCAAGGTAAGAAAGCTGCACAGGTGTGCACAGAAGGTGGAGACCCTTCTGCTTTTAGCTGCATTGTGCTGGTTGGGTGGACCTTCCACAGCCCTTTAGGAACATGGATTCGATGTCCATGGGACTGGGAGAGAGTTTTGGGAGCCACAAAAAAAAAATTTTCTAGGGGAAACAAACTGGTGGGGGATAATTTTTGGGTCCTTGCTGGTTTTAGGGCTGTTGAGGGTTTCCTTTGCTGGCCTCGGGATGGAGCCAGCCGGGGAACGCTGCTGTCCCTGCTGCCACCTGAGGCAGGACTGGCTCTAACGGGACCCTGCCACCAAACTGTGTCACCTCCCTCCCAAAATTCCCACAGGACAGCTCTCCATCCCCTCCCCAGTCAGACTCTCCACACTCTTGGTGCAGTTTTCCCATCTGGGTTCTGATCTTGGGGCTCTGTGCCCCCCACCCCAGTCTGGGACCCCAGCTCAGCCCCCTCCTGTTGTGATGTGCCTCGGGCAGGCAGAGTTCCACTGTCCCACCCCAAACCCCTTGTGAAGGGTGGCCCAGGGGTTCTGATCGGGTTTGGGTCCCTGGGGGTTCTCCCTTGCTGTGTTTCCAGTGCTCCCTGACCCTGAACTCCACCCTCAAGGGTGGAAACCCTCGGGGGTTCTGTCCCTCAAAAACCCCTGCCCTGCCTCTGTTTGGGGCTCTCTGCTCTGGATCTGGGTTTGTTCCCGTGCTGAATAAATGGTTCCATGGACAGAACCCGTCTGGCTGGTGTTCCATGCTGCTCCCCAGAACCCTGCAGCTCCCTGGACGAGATCCTGAGGTTGTGGACCACACCACCTTCCCAGCACCAGGAGTTCCCAGGCTCTGTGCTGCTGACAGGGTGACATTATTAACTCTGTTCAGTTTGTCTGCAGCTGTCACATGGCTGCTCTCCCCAGCCCCGCTCCTGGGTCGGAATATTTGTTTTCCTCTCATTTGTATGTGCGCTTGTCTCTATTGAATTTTGTCTCTTTGATTTCCCACCATTTTCCAATTTATCGGGATCGCTTTGAATTCTAATCCTGGCTGCCAGAGCACTTGTAATCATCCCCACTCGGGTGTCACTCGCTGTTCCTCGCTCGTGCTGCTGAATTGTGAATATTTCGTGGCAGCACAGCCGCTCGGGGCCCGCTCCTCCAGAGGGGCTCGTGTGTCCTGTGCCAGGGAATCCTCTGGAGCAGCTTTTTACCACGTTTCTGGGCTCTTACAGCACTTCCAGATCATTATTTGGTTCAATTAGTGCTGCAGGATAAATTTGGATCATTGACAGCGACCTCGTGGTCCTGTTGGAAAACCAAATCCCAGCTTTTCTGTGGCTTTGGATGCAGAGCTCCTTTGTGAAGGGATAATTTACACTCTGCCATTCCTCCTCACTGTTTGGGTTTTGGGGTCCTGCTCCTCCCAGCCCAGTCCCACATCCCAGAGGGGATGTTGAGATCCGTGTGCGAGGAAGGAGAACCTTCAGTGCCTGCACAGCGGCACCTGGAGCTGAGCTGGCAGGAGAGGGGCTCTGCAGCAGGGAACCTGGTCCCACAGCACCATCCTGATCCCAAAAAACCCACAGCCATCCCAGGGAATTTCCCAATCCATGGCAGCGCGGTCCAGGTGCAGATCCACAGCCTGGAGTGGGATCTGCTCCGAGGGGAATGTGACATCCTCACCCTGGGAGGGGATAAAGGATGGATTTCCAGCTCAGGGCACTCTAAATCCACACCCGCAGGCAGGAGTTGCTCCTTTTCCCCCTTTCTAGCGGAATTTCTCCCTCCCCAGCTGCTCTCAGCTGCCTGAGGAGGGTGGAGCCAGGTGGGAGCAACAGGTGAGGGCTGCAAGCAGGGCCAGGGGGTTTCTATTGGACATCAGGGAAAATCCCTGGGATGGGATGAGCCCAAAAAGCTGCTCTCACCTTTGGCTGGCCACAACGAGCTGCTGGAGAGAAGTGGATTTTCCTTAATTGTGGTGATGAACTCGAGGGGAAAAGAGAGAATATTTGGCCTGAGAAGCAGGGGGTGTTTCCATGTGCTGGCATCAGGAAACCAAATCTGCCCAGCTGGCACCGCTTTCACCACATCCAGCTCCTTGGGGAGAGGTCTGGAACTCCAGCTTTGGAATATTTATGAGGAAACACTTGAGCTGCATCCTCTGCTCCTCTCCATTTCCTGCTCTGTGCTCTCCTGAAGCCCACATGAGCTTGCCCAGGGCCTGCTTGGTGTAATATCAGAATTGCAGGCTGATTTGGGTGGGAAATACCTTTAAGATCATCCCATTCCACCCCCCTGCCTGGGGAGAGACACCTTCCACTGCCCCAGGTTCCTCCGAGCCCCATCCAACCTGGCCTTTATGGAGTCAAAACTCACAGATTAGATTTCCTGACAGCTAAAATTTAACCTTTATCAAAAGGGGAACAAAAAGCTTTTTCTGCTCTTTTCATGTCCTAGATCAAAGCTCACTCATTTAACTACTCCCTTGATACTGCATTTTGTCCTTTGCCTTCAGAGGCACCCACAGCTCCTGCTCTGCCTTTGAACTGCAGCCCGTGGGAGCTGTGCCAGCAGCACGGGGACCCTGCAGGGACAGCAGCTCCAGGGGCTCTCCAGGACACCTGCAGTGTGCCTGGGCTGCTGCAGGGAGCTGGGCCTGGAGCAGAGCTGCTGTCATGGAACAGCGTGGAGACACAACCAAAGGAAGGGGAATGGCACCCACTTGGTGTCCTCCATGGTCTGACCAGTCAGTGCTGGTGGCTTTTTCCTCTCCTCACTCTGGCCAGTCAGTGCTGGTGGCTTTTTCCTCTCCACACTCTGGCCAGTCAGTGCTGGTGGCTTTTTCCTCTCCACACTCTGGCCAGTCAGTGCTGGTGGCTTTTTCCTCTCCACACTCTGGCCAGTCAGTGCTGGTGGCCTTTCCTTCTCCACTCTGACCAGTCAGTGCTGGTGGCTTTTTCCTCTCCTCACTCTGACCAGTCAGTGCTGGTGGCTTTTTCCTCTCCACACTCTGGCCAGTCAGTGCTGGTGGCTTTTTCCTCTCCACACTCTGAACAGTCAGTGCTGGTGGCTTTTCCTTCTCCTCATCTGACCAGTCAGTGCTGGTGGCTTTTTCCTCTCCACACTCTGACCAGTCAGTGCTGGTGGCTTTTTCCTCTCCACACTCTGGCTAGTCAGTGCTGGTGGCCTGGGCCAGGCTGTGCTGGCCAGCAGTGCCCTGGGCTGAGCGCTGGCTGTTGCTGCCCTGGGACAGCAAAGGCTGCAATGCTGAGGGGCAGTGCCAGGGCAGACCAGGCTCCAGGGCAGGCTCTGGCTGCTGGAGCTCTCTGGGGCTGTGCCAGGAGCTGCCCCACAGCCCAGGTCCTGCCACATCACACATCAACAGCCTGAACGGTGTGGGAAGCTAAAAACCCTAAATCCCACCCCAGCCATGGCAGGGACAGCTCCCACTGTCCCAATGTCCAGCCCCAATGTCCAGCCTGGCCTTGGGCACTGCCAGGGATCCAGGGGCAGCCACAGCTGCTCTGGCAATTCCAGCCCAGCCAGCAATTCCCAATTCCCAATCTCCCACCCATCCCTGCCCTCTTTCAGCTTTAAGCCATTCCCCCTTGTGCTGTGCCTCCATCCCTTGTCCCCAGTCCCTCTCCAGAAGCTCCTCCATAAACTGCCCCAGTCCCTCGCTGGGTCCCTTGTGCTCCCTCCCAGCACCCCAAACCACCCCACAGCGCTGCTGGGGGGCTGGAAACTGCAAAACCCTGGAACCAAAGCAGAATTGTCCTTTCCTTCCCAAAGATCCTGTGTCCATGGAGACCTTGGGAGAGAAAAGTTCCTGATGGAACCATGCAGGAGCTGCTTGGGCTGTGCTGGGGGGAGATCCCGTGTCCCATCCAGGGACAGGCCCTGTCCAAGGGACATGGGGACAGCCACGGGCAGCTCTCAGCCAGGCTGCTCCTCCAGGAATGGCAAATCCACACCACAGGAGCCGTGTCCGTGTCCCTGAGTGTCCCTGAGTGTCCCTGAGTGTCCCTGAGTGTCCCTGCCGGGCTGGGAGAGGGATCAGGAATGGGAAAATCTGTCATTCCTGCAAGGATCCAAACCCTTCCCGAGGGGCAGTGCCTGTCCTGTCCCTGTCCCAGGGTCCCCTGTGCCACCCCAGCCCTGGCACAGCTCACACACAGCCTGGCCAGGAGGGCACAGCCTCTCAGACGGATCTCACGGCTTTTCCCCAGGTTTTTGTGGTGAGCTGGGATATTTATCCATGTCCAGAGTCTGAATCCACGATTTTTCTGTTGGGAAGGGAAAACCTCCCCCCATGTGAGTGCCCACTGTCACCATGTCCCCTCCTCAGCCAGGCTCCTGGAATAACCAGCCCGGGATAAATCTCCTTTCCCAGCACAGCCTCTCCCCCTGCCCCAGCCCGGAGCGATTCCCTCCCATCGGATCTCTTCTTTAACCCTGCAATAGCTCTGCCAGCGCACCCTTAAACACAGCTTTGTGTCCTTAAATTAAATTTATCTACCGGGGCCTGGGTGGTTTCCTTGCTGACCATCCATCTGTGTGAAACAACAGCCGTTCATCCCTCTCCTCGTGCTGCTTCCCGACTTTCCCACCTGGAGCTGCTGCGCGTTTCCATCAGCTCCCGTGGAATTCGGGATGCAGCCCGCGGTGAGGGAGGAATTCACCGCAGAAAAAGAGGTTTTCATCTGCAGAGGCAGAGCACAGAGCAGGGGAAGGACACCCTGGAATCCTCTCACAAAGGGATGGCAGCCCTTGCTCTGTTCTCCAGAGCCCTGCGTTTGGGTAAGGAATAAATAAATAAAAGATGAGTAAATAATTCCAGTGGCTGGCAAAGGGCACACCTGGAGAGGGCACACCTGGAGAGGGCACATCTGGAGAGGGCACATCTGGAGAGGGCTCCCCGGGAGAGCCTGGCAGGTGAGGAACAGCTCCCACCCGGCTCCAGCCTGCGGTCACTGGGGCTCTGCCCTTCTCTTGCCTTCCCAACATCATCAAAATGAAATCCGGGGGGTTACAGGGTCAGAATGGTAATTTCAGACTCTGGAGCATCTTTTTCAATTAAAAAAAAGAACTTTGCTGAAATAATTCATGCTCTCTGCTGCTTCTGAGTCAATGAATTCTCATTTTCACATGGAAAAGATGTTTTTGAAAAGATCCTGACCTCTTCTATCAGGTCCAGCCTGTGAGTGGCAGCAAGTCCGGGCATCAGCTTCCTTCCAGACACAAAACTCCTCAGAAGTCACCAGGTGAAAGAATTCAACAATTTTTTCAAGCCTTGTGACAAGGTTGACAGGAGTCTCTCACCTCTGCCAGGCAGAGGCTGGGACTGTCCCTGCCCACGGCAGCAGGGTTGCACCAGGTGACCTTTAAGGGCCCTTCCAGCCCAAACCATTCCTCTGATCCTCTGAGCAGAGAAAGAATAAAAGAAAATTAAATTGCAAGAAGGAAAAAGTGAGAAGGAGAGAAGGAAAACCTCTTTAGAGGGGGAGATTTGTGGGTTTTACACTGCACTCACCTGTATCAGCAGCTCTGGAGTAATTCCATGATGCCTGCAGGGTGGAGAAAGGTGGAAGGAAGGGAGTGAATAGAAAAGAAAATATGAATAAGATGCTATTGCAGAAACGTGGAGGGCCCAGAAGAGGGCAAAAATGAAGGTTTGGAAAAGCTGCTGTTGCAGCTGGACCTGGCTCTCAGTGCTGTGCTCTGGGTGAAGGGTGGGGGTCGGTCACAGGCTGGATTTGATGTCTTGGAGATCTTTCCAACCTAAATAATCCTGTGACCACTGAGGGCCACACCCAAGGGAAGCTCTGGCCTCGTTTCCTGTGCCTCTGGTGCCCCATAACCCCAGGGACAGGAGTTCTGAGGCTGGGCAGGAATGATGGAACACATCATGGACAGAGCCATCCTTCATCCCATTTATTACCTCACCAAGCCCCTGTGATCGAATTACGGCTGGGAAACGACTCTGGCCGTGTGTAATCCTCTGGTTACTGTGCAGGGCACATCTGTGGGGCTGGGAACACAGGGAGGTTCATCTCTGCCACCCTGGGGTGTCCCTGGGTCATTTCTGGGGCCGTGGCCTGGGGCAGGAGCTCGGGGGTTCCATTCCCCTGCTGCCAGCTCCCTGAAAATGAGACACGAGCGCCTGGAAAAGGGGAGGAGGTTGGGATCCACACCAGAGCCCTGCAAGGAGTGGTTGGAGGGCTCAGCCTTGGCCTGAGGTCACCTGTGCTGGTCCGTGCTGGGGAATGGCACCAGGGCCACCGCGGTCCCAAAAAGCAGCCCCGGGCACTCAGTGCCAGGGCAGGGACAGAGCCCCGGCTGCCCCAGGCACAAACGGGCTGGGAGGAGCTGGGGGTGGGGGGAGCCTCACCCCGGGCTGCTGCCCAGAGGAAGGATGAAGGATGCTTGGCTGGTCCTGCTGTGCTGATGGCCAGTGGGGCAGGGTCAGAGGGGTCAAACAGCACATCCCTGGTGCCAAATGCATGGATAAGGGACCCTCTCTTTATTCCTGAGCTCCAGCTGCTCCTGCCCGTGGAGCACGGGGGCATAGGGTGTGCTGCTCCATCCCTGGGGCTCTGGGGGTCCTGCTGCTCCTGCAGCATTCCCGGCCTCCTGCCAGCCTGTCCCTCCCCAGGGGGTTTGGGCACCTCTGATCCGTGCATTGTCCGTGTGTATTTCTGTATTTATATTGTTACAGATGTGTGTGTCCTGCAGCTCCCATCTCTGCTCCTGGGACAGGGACAGCACCAGGGAGCAGCTGGAGCTGGGCCAGGGATGGGGCTCAGGCTGGAGATCAGGGAAGGTTCTTCCCCCAGAGGGTGGAATGAGCTCTGGAAAAGCTCCCCAGGGAATGGGCACAGCCCCGAGGCTGCCGGAGCTCCAGGAGTGTTTGGGCAGCGCTGCCAGGGATGCCCAGGCTGGGATTGTTGGGGGGTCTGGGATGATCCTGTGGGTCCCAGTTCAGGATATTCCAGGATTTTCTGATTGATGAGCTGTGGCTCACGAGGGCTGGAGGAGGAAAACCACAAATCCATTCATGGGCTGATGGTGGCAGCTCCAGGTATCCCTGAGTTCCAAAGCCAAGCCCAGTTCTGGGCTCGGCCTGGGGGATCACTGCAGCCCAAGCCTTTGTGACAGGCAGGGAGGGGAGAAGGATTTGATGCTCCTGTCTGGGCTGAAACCCTCTCAATGTAAGCGAGCAGCTGCCCTGGTTAGGAGCTGGTAATTAAAAGCTCAGTTCTGTCCTGTCAGCTGTAATTCCCACTGGGAAAGGCTGATCCTCACTGCCTGCCCTGGCTGCACATGAGGAGATAACGGAGCTTCCAACTGCAGCCAATTGCATCCAGCCAGGGCTGTTCCACAGGAGATTTGGGCTGGGAGAGAAACCCCCAGCTCAGGCCAGGAGCAGCCTTTCAAAATGATGGAAACTTTCATGGGCTGGAAAGTTCTGGAAGAGCTCCCAAATATCCCAGTGTTTGGGCTTAGTCCCTGGGCTGCCCTGGTGCTGTCACCCCCAGGCTGTGTCCTGGGGACATTCCCATCCCTGGGGGCTTCCTGCAGTGCTGGCATAGCAGGGAGGGCTGTGGCTCCCATCCCATCCCATGGATCCCATCCCATGGATCCCATCCCATGGATCCCATCCCATGGATCCCATCCCATCCCATCCCATCCCATCCCATCCCATCCCATCCCATCCCATGGATCCCATCCCATGGATCCCATCCCATGGATCCCATCCCATCCCATCCCATCCCATCCCATCCCATCCCATCCCATCCCATCCCATCCCATCCCATCCCATCCCATCCCATCCCATCCCATCTCATCCCATCCCATCCCATCCCATCCCATCCCATCCCATCCCATCCCATCCCATCCCATCCCATCCCATGGATCCCATCCCATCCCATCCCATCCCATCCCATCCCATCTCATCATGGATCCCAGACTGGTTTGGGTTGGGAGGGACCTCAAATCCCACCCCTCCTCCCCCCCCCCCAGCCGTGGCAGGGACAGCTCCCACTGTCCCAGGCTGCTCCAGCCCCAATGTCCAGCCTGGCCTTGGGAATTTCCCGGGATCCAGGGGCAGCCAGAGCTGCTCTGGGCACCTGTGCCAGGGCCTCACCTCCCAGGGAGGAGCTCTTTACCAGTCCAGCCTAATCCCTGGTGTCGGATCGATGTTGGATCGATGTCCGGTGGTGTTGGAGCGATGCTGGAGCTGTTGGGGTTTTGCATGAAAGGGAAGGAACCTGGGTGTGGAGGCAGCAACAGCTGAGGGTGACTCCTCCCTCCTGGCCCCCTGAGCATCCCCAGGCTCCTGCAGGTTCCATTCCCAAGGATTTCACTGTCTCTGGGGAGGGGGTCATCTCCGCGTGGAGCTGCCTCCAAACCGGGAATGCCTGGGAGATGTGACGGCCGCCACGGCACGGGAGCTCAGCTGGAGAGCTCTGACAGAGCAGGAACTGCTCCTGAAGGAGCTGCTGCTCTTCAGTTAATCCCTGGGAATGTGAAGAACCCGGCGTTGCCAAGTCAGGGATCTCTGGAAGGCGTTCCTGTGAGCGTTCCCCACGTGCTGTGTCGTTGTTTGGAGACTCACTGGGTATCTGGGGAACATCCGTGCCCTCCCGTTCCTCCTCCCTGCCAGCAGATTCACCTCCAGCCTGGAAAGGGAGTTTTTCCTCCTCTGTGGGTATTTTACAGCACGTTCCTCTCCTGCAGAGAATTAGCCAGGAATGCAATGGTGAACAGCACATTTGGGATTGGTTTTTGTTCCCTTGGTTTTGTCTGCCCTGCCTGGCTCCCACCTTTTGTTTCTGGAGCTGCACTGTTGCTCCTGAGCCCAAGGAGCTCCAAAATCCGAGGAAATGAGCAGGCTGAGGAGGTTGTTCAGGGAACAGAGGGTTGTGTGGAGACCTCACAGAACCTTCCAGAACCCGGAAGAGCCTTCCCACCCTCCCCAGCACTACAGCACCATAGGTGCTGCTTTTGAAGAAGCCAAAACTCGTGGTTTGATCCAGGAGTTTTGGTCTGGAAGCCAAAACTTGTGGTTTCCCTTGGAAATGTTCTCAAGCAGGAGAATTTTCCTTGTTGAGGAGTTCATTGCAGTCAGTGGTTATCAAATCTGCTCGCAGGACCCAGGACCTGCTCACCTCATCCATTCCTGGCTGGTCCCTGCTTTCCCACCTCTGGGGCAGCACTGCCCTGCCTGGAACCCCCAGGGACAAACCCAGGGCCACCTCAGGGCTGATGGAACCTCAGGAACAAACCCAGGGCCACCTCAGGGCTGATGGAACCTCAGGAACAAACCCAGGGCCACCTCAGGGCTGATGGAACTCCAGGGCCACCTCAGGGGTGATTTAATTTGCATTGTCAGGTAATTCCCTCCACGTTTCCAGGCTGGAGCGTTCTGCAGGACACATGGCACGGATCCCAGTGTCATCTGGCAGGAAACTGGGGAAGGATGTCCCTGTCCCTGTCCCTGTCCCTGCCTGTCCCCAAGCGCTCCAATCCCTGCTCCTGGAGCTTCCCCATCCCTGCCAATCCACCGGAATCCGAGGGGTTGTGAGGCTCGGTTTAATTATTCCTGCTTGCAATCTTATCTGGATTAGGAAAGAACTTTAATTACTTGCCTAATAGCTTTGCCTTTTCCATGGGGTCCTGCTGGCATTAACCCTTTCAGAGCCGCCTGGCTGCAGGGCAGGGGAGGGAGGGGCTGGCTGCTGTGGGCTTTGTGAAAGGCACAAAGCCAGCATCAAAAAAAAAGACATTAAATGGCATTTCCTGTGGCAGGTTTCAGAAAACAATCATTAGGAGAGGAAGATTTGCAAATGTCACCGTTTGGAAATGGCCCGTGTTGTGCCTGGCTGGCTTTGGTGCTCCTGATGAACTGGAAAACAAACACAGGCACCTCTGTGCTCCGCAGCTGCCGAGAGGAGAAGTGTTAACATTTATTACTTGCTGGTAAACATCATTAGCGTGACCTTTTTGAGGCATTTTAAAGGAAAAATTAGATAGTGCAGAATGCAGAGGTCCTTTCTCTCAGCACTACCCAGGCTTGCAGCTCTCCCGAAGGACCTTTGTGTATCTGCCAGGACCTCTGTGTATCTGCCAGGACCTCTGTGTATCCCCCAGGACCTCTGTGTATCTGCCAGGACCTCTGTGTATCTGTCAGGACCTCTGTGTATCTCCCAGGACCTTTGTGTATCCCCCAGGACCTTTGTGTATCCCCCAAGACCTTTGTGTATCCCCCAGGACCTCTGTGTATCCCCCAGGACCTCTGTGTATCTGCCAGGAACTCTGTGTATCTGCCAGGACCTCTGTGTATCCCCCATGTTATAGATACATTTTATATTGTTGGCTTTTTGCAAATATTAAAATGAATGTTATGTGTATAAGAATGAGAAGTTTTGTTGTATTAATACAGTTTTCTTTATTTCTGTTATTGATGAAATTTAGAAATAGTGCTATAATACATGTATGTTAAGCTGTGACATAGCATTAAAACAAAAACTGCTTTTGTTTGTGTAACCCAAAGACTGAAAAAGAGCTGGAGATCTTTTTTCCTTTTGTAAACTCTCTGATCCAGATGAGGACAGCAGTGCCCAGAGCTCTGGGGGAGGAATTTATTGCATTTCTGCTATCAGGGAATGTAAATCTCGATGGCACCAAGAGCATTGATCTATTGGGAAGGGGGCAAGAGAAAACTGAACAGAAGAAGCCCAAAGATCCTGAGAAGAATGTGTGAATATGTGTGAGAATTTATGGATATGGAGCAGGGTTCTGTTTTTAAGGGACAATCCTTTGTCAGTGAGGTGAATGCAGAGACACCCGGCCAGATCTGTGTACTTTACTTTATTTTTTATCTCCTAATTGTCTTTTTTATTAAACTTTAAAATTCTATAAAAATTATGTGAAGCTCGTTTTTCACAAGCCCAGGTGGGTTTGGCTGGGTGGGAGAGCAGAGCCAGAGCCCTGGTGTGGCAGGAGCTGCTGATCCCAGCTCTGGCCAGCCCTTGCAGCAGCTCTGGGACCAGAATTGGGGGCCTTTTAACCACACGGGAAAATCCCCACTGCCAGAAGCTGCAGATCCCAAAGTGCCGTGATCCCAGTTAATTCAGGGATGGAAGGAGCTTTACTCCCTGTCCTGAGCACGGCGGCTGCTGGGGCAGCGTTTGCTGCTCCTTCTGCTGCTGCTTCTTCTTCTGCTGCTGCTCCTTCTGCTGCTGCTTCTTCTTCTTCTGCTGCTGCTTCTTCTTCTTCTGCTGCTGCTTCTTCTTCTTCTGCTGCTGCTTCTTCTTCTTCTGCTGCTGCTGCTTCTGCTTCTGCTGCTGCTCCTTCTGCTTCTGCTGCTGCTTCTTCTTCTTCTTCTGCTGCTGCTGCTTCTGCTTCTGCTGCTGCTCCTTCTACTTCTGCTGCTGCTCCTTCTGCTTCTGCTGCTGCTCCTTCTGCTTCTGCTTCTTCTGCTGCTGCTTCTTCTTCTTCTTCTGCTGCTGCTTCTTCTGCTTCTGCTGCTGCTCCTTCTACTTCTGCTTCTTCTGCTGCTGCTTCTTCTGCTGCTGCTTCTTCTTCTTCTTCTGCTGCTGCTCCTTCTGCTGCTGCTTCTTCTGCTGCTGCTTCTTCTTCTTCTGCTGCTGCTGCTCCTTCTGCTTCTGCTGCTGCTGCTTCTTCTGCTGCTGCTCCTTCTGCTTCTGCTGCTGCTCCTTCTACTTCTGCTTCTTCTGCTGCTGCTTCTTCTTCTTCTGCTGCTGCTGCTTCTTCTGCTGCTGCTTCTTCTGCTGCTGCTTCTTCTGCTGCTGCTGCTTCTGCTTCTGCTTCTTCTGCTGCTCCTTCTGCTTCTGCTGCTGCTGCTGCTTCTTCTTCTGCTCCTGCTGCTTCTGCTGCTTCTTCTTCTTCTTCTGCTTCTTCTGCTTCTGCTGCTCCTGCTCCTTCTGCTGCTGCTGCTGCTGCTGCTGCTGCTGCTGCTGTCCCTGCTGTCCCTGCTGTCCCAGGTCTCTGTCCCCGCTGTCCCTGCTGTCCCCCCATGCACCAGCCCCCTGTTCTCACAGGGGCACATTTTAACATGCAGGAAATTGGGTATTTCTCACTGCCCTGGCTCGGCAGACAAACTCTGCCAAGTCACACAGACTGGCAGGAAAATCTCTTTAAGTGGTTTTTTGGTAGGTAATGGACTGTCAGTGCTGGCTCCTGCATCACAACAGGGCCACGGGACGATGTGACGCCTCCTGATTTTCCTTTATTAGAGGGGAAATACCAAAATGAGTTGATGAGAGCCTATTTATTTTTATGAGGAAATAAACAACCAAAAGGGCAGCAGTTTATGAGATGAAAGCTAATACAGCTGGGCCCTGATTTGGTGAAGCTGTCACAAAACAAAGCAGAGATTTAATGGTGGAGATGTTTTGATGGAAGCAGCAGGAGCTGTGTTCAGCCAGGGTCGTATTAACAGATGAGATGTTGGACATCAGATGGCAAAACCAGGGGCACAGAGCAGGCCAGGCAGGGCTGTGAGGGTGGAATGGCTCAGTTCCCACCCTGGCTGTCACTCCTGCTGCTCTGGCCCAGTTCAGACCCCCCTCAGTCAGCGGCAGACTCAGATTAGACTTGGTATCAAATCCACAGTGTCACACCCGGCTGGTTCCAGCCCACACAAACCTTCCCCATCCCCAGGATGCCCTGGAGCTCTCCCATCCCACCGTGCTCATGGAGCCTGGGCACAGAGGTGAGGCAGGAGCCCATGGCAGGGCATCCCTGGCCCTCCACTGTGGCTCCTGTGCTCCATTGGGATGGATCCAGCTCCCTCCTGCCCCACCTGTGACAGCACAGACCCAACTCCTCCAGCTTTGTGTCTGTTCTAGGACAGCGATTTAACCTGTCCTCCCTCCAGGACACCTCTGTGTGTGTGTTCTGTGCACTGCAGCTCTTCTCCTGAGGCCTGAACTCAGCATTAAAATTTTGCTTTTTTTCCCAGCCAGGCAATCCCGAGCTGGAGCTCAGAGGAATCCCTTGGGATGGCTCAGCCTTGGAGCTGAAGCCTCTGAGGAGAAAATCTCCCCGTGCCTTTGCTACATCAGGAGAGGAAGGGCTGGCTGCCAGCAGATCTGCAGTGGCCTGACAAAACTGAACATCTCTGAGTGTGATGTTGCAAATGTCTCTGTGAAATCAGCTCCTGAGGAAAAGGAAGGACTGGGGATAGCCCAGGCAGAGTCTCACAGCCCCTGGAAGTGTTCTGTGGAGAAATGGCTGATGTGGCATTTATTAAATCCCTTTTTTTCACTGCAGACTGTATTTTATGATCAGAGTCAGCAACTGCACTTGGCTATTTTGGCAACCAGAATAAACACGGAATCATGGAATGGTTTGGGTTGGAAGGACCCCAAATCCCACCCATCCCTCCCAGCCACGGCAGGGACAGCTCCCACTGTCCCAATGTCCAGCCCCAATGTCCAGCCTGGCCTTGGGCACTGCCAGGGATCCAGGGGCAGCCACAGCTGCTCTGGCAATTCCAGCCCAGCCAGCAATTCCCAATTCCCAATCCCAAATTTAAATCTACCCCTCTACAGTTTAAAGCTTCCCCCTGTCCTGTGCTTGCCCCTGTCCCAGCCCCTCTCCCGTGGTGACCCCACAGCTCAGGATGTCCCCAGCAATGGAACCTCAGCCGTGTTTTCCTTTCCTTTGCTCCCAAATGCAGAGCAGGGGATCCGGGAAGGGAAATGTGGAGTTTGCAGGGAGAGGTGACATTGGGAACGCGCATTTCTGTGTTTGAGGAGCCTTCATTACCTGCTCAATCACAGCTGAGACTGCTGGGAAACACAGGGAAGGAAACAAAGGGATTAAACCACCTTGCAGATGGGCAGACAAACCTGGAGGAAGAGGGACCTTAACGCTGGGATTTGGGGGATTCTTTCTGATGCTGGTGGAAAATTCCAGGTGTGTTATCCTGGCTCCCAGCAGTGACTCTGCACCCTGCCAGCACCTGGCTTTGGAACGGGCTGGGAATTGCATCCCCATCCCTGGGGGATTGCAAAGCCCTGTGGATGTGGCACTTGGGGCCAAGGGGCAGTGCTGGGGGTGGCTGGACTCGATGGGCTCAGAAGGCTTTTCCAGCCTTAACAACACCACGGGATTCACTGTGCCCATCCCACCCTGCCAGGACTGGCCCTGGGCTGGGACAGCCTGGAAGGAGCTGTGTCAGGGGAGGGCCCTGCACTGGGCAGATTTTATTCATTTCTTTGAAGTGTTTTGACTTTTGTAGCTCAACCAAAAGTGCCTGTTAAAAATGTGGAGTCTGGTTCTCGGCACCATTACAGATAAAGGCAAATAACTGCATTTCTTTGTTTCATCTCTGTGTCTGAAAGCATCCTGTGCACCTCCTGGTGCTGTTAATATTCATATTTCTGTGCTCCCCTCTGATGTTCCACTAAGCACCAGCCCTTGGCAAAATAGAGCTGGAAGAGCTCAAAAAGAAGAAGACCTGGTTTGTAATTCTTCTCCTGCGTTCCTCGTTCAGGTTTGGTAGTTAGACCCTGAAATTCCATCCAGTTCAGATTTCTTAGCCGAGCACCTGAGGTTGTAATCCCCCTGCAGGTCACATCTCTGGATCCCAAAGGGCTGGGAATCCCTTTGGGCTGGGGAATCCATGGCCAGGCTGCTGCAGACCTGTCCAGGCAGTGATGGAAACCATTCCCAGGCTCCTGGGGGAGCTACGAGGAGCTCCAGGGCTTGGGGAGCTCCAGCATCGTTCCCCAGGGGATTTCAGTGCTTCAGCTGGGGCTGCAGGATCCCGGAATTCACCTCACCCTGCTCCACTCCCACCTCCTTGTTACTGAATCCCACCTTCCCTGGAGTCCAGCCACCTCTGCCTCCCCTGTGTTGCAGTTTTCCCCTTATCAGTGGAAAATACAGAATGGTTTGGGTTAGAAGGGACCTTAAAGCTCGCTTTGTTCCACCCCCTTTGTTCCACACTCATCCTGGGCTTGATTAGCTCTCCTTTTATTTCTTCCCGCAGATCAGACTGAAAATCTCCAAGAATTCAGAAGAGATCCTCGTTATTTGATCCGGCACTTCTGACTGTGGCCTTTCAAGTAGAGTCTCATCTCTCCTCATTGTTTATTCGGGTAGTTCATCATTGCCATGCCAGAACATCCTTTTACTCCTTCAAAACTCACACTAATGGCTCTGCAGATTATTTTCCATAATGATCTTTTCCTTTTGATTACTTCAAGGTACCTAATGATGCACTAAAGCGAGCTGTGGGTATAAATAATGTCCTGTGAACAGCAGTGATGCCCTCGAATCCCGTTCAGGTTTTTTAACTCCTTTTGTTGGAACTCACACATTTTATTCCAGTGTTTTCCTCTGATTACTTTCCTCAGATGATCGTGTCAGGAGCAGCCAGCAGGAGCATGGATCTTCCAGCCAGCCAAGCAAACAGTGGTTATTGTGAGCCTGGGCCAATTTAAATATCATTTAATTGTGGTGTCTCGATGGTGTGTGTGAGGTTCAGGACAGCAGGATCCCCAGGCCAGCCTGCGATGGCTCAGGAGCAGCAGAGCTCGTCGTGCCCCCGTTAATTGCGGCAGGGAGCGCAGCCCGAGCTGGGCTGACCTTTCCCAAGGCTGCTCCATGGGGAATCCCAGAGAGCTCTGTTTCCCTGGCTCTGTCAGGCAGGAGCTGCTGAGAGAGGTTAATGAAGGGGGGACTTAGATCAGTCACTGCCGCAGAGCAGGAAACCAAAAATCAATGAGCCAGGCACTCGGATAATTCCCAACCACAGGTCCCAGCCCCTTGGGACGGGGCAGAGCCTGTGCTGTCCTCACTGTGCTCAGCTCCAGCTCCAGCATCCACTGATCTCTCTGCTCCTGCCTCTCCTGCCAAAGGCTCCAGTGTGGGCAATCCCTGAATCCCAGAATGGATTGGGCTGCAAAGAATCTCAAATCCCATCCCAATTCCACCCAGCCGTGGCAGGGACAGCTCCCACTGTCCCAATGTCCAGCCCCAATGTCCAGCCTGGCCTTGGGCACTGCCAGGGATCCAGGGGCAGCCACAGCTGCTCTGGCAATTCCAGCCCAGCCAGCAATTCCCAATTCCCAATCTCCCATCCATCCCTGCCCTCTGGCACTGGGAGCCATTCCCTGGGTCCTGTCCCCTGATGAAGTAAAAAGCCCAAATCTGAACTATTTTAAAATATAAATGAATACAGCTGATATAAATCCCATAGGAAAAGCAGCTTTTGGCTGGATGCTGGTGTGTGAATCCCTGTGCCTTGCTGTGTCCAGGCAGTCCTTGAGCTGACTTTCCTTTAATTTGCTGGAATTCCTGCAGTTTGGCTCATCCTGTGCCTGCCTATCCCATCAATATTCACACTGCTCTTGTCCATGAAGACTTTGCAGTGTTTGGCAGAGGCTGGGAAGGTTTTCCCCGTTTTTGGTGTAGCCATGTGGGATGGACCCTTTCCCTGGATAAAGCAAAACCAAAGGTCACAGACTCAGATATCTGCAAACTCGATTTATGATATTTTGGAGGTGCCCAATCCTGTCTGCTCAGCAGATTTTGGTGGAAATGGTTTGGAAGGATCTCCTGATCTTCTCCCTGGCTCCCTTGATCTCAACCTCTTATTGAAAACCAAAAGCAAGTGGTGCCTCTGTCAGGTTTTCCCGGTGAGGAATTAATTAAGATGGCAAAGCACACCTACAGGGACTGAGGGCTGCATTCCCTGTCAGGACTCTGGAATTAAAAAGAAGTGGAGCTATTAGCAATAGATTTATTTAGTATTACATCTTCTCCTCCAAATACTCCTTGGAAAGCCCATAAAGCCAGGCAGTCACTAATAGGCAATTTTAAGACAACTGGGTAAGTGGAGTGTGAAAGGCTGAAATGCCCAAAGGTCAGGTGCCTCTGAGATTCGATTCTTCCAGCCAGGAAAAGTCTTAATGAGTAGTTTAATTATATGACAGATTAGAGCACTTTGGTTCAATGAATCCAAGGAAGTTAGAAATTGCTATTTTCCTGGGTAAATCATTTGAAAATAAGTCGAATTGTTAAAATAACCATTGACTACTTCAAAAGGTTTCCCTGGCACTCTGAGAGTGCAGCAGAACCGAAATGGGAGACGAAGCCTCATTGAGCTCCAAGCACTTAATTGGGATATGTTTCTGTGAGTTTGCTTTTCCCTCATAACGAGACCGTGATGGATACAAACATGCTTTGGGATTGAAGCTGCTCCCAGGATTAATTGCCACTGATTTATTTGGCACTCTGCTCCTGGCTGCTGAGTGGTGGCCGTGGCCCTGTTCCAGCTCAGGTTGGGGCTGTGGTCACTGCCCAGCCCCTGCCAGTGTTCCTGCTCCCATTCCTGCCTGTCCCAGCTCTGGTCTGGGTCTGGTCTGGTCTGCTGGCAGCAGGGCTGGCATTCCTCCCTGCGCTGTCCCAGGAAAAGGCAGGGACACCCTGAGGCGCTCCGCAGCTTTGGGAAGGGTGACTGAGCCTGGCTTTGGTGAAGATGCTGCTCTCCATGGTGCTGCTCCTCCATAACCGAGGGGACCTTTCTAAATGTCCTAAATCTTCACTGCCCACAGCAGCTGTGGCTGCCCCTGGATCCCTGGCAGTGTCCAAGGCCAGGCTGGACAGGGCTTGGAGAAATCTGGGATAGTGGGAGGTGTCCCTGCCCGTGGCAGGGCTGGGATGAGATGGGCTCTGAGGTCTCTCCCAACCCAAACCAGTCTGGAATTCTGAAACTCTGAATGACCCAAATTGCCCCACTGGGTCCCACTGCTGCAGGATCAGTGCATGTGGCTGTGCCTGTGGCATCTTCCCAGCCTTCCTATGCAAGATGGACATCCTCCTCATGGTGAGCTTAACGACCTTTGAGGTTTACATTAGACAGGAGGAGAATTTTCTTCATTGAAAGAGTTGTCAAGCCCTGGCACAGGGCACAGGGCACAGGGCACAGACTGCCCAGGGCAGAGGTATAAACGTCCAAGAAGGGCAGGGTTGTCATCCCTGGAAGTGCTCAAAAACCACATGGATGTGGCTCTTGGGGACGTGGCTTAGTTCTGAACTTGGTGTTGGGTTGGTGATTGGACTTGATGATCTTGGAGATATTTTCCAGCTCAATCAAATCTGTGATTCTGGCTCTGCACAAGTCCCTGGCAGGAGGGGACAGCCGGGGGGGTCGGGCTCTGCTGCCAGGGAACAGGGACAGGAGGAGAGGGAACGGCCTCAGGCTGGGCCAGGGGAGGCTCAGGGGGGACAGCAGCAGGAATTTCCCCATGGAAAGGGCGCTCAGGCCTTGGCAGTGCCCAGGGAGGTTTGCAGTGCCCATCCCTGGAGGTGTCCCAGGAATTGCTGGAGGTGGCACTCGGAGCTCTGGGGACAGGGTGGGCACAGCTGGGACTGGCTGGGCTGGGAGGGATTTTCCAACCTCAGGAATCCCGGGATTCTGAGGCACTTGGCCTCCACAATTGCCCTGGGTCTGGCAAGGAGCCCATGTGGGATCCTGGACTGTGTTTCCTCAGTTTCTTCCCCTCCGAGCAGCAAAGGGGATCCCCAAAGGTACCAGGGCTGTGGCCATGTGTAAATAACATTTAGGAGTTGCCGAGTTCCTCCCTCCCTGTGTGACTGGCTGCAGTTGTAGCTGGTGAAGCATTTCCAGGAGCAGTCTCCACAGGCATATAAATAGCACTTAAATGAGTGTTTTCCTCCTGCTAAATAACACAGCTTTATTTTTAACTCCTTTCCCGGTCAGTGGCGCACAGCACAAGGAGAGCGATAGGAGGAGAAAGGAAAACATCCCAAAAGCTCCTGAGATGCGGGGGATGAGCCCAGCGGAGCCATCAGCAGCGGGATTTTCACAGCCTCCCCCGGGAGCCCAGGCAGAGCCATGCTGTGTGGAGCCGTTTCCCACATGGAATCCCATCCCTGGAGCGGGCAGGCACCAGGAGCTCCCTGGGAACCCTCTCAGAGAGGGAGAAATTCCCCTTCGAGGTTACCGGGGATGTCCGGAGCTTTCCACCCCGGGACTGCTGCTGCCTGCACTGCCAATTAGTGGGGAAGGAGCTGGTTAATGAACTGGGGCATTTGCAGATGCTGGGAGTTATTTACAGCAGGCAAAGCCACAGCTCGCACCCTAAAGGCAAATAAAGCTCAACGTGGAGAAATAAAACTTCTGTAGGACAGGATCACTTGGAAAACTCCATGTCTGGAACGAGCAGCAGGGACAGGAATGACAGAAATACGGACTGGAAGATGGGACTCACGCCACAGAAATGTCACCTTCACCAGGGGAGGTCAGGGTCACCCCACAGAAATGTCACCTTCACCAGGGGAGGTCAGGCTCACCCCACAGAAATGTCACCTTCACCAGGGGAGGTCAGGCTCACCCCACAGAAATGTCACCTTCACCAGGACAGGTCAGGGTCACCCCACAGAAATGTCACCTTCACCAGGACAGGTCAGGGTCACCCCACAGAAATGTCACCTTCACCAGGACAGGTCAGCCATAGCTTTGTCTGCCTGAGTTTGGAAGTCCCCAGGGATGGAGGTCTGGCCACCTCTGGTGCCTCTTCCACAGGTGCCTACCCCAAAACCGGCTGTGGGATCCAGCTGTGGGGTTTGGCTGTCCCAGCTGTGGGATCCAGCTGTTGGATTGGCTGTCCCAGCTGTGGGATCCAGCTGTGGGATCCAGCTGTTGGATTGGCTGTCCCAGCTGTGGGATCCAGCTGTGGGATCCAGCTGTTGGATTGGCTGTCCCAGCTGTGGGGTCCGTGTCTCTGCAGCGCTAACGGGATGCACACGGGGAGTGCCAGAGCTGGAATTAGGGATGTGTGGGGTGCTGGGTGGGAGCTGTGGGCAGCCCCAGCAGGCTGAGCAGGGATTGTTCCGCGCTGTTTCTCTGCTCCTCGCTGCCACATAAACAAAGCCCACACCACAAATTAAGGGGGCATGTCCAATACACCCCGTGTTTATAAAATAGCTGCTTTCCGCAGGGCAGATTAATTATGGATGGCAATTAATTGGAGCTGCTAAGACGTAAATCATGAATATTTTAGTGGAAGTCCACCTACACGCCGGCCCTGGAGATCACATCCACATTCCAGAGGCTGCATTTATCCAAAGGTTGCTCCCGTTGGTGATGGGAAGCGACGGCTCCCGAGCGCCGCAGTAATGGCCCAGAGCTCGGCTCCTCCACGTGCCAGATGAGTCAGCCCCGAGTTTGCATCGCGGCGTTATCGGGAAGGATCTCCTGATATCATTCATGTAAAGCTCAGCCAGGAAATGCTATATCAATTTTTAATAGCGTTTTCTATTCAATGCTCATGTTTTGTAGTGCACGGAGGCAAATTATTTTAACTAATTTATGCCAGAGTGCAGAGCTGCTGCTTGAATTGTTTTATCTCCATCACCTGGAGCTCAGCATGACAACAAAATGCTTGCTACATGATTTTATGAACTTTGTGCCACGTAAATACTGTGTGAAAATTGCCTGTAGTATGTAATTGTCTATTTTTCTATTAGAATTTCTATTTTATCCTGCTGATTGCTGAAGAAGACAAGATTTTCATAGAACTTAATAATTTTATGTGGTTCTTTCAAGGCAGAAGTGAAATACCGGTTTTCTGTCTCACTGTGTGTGGCTGAAGGTCAAAGAAGCTTCAGAAAAGTGATTTGATCTTTTTTTTTCCAGAATACAGTGGCCCAGTGGTCAGGGTTTATGGGAATCATACTTGACACTTATTGAAACCTCATTTCTGTATTCATAACTTTCTGATTTGGAATTCACTGGGAAGCTGGAGAGGTTTAATGTCCAGAGAGGGAAGGGTTTACAGCCAATATCTGGAATTTATAATCTGGGAAGAGCTTCCCCTCCCCAGCCCATCCAGGCAGTTCAGCTCCGGTGTCCATCCCAGGAGCTTCAGCAGCCTCCTGGGAAGGTTGGAAAGCCAGGAAATGAAACAATGTCATAAAGTGCAAAATCGGAATGGGGGAAAACGCCAGGAGAGTTCCAGAGCAGAGCTGAGGGAGTGAGGGGCACAGCTCTCGGATGAGGATGGATTCATGGGAACCTGGAGCAGGAGATGCTGCTGGAAAGGGAACAACGATGGCTGGGACATTTTATTCACTTTCCCTGAGAATTTTGCCTCTCTGCTGGTTCAGGAAGGAAAAAGCAGGAGCAGGAATTGCCTGGATGTGGAGCGGGCCAGCCTGAGCAGAGTTAATTAAGAGGAGGATTCTCTCCACAGAAACCAGGAATGTTGGAATAGCAAATGCAGCAGAGCTTGAGGAAAGGCACAGGGAAGCTCTGCTGGGAAATAATCCCTGTCTGTTCCCAAACACTCCAGCAACGTTTGTTCATCCCCACTCCAGCCAGAGCTCTCCCACTGGGGGTGGAGAGATGGAAGGGATAAAGGGTTCCAGGGGTAACTGGGGGGTGTGGGATTTTCCAGAGGGACAGGGAGCTTTCCCAAGGGGCTGCAGCTTGGGAAATTCAGATTTAGGAAAGTTCCCAGGAGCAGGTTGGGGTCTGGGTGAGGAATTACAGTCATTTGGACCTCACACAGCCCTGCCAGCCTGGGCTCTCCTCGGAGCACTTCCAGGGATGGGGACTCCCCGCTGCCCTGGGAATGCTGTTCCACATGGGGATGGGAGTGTCTGTGATTTTCACACAGACCTTTTGGGCTGGGTGAGCGTGCCATGAGCTCGTGAGTTCCTGCTGGTTTAAATTTACAGCCATTTACACCCTTTGCTTTTTGGGAACTGAAGAGAGGAGCATGTGAAGGGACAAACCAGAGCTGGGCTTGTTGGGAAGTGTAAGGGAGGAATAGTCTAAAACCGCTGGAATGTGTCTGATTCCTGCAGAGAGAGGAGACAACAGAGACATCCATCTCCAGAGGGATGCGCTCAAGAGAGAGTGGGTGGAGTTTTCATGGAATCCCAGACTGGAAGGGACCTGAAATTCCATCTGATTCCAGCCCCTGCCATGAGCAGGACACCAGAGCAGCTCCTCGGGGCTCCCAGGGGCTCTGGCGTGGTTGGGGAGAGGAGCACAGAGCGGGAGGAGGCTGGAGCTGGCTGGGCAGGGGTTGGGAAGCAGAACACAGAGCAGGAGTGAGTTCAGGGGCGCTTCAGGAGCTGAGGAGGAGGAAGCAGCTGCAGTGACCAATTTTGGGGGTGGTTTTACACCCGGTGGGTCAGGTCAGGTCCCTGCCCCAGCAGGGACAGAGGGAATGGCAGAGCTGCAGCTCCATGAGCCACAGCCTGGAGAGGCTGGGGAAGGACAGAAAGGGCTGGAATCCTTCCCCGTGCTCTTATACAGTGGCCACAGCCACGCCCACATTTTGATTATTTTCCAGGGAGGACTTTTGCAGAAAATGGGGAGATGAGGGTTTGGTATCACACTGAGGGACATCTAGGACATTGCAGTTCATAATCCAGGTTTAAAAAAGAAAGTTGGCTTTGTTAGTGCTAATTTAATTCAGCTCTGACAGTTATCCAAGAAGAAAAGCTTTCCATGGGAAAGATTTGCATTCCCGACTCTTTCAGCTGCAGAATATGAAGCAACTTTGTAGATTTTGTGGTTAAAGCCGATTAGATGAGATTTAATATTCTTGATTTATTTGTTTACATATTTATTTGCCTTTTAAACCTAAGGGTAAAAAACACAAGCAGATTTTAACTTCTTTCATCTCCAGGAGCAGTAATTTCATTTCAGACCTTGCTTATATAACACAAAGCAGTGAAATTTTGATTCCCTTTTCCATTTAAATAGCCTTCAATATTTATTGCACGGAGTTCAACCCCTCAGTCCTGCGGCTCCACATGCAGCAGATCAGTCAATAATGGAGCCAGAAGGAGCTTCAGCTGGAGCCCAGCCATAAACTTCTCTGAATTAATTCCTATTTTAATGAGAGAATGGCTTTTAAGACAAAAAGTCCGGTTTTGATTTTGGATTGCCGTCGACAATGGCTCTCGTGGGGTTTGAGGTGACAAATGTATTAAAAATAAGAGGGAAGAAAGGAATTTTCTTCTTTTCCTCTCACAGCAAGCCCTGTGCCCATCCTCAGGCTGAATTTCTTCCTAACGATGCCACAATATTCATCTCCCATTGAATGCTCTCTTAACACTTCCTATTGGTTTAAGATGTGAGAAAAATCCCATCAGGCTCCAGTTTGCTGAGTTCCCAATGTGACCCCATGGCTTGGGGACCCTTCCCAGCACACGGTGTCCCTTTTGACCCCCAGGCACCACAGAGCCCAAAGTCCTGCAGCACTGGCAGGTGCAGGAACCTCCTGGGATTGCCAGAGCAGCTGTGGCTGCCCCTGGATCCCTGGCAGTGCCCAAGGCCAGGCTGGACACTGGGGCTGGACATTGGGACAGTGGGACCTGTCCCTGCACATCCAGGGGTGGCATTTAAACCCATCCCTGGGTGGGATTTCAGGTCCATTTAACCCAAACCATCCCAGGATTCTGTGGTTTCCTCCCAGATCTCCTCTTGTCTCTCTCCACACTGCCAGGATTTGCACTGCTGGGTTGGGACGCGGTGTCGATGTTCCCCTGCCATGGACACGGGGTCACACTCGGATCCAGGCGCTCCCTGAACATCCCTGACCTCCAGGAGTGCCCCCAGCTCCTGCACCGGGGCTGTTTAATTATCTTCTGCAATCACCCTTACCTTTAATCAGCGATTTGCATGTGCCAGGTTGGGGCTGAGCTTTCCCCATGGCCTCCCCTGCCCTCTGCCACCTGCAGGCCTCAGACCTCGAGGGCTCTGCTTCTTCCCAGGCCGCGACCGAAATGTGCAATAACCGGGGTTGAACTGCAATGTTTAATCACGAGTTTCATTGAAATGTTTCATAACCTGGCCCAGAGGCCGGTTCTTTGTGTCCCTTTTAGTGATGTACCAGTACAGGGACCCCAAAGTGCCCTCAGTGTCCCCAGCCCCAAAGTGCCCTCAGTGTCCCAGAGTCCCCTCAGTGTCCCAGATCCCAGTGTCCCCTCAGTGTCCCAAAGCCCCCTCAGTGTCCCAGGTCCCCTCAGTGGCCCAGTGTCCCCTCAGTGTCCCAGAGTCCCCTCAGTGTCCCAGATCCCAGTGTCCCCTCAGTGTCCCAGGTCCCAGAGTCCCCTCCATGTCCCAAAGTCCCCTCAGTGTCCCAGTGTCCCCTCAGTGTCCCAGGTCCCCTCAGTGTCCCAGATCCCAGTGTCCCCTCAGTGTCCCAGTGTCCCCTCAGTGTCCCAGGTCCCAAAGTCCCCTCAGTGTCCTAGAGTCCCCTCAGTGTCCCAGATCCCAGTGTCCCCTCAGTGTCCCAGGTCCCAAAGTCCCCTCAGTGTCCTAGAGTCCCCTCAGTGTCCCAGATCCCAGTGTCCCCTCAGTGTCCCAGGTCCCCTCAGTGGCCCAGTGTCCCCTCAGTGTCCCAGGTCCCAAAGTCCCCTCAGTGTCCCAGGTCCCCTCAGTGTCCCAGGTCCCAAAGTCCCCTCAGTGTCCCAGGTCCCCTCAGTGTCCCAGTGTCCCCTCAGTGTCCCAGGTCCCAAAGTCCCCTCAGTGTCCCAGGTCCCCTCAGTGTCCCAGGTCCCAAAGTCCCCTCAGTGTCCCAGGTCCCCTCAGTGTCCCAGGTCCCCTCAGTGTCCCAGGTCCCTGTCCCCACATCCCCAGGCCCACCCGGCTTTGTCCCGCAGGAATCAGGCCGCGGCTCCTCGCAGGTCGGGTGCTGGATGGGGTCAATGATTCCTGCAGGAAATGCTGTGATGGATGTGGAATCTCAGCATTCCGTGGTGTCCCTTTGGATTTCAGGAGAGGAGAGGCAGCGAGAGGCTGGAAGAAACGAGGGAATCATGGAATGTCGGAGGTTGGAAAAGGCCTCCAAGGCTGGGTCCAGCTTTGGCCAGAGCTGCTGGGGCTGAAATGTCTCATTTCCCTCAGAGCTGGGGTCACGGTGCCAATTTTATTTAATTCCCCACATTTGGGATCCCACACCAAATCCTTGGGAAGAGCCAACCACGCAATTGTCTTGCTAATTATATTATAAATAAAATAATTAAGTAGGGCCTATTCCTTTTTTAATGAGATTAGATCAGAACTGCTTCCATTGCAGAGGAGCTGATTCGGTTCAATTAGCTTTATTCTCAGATGTGGAGCATCCCAACATCCTTTTTTGCCTTTGTTAAATTAATTTAATTAGAAAACACTATTTTAATGAAACAGGATACTGTAGCTTCCAGAAATGAATTTTCATCTGCAGAGTGCTTGGGAAAAATAGCAATGAAAATAATTTTGATAAGTAACTCTCAGCCTGAATATCTCTATTGTTGCTCGTGCCCTGAGGTTATATTTTTAATTGCATGTAATAAATATAACTTTATTAATTAGGAATTATCTGGAAAGGAAAGAGACTTTTTTTTTTTCTGCTTGATGGCATAGAGAGGCTTAAAATAAAATCCCTGTTCCTTGGGGTAGGTACATTTAATCCACCTTTGGTTTTTTGTTTGTAGGCTGGCAACAAAATCAAGAATATAAAATCCTGTCTTGTTTGTGGTGGGCTTTTTTGCTAACTGGAGAAGGACATTTCCAGTCTTTTACTGAAGGAAATTTGGGATGTTTCTTATGGGATTATTTCATGATGGGACTCTCACTGCCAACCAGCCCAGGGTGTCCTTTATCTTTGTTTTTTCCTTGCATCAGGTTTTTAGATCTCATTTCTTGCAAAGGCACGACATTAATTTGATATTTTGAGGGATGTTTGCATGTGCAAAGCACCAGCCTGGGGGGAATGATGGGATTTGAGACTCAGGACTTGTCTGGAGGATACAGGAAAGGGGGAAAGTGAAGCTGGGCAGGGTTTTGTCCTTTTATCACTCTATAATTTAAAATCACAAAAAACCACATAGATTTCAGAGATTTTCACTGGAGGGAATTTTTTCTCAGTGCAGGGCCAGAGGAGCTCACAGATATATTTAGTTTAAGGTGTTTCAAATCTTCCTCTATTTTATATTTAGACTGAGAGAGTCTTCCCCCAGCCTGGGCTGTGTCCTCACTGGGCTGATCAGCACCTCCCACACCGGGAGCAGCCCTGGGGGTTTTAAGGAATATTTGAGTGCTTTGGGTGCTGCAGGTCTGGGGGGACCAGAGCTGGGTGGGCTCTGTCTCCATGGGCTCCTTGGGATTTCCCATTTGGAATTTTGGTGGCTCCAGGTCCTTGGCTGAAGCTCAGCCAGGACTGACGGAGGTGGAATCACTGCTTTGATTCCTGCTCCTCTCCAGCTGCTTTGCCTTCCTTTGTCAGCAAGGACCAGAGGTGCTCCCAAAGCAATAATCCCACGGGTTTCCTTCCTAACAGCACCAAAATATTCATCTGCCATTCAATGCTCTCTTCCTACAAACTGCTGGGTTTTTAGGTTTGACAGAAATCTCACCAGGCTCTGATTTCAGACATTTTTCTGCCCCATTTGCTGCTTGCAATGGTGATCAAATACAGAAAGTTCTTTATTTGGGAAGATAAATGCATTTATGCACTTAACTCCCTCAGTGTGAAAGGAGGAAATGCGCAAAGTCCTGGAGAAAGTGAATGATTACCCTCCATGAATGAATTTACATTAAAAGCATAGTGATTAGGGAAGAACAGTGATCTCGGTGATCCCAAGACTTGCAGCTCCAGGGACTTGCTCCCACCATGACTCAAGCCAGGCAGGTGAGGGTTCCAGGGATGGAGCTGGGCAGGTGGCACCACTCACACCTGCTTTTCCTCCACCCTGTGCAGGGCCAGCTCTTGGCCTTGCTGGTCTGTGGATTTCTTCCAGCTGTTATAGATACATTTTATATTGGTGGCTTTTTGCAAATATTAAAATGAATGTTATGTGTATAAGAATGAGAAATTTTGTTGTATTAATCTAGTTTTCTTTATTTCTGTTATTGATGAAATTTAGAAATAGTGCTATAATACATATATGTTAGGCTATGGCATAGCATTAAAATAAAAACTGCTTTTGTTTGTGTAACCCAAAGACTGAGGAAAAAAAAATAGCTGGAGAACTCCTGCATTTGTAAACTCTCTGATCCAGATGAGGACAGCAGTGCCCAGAGCTCTGGGGGAGGAATTTATTGCATTTCTGCTATCAGGGAATGTAAATCTCGATGGCACCAAGAGCATTGATCTATTGGGAAGGGGGCAAGAGAAAACTGAACAGAAGAAGCCCAAAGATCCTGAGAAGAATGTGTGAATATGTGTGAGAATTTATGGATATGGAGCAGGGTTCTGTTTTTAAGGGACAATCCTTTGTCAGTGAGGTGAATGCAGAGACACCCGGCCAGATCTGTGTACTTTACTTTATTTTTTATCTCCTAATTTTCTTTTTTTTATTAAACTTTTAAATCCTATAAAAATTATGTGAAGCTCGTTTTTCACACAGCTGAGGATATTCTGGATGCTGCAAGGCCTGCCAGGGACAGGGCTAGGGCAGGAGCAGGAGCCAGGCTGGAATCACGGCTGTCCCACAGCACACGGTCACTGCCAGCACATCTCCTCATCCCCCTCATGCCAGGGCTGCCCAGGACCGAGGATCTCCCCCGCCTTTGGAAATCTCTGTCACAAGCACTGCAGAGACAGAAAATGCCTTGGATTTGAAAGCAAACCCAAATCTCCACCGGGCTCCAGGAGACAAGGAAAAACATCAAAAGAAGGAAAGGTAAAAACCAGAATCTGGGGAAATGCGCAAATTCAGGGCTGGGAATTGAGCCCCGGGGCGAGGGAAGCTCTGTGTGCCAGCAGAGAGGGAGGGCAGAGGGCTGGAGAGTGTGAAAAACGAGGTTCACATAATTTTTATGGAATTTAAAAATTTAATAAAAAAACAAATAGGAGAAAAAAAATAAAGTGAAGTATACAAATACAGCCGGGTGTCTCTGCATTCACCTCACTGACAAAGGATTGTCCCTTAAAAACAGAACCCTGCTCCATATCCATAAATTCTCACACATATTCACACATTCTTCTCAGGATCTTTGGGCTTCTTCTGTTCAGTTTTCTCTTGCCCCCTTCCCAATAGATCAATGCTCTTGGTGCCATCGAGATTTACATTCCCTGATAGCAGAAATGCAATAAATTCCTCCCCCAGAGCTCTGGGCACTGCTGTCCTCATCTGGATCAGAGAGTTTACAAAAGGAAAAAAGATCTCCAGCTCTTTTTCAGTCTTTGGGTTACACAAACAAAAGCAGTTTTTGTTTTAATGCTATGTCACAGCTTAACATACATGTATTATAGCACTATTTCTGAGTTTCATCAATAACAGAAATAAAGAAGACTGTATTGTTACAGCTAAATTTTCTAATCTTATACATCTAATATTCATGATAATACTTGTGAAAAGCCAATAATATGATATGAATTTATAAGAAGAGGATGGCAGGGAACAAGCCCAGGGCAGCAGGGCCAGGGGCTGCTCCCAGGCACAGCCAGACCCTGGGCAGGGCAGAGGCTGCAGCGTGTGCTCCCCTCGGGGTGCAAGGGGCAGGATGATCTATTCCCCTCTGACTGTGATAATGAAACGCTTTCTATTCCCTCTGTGACTGGGAGGATGTTAAAGAGCAACTGGTGCCCGTTTCTGCAGCAGCAGGACCACGCAGTTTGTGTCTGAGCTCATTAAAAAAGGGCCAGGGAGCTCCGGGGGCTGCAGACCTCGTGGGTTTGTTTGGCTGCTGTCCTCAACAAATCATGGATCACTGGGGAAAGGCTGTGGGAACAGATAAGTGATGGCACAGCAGTGTTTGAAAAGGCAATGGGGTGTCCTGCAGTGCCAGAGTCTGGAGTGAGGGATGGAAACGATTGGGGAGAGCTGAAACAGGATTGACTGAGCTGAAACAGGGTGAACTGAGCTGAAACAGGGTGAACTGAGCTCAAACAGGGTGAACTGAGCTCAAACAGGGTTAACTGAGCTGAAACAGGGTTAACTGAGCTCAAACAGGGTGAACTGAGCTGAAACAGGGTTAACTGAGCTCAAACAGGGTGAACTGAGCTCAAACAGGGTTAACTGAGCTCAAACAGGGTTAACTGAGCTCAAACAGGGTGAACTGAGCTGAAACAGGGTTAACTGAGCTCAAACAGGGTTAACTGAGCTGAAACAGGATTGACTGAGCTCAAACAGGGTTAACTGAGCTGAAACAGGATTGACTGAGCTCAAACAGGGTTAACTGAGCTCAAACAGGGTGAACTGAGCTCAAACAGGGTTAACTGAGCTCAAACAGGGTGAACTGATCTCAAACAGGGTGAACTGAGCTAGAACAGGGTGAACTGAGCTCAAACAGGGTGAACTGAGCTCAAACAGGGTGAACTGAGCTCAAACAGGGTTAACTGAGCTCAAACAGGGTGAACTGAGCTCAAACAGGGTTAACTGAGCTCAAACAGGGTTAACTGAGCTCAAACAGGGTGAACTGAGCTAGAACAGGGTTAACTGAGCTCAAACAGGGTTAACTGAGCTCAAACAGGGTGAACTGAGCTGAAACAGGGTTAACTGAGCTCAAACAGGGTGAACTGAGCTCAAACAGGGTGAACTGAGCTCAAACAGGGTTAACTGAGTGTTCTGGGAACCCTGCCCTGTGCCCCTGCTCAGGTGAGACCCCACCTGCAGAGCTGGGACACAGCAGGACCTGGAGCTGCTGGAGAGAGCCCAGAGGAGCCACGGAGCTGCTCCAGGGCTGGGAGAGCTGGGAATGCTCACCTGGAGAGGAGAAGGATCCAGGGAGAGCTGGGAATGCTCACCTGGAGAGGAGAAGGATCCAGGGAGAGCTGGGAATGCTCACCTGGAGAGGAGAAGGATCCAGGGAGAGCTGGGAATGCTCACCTGGAGAGGAGAAGGATCCAGGGAGAGCTGGGAATGCTGACCTGGAGAGGAGAAGGATCCAGGGAGAGCTCAGAGCCCCTTGCAGGGCCTGAAGGGGCTCCAGGAGAGCTGGAGAGGGACTGGGGACAAGGGATGGAGGGACAGGAGCCAGGGAATGGCTCCCAGTGCCAGAGGGCAGGGATGGATGGGAGACTGGGAATTGTTCCCTGTGAAGGTGGGGAGGCCCTGGCACAGGTGACCTGTGCTTCAGGACTTTGCCTTTTCAGAAATCACTTCAGGCCCTGCACAGGCAGAGTGTGAAGACACCAAAAGGGGGAACAGCTCTGACCCTCAATCCCAGGCCAGCAGGGAATCAGCTCCTCCCTCTCAGGCTGGGCTTTTCACTCACATTTCACTCACATTTCCTAGCACGCTTCAGGAAATTCACATTTCTCTGTAAACCTCTTAAAAAGGCTTCCTGGGGTTGTTTGAGTTGAACTTTGTGTTGACCAGAAATAGCCAGGTGCTTCAAAGGGCAGCCCCTGCCTTGTTGCAGAGCTCCGTGGGATCTTTTGTATTCTGTGCCAAGAAAAGTGTTTTGGAAAGGTTTTCTGAGTCAAAGGTAATGATCTCTCAAGGTCTTGGCAAAGGAGCGAGGAATTTTTAAGCTGGTGAAAAGAGTGAACAGAAATAAACCCATCAAATAATGTATTAAAAAAAAGCTTAAGTGAAATGGGGCTGCTTAAATGTTTAAATGCAAAGGGTGTGGAGTTAAATAGTCCTTAATGTCCCTTCAAGGTCTTTAAGGTCCTTTCCATCCCGAACCATTCCGGGATCCTTTGCAGCAGCTCCTGTGTCCCCTCCCTCTGTTCCCAGTGCCTGGGGCTCTCCTGGCCCTGCTCTGCCACATTCCAGGCCTGGCAGGAACTGAGAATTCCCTGGAGGCAGAGCCAGCCAGGGCCTCTGGAGCCATCTGAGGGAGTGCTGGGTGGAACCAGAATCACCTGGGTTGGACAAGACCTCCAGCATCACCCAGTGCAGCCACTGAGGGCTGGACAAGACCTCCAGCATCACCCAGTGCAGCCACTGAGGGCTGGACAAGACCTCCAGCATCACCCAGTGCAGCCACTGAGGGCTGGACAAGACCTCCAGCATCACCCAGTGCAGCCACTGAGGGCTGGACAAGACCTCCAGCATCACCCAGTGCAGCCACTGAGGGCTGGACAAGACCTCCAGCATCACCCAGTGCAGCCACTGAGGGCTGGGAAGGAGATGCTGTCACTGCTGTGACCATGGATGAAACCTGCTGCTGCTGCTGCTGGGAGATGCTGGAGCTGGAGCCATTATTTTTTAATAAAATTGGAAATTACAGGAAAAAAAAAATCATCACTTTCCACTCGGCAGTGAGACCACACACAGAGAGGAGAAATTCCAGGAGCTGGAGCCTGGAAATGCTGATTCCACCCCCTTCCTTGGCTTTGCCATGAGGGGCAGCCCTGTCTTTGTTTCTCCTGGGAGCCTGTGGCTGGGGCTTGGAGCAGTCTGGGACAGTGGGAGGTGTCAACTCAGCCAGGAGAAACTACAGATTTATTTATAAATTTATATATTCATATATTTATATATTAATATGTTTATATATTAATATTTATTAATATAAAACATTTTTCTATATTTATTATATATAATATATATTTACATATATGCTTACTTACACATGTATATGTTATAAATATAAAAAATATAGATATATTGACAAAGATCTACAAATACAATAGGAACTATAATTGTATACTATATAGAAAACATGCATAATTTGAGGTTAGATATGAACAATTGTGTAGTTCCAAGCCTCCCTCTGCAGCTGGCCGTGCAGTGAACTCTGGCAGAAGGAGGGGAAGAGGAACCTCCCAAAGGTGAAGCCCTTGAACACCACAGGTTTTTAATAATCCAGTACCTGATCTTCTTAATTAGCTCACTGTTTTCTATAAATCTTCATTTAATGAGATCAAAGCAGCAAGGAGGCTCTTCCCTGACCCCTTGCTCCCCCAGCTCCCTCCACTGCAGCAGGAAGCTTTTCCTGGGAAACTCATGGAATTCTGGCAGTGAAACTTGGGAAATGGAAATGGAGCTGAAGGGAATGAGCTCTAGGATCAGGAGTGACAGGAATGAGCTCTGGGATCAGGAGTGATGGGAATGAGCTCTGGGATCAGGAGTGATGGGAATGAGCTCTGGGATCAGGAGTGACAGGAATGAGCTCTGGGATCAGGAGTGACAGGAATGAGCTCTGGGATCAGGAGTGACAGGAATGAGCTCTGGGATCAGGAGTGATGGGAATGAGCTCTGGGATCAGGAGTGATGGGAATGAGCTCTGGGATCAGGAGTGATGGGAATGAGCTCTGGGATCAGGAGTGACAGGAATGAGCTCTGGGATCAGGAGTGATGGGAATGAGCTCTGGGATCAGGAGTGATGGGAATGAGCTCTGGGATCAGGAGTGACAGGAATGAGCTCTGGGATCAGGAGTGATGGGAATGAGCTCTGGGATCAGGAGTGACGGGAATGAGCTCTGGGATCAGGAGTGACAGGAATGAGCTCTGGGATCAGGAGTGACAGGAATGAGCTCTGGGATCAGGAGTGACAGGAATGAGCTCTGGGATCAGGAGTGATGGGAATGAGCTCTGGGATCAGGAGTGATGGGAATGAGCTCTGGGATCAGGAGTGACAGGAATGAGCTCTGGGATCAGAAGTGATGGGAATGAGCTCTGGGATCAGGAGTGATGGGAATGAGCTCTGGGATCAGGAGTGATGGGAATGAGCTCTGGGATCAGGAGTGACAGGAATGAGCTCTGGGATCAGGAGTGATGGGAATGAGCTCTGGGATCAGGAGTGATGGGAATGAGCTCTGGGATCAGGAGTGACAGGAATGAGCTCTGGGATCAGGAGTGATGGGAATGAGCCCTGGGAATCCCTGGAGGTGCAGCTGGGATTTGCACACTGGGGACTGGGGCTGTGGGAGGTGACTTTGGGGACCCTGTGCCCCCCATTCTGTGACATGGGCAGGGGCAGGCACCACCCCAGCTGTGCTACCACAGAAACATCAAATCCCAGAATGGTTTGGGCTGGAAGGGACCCCAAATCCCACCCAACCCACCCAGCCATGGCAGGGACAGCTCCCACTGTCCCAATGTCCAGCCCCAATGTCCAGCCTGGCCTTGGGCACTGCCAGGGATCCAGGGGCAGCCACAGCTGCTCTGGCAATTCCAGCCCAGCCAGCAATTCCCAATTCCCAATCTCCCATCCATCCCTGCCCTCTGGCACTGGGAGCCATTCCCTGGCTCCTGTCCCTCCAGGGCCCTGGAAAAGCTCAGCTCTAATAAAAGACTTTGCCATCAGCACCCAGACGTGCTCGGGGACACTGGAAGCCATCTGTCGCTTTTGCAGGAGTGTGTGCACATGAAAAAGGAGATTTCTCCCAGTTTATTTCCAGATCTAATAATTCTGCGCTTAAAAACCTGGTCTATTCCAAATTTTACGTTCCTCAACCATTAGCAGTGATCTGAAATGGCAGAAAAACAACATCTCAGCTTTGGCTGAACCCCGTGAACTCTCACCAAACCCACCCTGGGCTGTCTGGGGTACCCCCCGACAACCTGACCACGGACCCCCTGCCCCCAGCCAGGCTCTGTCTGAGCCCATCGTCCCATCCTTTCCCTCCTCCTCCTCCTCCTCCTCCTCCCCTTCCCTGCAAGGTCGGGAGCAGCATCCTCCCTGCAGCCCGGCAGTGCAGGGGAGCACATCCCCGGGCACCGAGCTGCCATTTACTGTCACCCGCTGCCCTTTGAGGGGGACACAGGAGGGGAGGCACGGGGACAGCTCTGGGGAGGGGAGGGGAGGGGAGGGGAGGGGTGGGGAGGGGAGGGGAGGGGAGGGGAGGGGATGGGAGGGGAGGGGAGGGGAGGGGAGGGGAGGGGAGGGGAGGGGAGGGGAGGGGAGGGGAGGGGAGGGGAGGGGAGGGGAGGGGAGGGGAGGGGAGGGGAGGGGAGGGGAGGGGGTCTCCCCTCCCGGCTCCCCATGGCAGCAAATGAAGCCCCAGGCACATCCTGAAGTGTTTTGTTGTCTTGGCACTTCAGAGCCCAAGTTGCACAAACAACTGACATCAGCCGCTTGCAGCGTTTAAAGGGCTGCGGTAATAGCCACTAAACCCCTGCTGAATTGTACTTAAATGCAAAGGACCTTGACATTTTGTGAATTTAATTTAATACCTTTGTAGAGAGAAGCAATTACAGTTACATCATTATGTGCAATGGCCATGACTCCACGACTGGAGTCTCACTCTAACCAAGCGTGAAAGTATATTATTTGGGAATCCTTGTCTATTGTCAGAGGCTTTTAACCTTCCCTCCTTCCCCCAGCCCTGCACCCCCCGCTGCAAAATGTGAGAGCTTTTCTGTGCCCTGGGCTCTGCAGAGAAGCAGACAGGAAAGCCCACAGGAGAAGACTTCAAAGCACCGTGCTGGTGGTGTGGAGAAGAAAGGAACATTTGGGAAAGGGCAGGAATGTTTCTTACCCTATATAGAGATTTTATCCTGAATTGGAGTCTCAGGGAATGAGTTAGTAATGGAGAGTGGGGTTAGATGGGAGATTGGGAATTGGGAATTGCTGGCTGGGCTGGAATTGCCAGAGCAGCTGTGGCTGCCCCTGGATCCCTGGCAGTGCCCAAGGCCAGGCTGGACATTGGGGCTGGACATTGGGACAGTGGGAGCTGTCCCTGCCATGGCTGGGGGGGATGGGGGGGATTTGGGGTCCCTCTGGATCCAGCTGCCTTTGTGGTTCTGTGACTGAAGCTCTCCAGAGCCCTCGCTGCTGAAGGGACACAAACCACCAGGCAGCAGGGACTCGTCCAGGCTGCGTGGAAACAAAACACTTCCTGTTCTGCTACAAATATTGTGCAAAGTCCTGGGCACAGGGAAGGGAAAGGCAGGGCTGGTGCCTCCCTGCCCCGTGCCCTTGGCACAGCCCTGGGCCCAGCCCTGCCCACAGGAGCATCGGGAGCTCCAGAAGGATCCCCAGAACTGTAAATCCCGCAGGATGGAGGAGATGCTGTGGATCCCCGAGCCCAGGCAGGAGCCAGCAGTGCCAGGGCCACCAGAGGCTGCCTCTGGAGCAGTGACCCTGACCCTGTGCCCATGCTGGGGGAAGAGCTCCTGGGCCGTGGGCAGTGATGGGACCTGGGGAGGCTCTCTGGGGGCTCTGTCTGCTCCTCCTGCCCAAAGCTGCTCCTGATGAAGCCTTCAAGCGTGAAGTGGTGTGAGAGGAGCAGGCAGAGCCCCCAGAGAGCCTCCCCAAGCCCCATCACTGCCCGGGATCCTGCCCCCAGCACGGGCACAGGGCACTCACTGCTCCAGAGCCACCCTCAGAAATCCCTTTCCCCGGATTCCACGTGGGAAAGCAGGGAAGGCGCTGCTGGAAGCAGAGGTGAGCAGGATAAATGTCCTGTGAGTCCTCCCTCAGCTCTCCAGCCCTGGGAAGGGATTTAAAAGCCCTGTGGATGTGGCACTTGAAGGTTGGACTCGAGGGACTCTGAGGGCTTTTCCAACCGAAATAATTGCCTGATTTACAACTGTTAGCTGTGACATGTGTCTGCACACAGGGACATGCAGACCTTTGTGTCCTGAGCTCCTCCAGCCCTGGCAAATGGAATTCCTTCCTCTCCTGCTCTCCACCCGTCCAGCTCTGACCATGCTGATTTGTTTTCCCCTGTGACTGCCATGGTAAAACCATGGAAGAGGAGGAGAACTCCCACCCATGGCAGGAACAGCAAAAGGGGCTCTTCACAGCCAGAGCACACCAAGAAGTGTGAGCAGGGCAGGGCTGGAAAACAAAGCTCTGCAGGAGCCAGGGAGAGGAGAGGGGACAGGCTGGGACAGGAGAGGGGACAGGCTGGGACAGGAGAGGGGACAGGCTGGGACAGGAGAGGGGACAGGCTGGGACAGGAGATGGGACAGGCTGGGAGAGGAGAGGGGACAGGCTGGGACAGGAGATGGGACAGGCTGGGAGAGGAGAGGGGACAGGCTGGGAGAGGAGAGGGGACAGGCTGGGAGATGGGACAGGCTGGGACAGGAGAGGGGACAGGCTGGGACAGGAGAGGGGACAGGCTGGGAGAGGGGACAGGCTGGGACAGGGGAGGGGACAGGCTGGGAGAGGAGAGGGGACAGGCTGGGACAGGAGAGGGGACAGGCTGGGACAGGGGAGGGGACAGGCTGGGAGAGGGGACAGGCTGGGACAGGGGAGGGGACAGGCTGGGAGAGGAGAGGGGACAGGCTGGGACAGGGGAGGGGACAGGCTGGGAGAGGAGAGGGGACAGGCTGGGACAGGGGAGGGGACAGGCTGGGAGAGGAGAGGGGACAGGCTGGGAGAGGGGACAGGCTGGGAGAGGGGACAGGCTGGGACAGGAGAGGGGGCAGGCTGGGACAGGAGAGGGGACAGGCTGGGACAGGAGAGGGGACAGGCTGGGACAGGAGAGGGGACAGGCTGGGACAGGAGAGGGGGCAGGCTGGGACAGGAGAGGGGACAGGCTGGGACAGGAGAGGGGACAGGCTGGGACAGGAGAGGGGAAAGGGCCGGGGGAAGCAGGGGCACAGTCGGGAAACACTCGGTCAGTGCTGGCAGCAGGAACAAAGAGTGCCCAGGATAATGAGGAGCAGGGCTTGTTCTCCTGCTGGAGCTGCACTGCAGCTTGTGGGGTTTTTTTTTGGCTTGTTACAGAAAAAGATTAAATACAGCAGTAATCAGAGAATACAGTGGAAGCAATTGTGAGCTGGAAAAATAAGAGAAAAGAAAAAGAGGGAAAGAGATATGATGAGAATAATAACTGAAAAGAACACAAGCAGCTAAGTAGGCAGCAAATTGGGAGATAATTGTATCATTTAAATAAGGATGGCAAGAAAAGTTCAGTAATTGGTGTAAAGGTTCATGTGAGGTTGTTGTGCTCTCTGCAGCCCCAAAAAGAAATCAAATGCTTCACTGGGATAGGAAGAGTTTCCAAAGGTCTCCTAAATTTGTGTGTGGGATCGTGATCCGCTGCAGCCTTGAGGTTACTGAAACTCCCTCTCCCAGTTTTTTACTTGTAATCATTGAACCCCAGAATAGTTTGGGTTGGAAAGGGACCTTAAATCCCATTCCCAGCCCTGCCACGGCAGGGACACCTCCCACTGTGCCAGTGTCCAGCCTGGCCTTGGGCACTGCCAGGGATCCAGGGGTTCTGCTCTGGGTGTCTGTGCCAGGCCTGCCCTCCCTCCCAGCCACTTCCCTCACTCACTGAGCAGGTGAAAAGCTCTTTAGCACATTTTCCCACGATTTGTAACAATTGCATGAAAAATCTCCGCCGTCTCGATGTGTGATTGCAGCTCATCAAGGTGTCCTGCTCTGCAGGTCGGAATTCATCAGGAGAGGCTTTGCTCACCCTCCAGAGCCAAGGCTGGGGCAGGGGGCAGAGCCCAGGATGGCTGCTGAGGGATGGACACGGCAGGATGGAGGAGCTCTCGCTCTGTCCTGCAGCCTGCCTCACTCTCCACACTGTTCTCACAGGACCTGCAGTGTGAGTGTCCCCTGGGCTGGGACACAGCTCAGCCCGGCTGTCCCCTGGGCTGGGACACAGCTCAGCCCGGCTGTCCCCTGGGCTGGGACACAGCTCAGCCCGGCTGTCCCCTGGCTGTCCCCTGGGACACAGCTCAGCCCGGCTGTCCCTCCCTGTCCCTCATCACCCCACACATCCATTTGTGCCGTGTTTTCTCCCCATGACACCTCAATTCCCAGCTAATGGCGCTGGGATGAGCAGCTTGCCCGAAGGAGCTTTTCCTGTGTGTTGTTAAAGCTGAGAAATCGTCACGGTCATTAAAGCATCGAGGATAATGAGAAATGAAATCTCTCTGTCTGGGCTCTCAGACCTGACCTTTTGTTTGTTCTAAATATGTCAAATACATGAAATACAGAAGTGTGATAACATTTCTCTTCAAAAACCACTCAGGGATCTGATGATGTTCTACAAGGATAATTAATACCCCTGACTGGAGCAGCCTGGGATGCTCAGCCCAAACCATTCCGGGGTTCTGCGGTGTAACTCGCTCAGAACTGAAGGAAGATCGAGGTGTTCCTGTTTTGGTACCACTTGGGCACTTCTGTGCAGGGCCAGGGCTCGGGAGTGCACGCTCACCCATCACATCCCAAATTTCAGCAGGACAAGAGGAGACAGGGGAGGCTCAGGGTGGACAGCAGCAGGAATTTCCCCATGGAAAGGGCGCTCAGGCCTTGGAAGTGTCAGGAAAATCAATCCACAAACACCAGAGGTTCATGTCCAAAAAGGAGACAGAGGAGTCCTTTTACTTTATTCGAATAAAGGGACAGGCCATGGGGCATTCCCCTGGGGTCTCTCCAATTTTTGGAGGGCGCAGCCTCCTTTTTATCCCAATTTCCCGGCCGCTTGTCCCTTCTCCCTTTCCCCGTGGGCTGAGGGACTTGACAGGTACAGACTGCCCGGAATTCCTGACACCTGGGATACCTTCCCCTCAATCCGTAATCCCTTCTTAATTCTTAACTCTTGTGGAATTCACCGTGCTCTTTCCGTGCCTCTTTCATCTTTCAGTGGAACCCATCCCATTGTTTCTGTTGTCTCTCACTGAGAGCTGCATCTTCTCAGCAGCCCCACAGCTTCTTTGTAAAGACAAACCCGTCATTCCTCTCAGAAGTGCCCAGGGAGGTTTGCAGTGCCCAGCCCTGGAGGTGTCCCAGGAATTGCTGGAGGTGGCACTCGGAGCTCTGGGGACAGCTGGGACTGGCTGGGCTGGGAGGGATTTTCCAGCCTCAGGAATCCCGGGATTCTGTTCTATTCCATGGATTCTGTCCTGCAGTGTCATGGCACGAGTCCCTACACAGCCCGGACCCATCGCAGCCTTTTGTACCTTTTTACTTTTGAACACAATCACAAAAACCGGATCCCTGTCACGGCGAGGAAGATTTCTCGTGCCAGAGGCTGGATCTGGGCAGGATTATCGTGAGGAAGCTCGGGGCCTGTGCGGGGGGTGCCTTTACATGGCTTTTGTGCCCCGGTGATGTCAAAAGCTGCAGAGCACATCAGGCACATCAGGCACATCAGGTGTCACGGTCCCGCAGGCAGCTTCCCAAGGGAAGGGAATGATGCTCGGTGTGTCTGTGCTCCTGTCCCGGTTCCGCAGGCCCAAGGGAAGGGAATGATGCTCGGTGTATCCGTGCTCCTGTCACGGTCCCGCAGGCCCAAGGGAAGGGAATGATGCTCGGTGTGTCTGTGCTCCTGTCCCCGTCCCGGAGGCCCAAGGGAAGGGAATGATGCTCGGTGTGTCCGTGCTCCTGTCACGGTCCCGCAGGCCCAAGGAAAGGGAATGATGCTCGGTGTATCCGTGCTCCTGTCACGGTCCCGCAGGCCCAAGGAAAGGGAATGATGCTCGGTGTATCCGTGCTCCTGTCACGGTCCCGCAGGCCCAAGGAAAGGGAATGATGCTCGGTGTATCCGTGCTCCTGTCACGGTCCCGCAGGCCCAAGGAAAGGGAATGATGCTCGGTGTATCCGTGCTCCTGTCACGGTCCCGCAGGCCCAAGGAAAGGGAATGATGCTCGGTGTATCCGTGCTCCTGTCACGGTCCCGCAGGCCCAAGGAAAGGGAATGATGCTCGGTGTGTCCGTGCTCCTGTCACGGTCCCGCAGGCCCAAGGAAAGGGAATGATGCTCGGTGTGTCTGTGCTCCTGTCCCGGTCCCGCAGGCCCAAGGAAAGGGAATGATGCTCGGTGTGTCTGTGCTCCAGGCCTCTGCTCCTCCTGACATCCCCGGCACCGCTGCTCCTGCAGCCGGAGGCTCCTGCAGAAACCCACCCAGGAAAGGTGGGCGCTGATGTCTGTACAAAGCGCCCGATGGGAGAGGTGGGTGGCACTGTCTTTGGGTGGGTGTTAATGGCTGTTAATGAATGGGTGTTAATGGCTGTTAATGGCTCTGCCGAGCTCAAGCCGCAGGTTCCTTACAGAACCCGCACATTTTCACTCCTGAACTTTCGGGTAATGGACAATGGATCCGCACAAGGTCTCAGAGAGCCTCAGCCTGCCTGGGGAACGCCGGGTCCCGGGGGGATGTGCAGCGGGAGACTCGGGAAAGCTGCTGGGAAAGGAGGAGGGAAGGAGCGGCCGGGAATTGGGGATCCAAGGAGGCTGCAGCTCCCAAACACCGCGGGGCTGTGCCCAGGGGCTCCGGCCGGGACTGGGATGGAGCTGCCGGGATCCTGCGGACCCAGCCCGGCCACTGCACACCCGGCACAGAGCCCTTCCCGCTGGGGAGGAGCCGCACAGGGGCTGGAAGGGCTCGGGGGGTTCGGGGAGGAACCGCGGGGAAGGGATTGGGGTGACCCGGGCAGGGGGAAGGTGGGGTGGGGGGAGAAAGGGAGAGACCCCGGCAGGAGCGGCCCCGGAGCTGCGGGACGGGGGGGTCGGGGAAAGGGGAGGTTTGGGTAAAGGGGGGCTCGGGGAAAAGGGGGCTCGGGGAAAGGGGAGGTTTGGGCAAAGGGGGGCTCGGGCAGGGGTGGGACAGAGCGGCTCCTGCAGGTACACACCGGTGTGAAGCGGTGGGCACTGGGCAGACAGGGCTGGACAGCCCACCCTGGCCCTGGGCTCATCCCCACTGGGGGGGCTCCAGCCTCTCCCCGTTACATCTCCGGGGTGGGGGCGCTCTGGGATGGAGGGATGTGCGGGATGTAGGGGTACTCTGGGATGCAGGGGTACTCTGGGACGCAAGGATACTTTTTTTCTTCCTAAAATCCAATTTAAATCTACTTCCTTCAGCCTGAAGCCATTCCCCTTTGTCCTGGCATGCCAGGCCCTTGTCCCAGGTTCCTTTACCCACGGGCACTGCCCAGCCCCTTCCCTGCCGTGCTCAGGGGCTGTGGGGCAGAGCCAAGGGCACCTCACTGGAGCACCCCCATCCCTCAGGACCCGCACTGCAGCATCCCAGGACCCTTCCACTCCAAAAACAGCTTTTGCTGGTCCCCACGGCTCGCAGTGAAGATGGACTGCAGTGGTTTTTTGGACTGCAGTGGTTTTTTGGACTGCAGCCTCCCCCAGACTGTTTATTGTTGGCTGTGCTGCTTCCAAATGGTGATGGGCTTGAATTTAGGGGAACAAGATGGCCCCGACAGATGCAGGCGGTGGCTCCTGGCAGCTGGAGGCTGAGCAGCTGAAAGGGAAAGCATTTGCTGGGAGCCTTGGCAGCGGCTCAGGCTCTAAAAGCCCACCAGTGCTGCTGGGTGGAAGCTTTACAGCATCCACGGATCATCAGGCTCCGGAATGGGAAGAGGAGCGGAATTTGGAAAGCAGCGGCACAACCCCGGTGCTGTGTGTCCCCGATGGCCTCTCCGGAGTGTGGGGACAAGAGCGGGTCTGGCTGTGGGCACCGGCACTGCTGGGGCACGGGGCAGGGCAGAGCTGCCAGGGGCTGGCCTGGGAGCTGGGGGCAATATTTCATCCTGTCCTCACTGCTGTGGAGAGGCCAGCAGTTCCCAGTGCCATCCCAGCAGCTCCCAGTGCCATCCCAGCAGCTCCCAGTGCCATCCCAGCAGGTCCCAGTGCCATCCCAGCAGCTCCCAGTGCCATCCCAGCAGTTCCCAGTGCCATCCCAGCAGCTCCCAGTGCCATCCCAGCAGCTCCCAGTGCCATCCCAGCAGGTCCCAGTGCCATCCCAGCAGCTCCCAGTGCCATCCCAGCAGTGCCCAGTGCCATCCCAGCAGGTCCCAGTGCCATCCCAGCAGTGCCCAGTGCCATCCCAGCAGGTCCCAGCAGCTCCCAGTGCCATCCCAGCAGCTCCCAGTGCCATCCCAGCAGGTCCCAGCAGGTCCCAGTGCCATCCCAGCAGGTCCCAGTGCCATCCCAGCAGGTCCCAGTGCCATCCCTCAGCTCTGCAGAGGGTGAGCAGCCCCTGGCAGGACCCTGGGCCATCAGCAGGGGTTGTGACATGGAGGGTGGCAGCTGGCCCAGCCCTGTGCCTGTCACTGGGCTTTGTGTCACAACAGATGAGTCACTTTTATTTATTTATTTTTATGTTGCAAAAGAAAGTGTCTTTATTAATTACAGCTTGGTTTTATGGGGTGTTTTAAAATCATCATGTCTAACTCTGGTTGGTTGGTTGGCAGCTAGCTGCTCCCCTGCTTGGTTGGTTAGCTCACGAGGAGCTTGTCAGGGCTTTCTTTAGACTTTGTATTTCCCTTTTAACGATTTAGGATGGTTTTCACAGGTGTTGTCACAGTCACAGAATTCTTTCTCAGGAGAATAAGCAGATTTTGGTTGTTACAGGATTCCATTCTCAGGGGAGTTTGTCAGGCTGGCTCAGCTGGAGTAGTCAGGCCTGAACTTTGTTTTTCCAGGACTTTCTTTTGTAAGGTTTCACCTGTAACAGGGGCCAGCACTGCAGCTCCAGGGCACGGAGCACCTCCAGCACCTGGGAGCCAGGGCTTTACTGCTGCAGGTAAAATCCTTCTCCTGAGGCATCCCACTGCTCCTCCCGGGTGTCCCAGGCTCTGGGGTGCTGCTGGGGCAGTGCCAGCCTGGGCTCCTGCCCATCCCTGCCCATGGAACCTGCTCCCCTCGCAGTTATCCGTGCCAGAGCTGTGTCTGCAGCCTGTCCCGCTGGGGCTGAGCCTGGCACAGCACAAGGGGGGCTGAGACAGCAATTTTAGCTGTGGGAGAATCCCCTGGGGAATAAATCCAGATTTATCGTGGAAGCTCGGAGCCATTTGGGTTGGGAAAAGCCTCCAAGCCCTTCGAGTGTAACCAAACTCACCCTGTCCCCAGCCCCACACCTGCCAGGCAAGGCTTGCCCTGGGTGAATCCTTTGGAGCACCCCACTTGATCAGCATAAAGAAAACCAAGGAAGAGCTGCTGCAACAGGCACTCCCTGCAGGCTGCCACAGCAAGGGGCTTTTAGCACAATTAAATTTCAAAAGAAGAGTAAAACCTGCGCTTGCTGCTGCACATGAAAGGGACAAAGCTCCATTTCAGTGCTGACCTGGGGAAGCCATTTGTTAACTGGATTTTGTGATTTGCTGTGAATTTCCAGAACATTTTATAAACCAAATGTTTTCCTGGGCAGATGTGGTGAGGAGCTGCACACACCAATGTGGATGGGAGTGTTAGAAATGCAAATCATATTATTGGCTTTTCACAAATATTATAGTGAATGTTATGTGTATGAGATTAGAAAATTTCATTGTATTAATATAGTTTCCTTTATTTCTGTTATTGATGAAACTCAGGAGTAGTGGTATAATATATATATGTTAGGCTATGGCATAGCATTAAAATAAAAACTGCTTTTGTTTGTATAACCCAAAGACTGAGGAAAAAAAAATAGCTGGAGAACTCCTGCATTTGTAAACTCTCTGATCCAGATGAGGACAGCAGTGCCCAGAGCTCTGGGGGAGGAATTTATTGCATTTCTGCTATCAGGGAATGTAAATCTCGATGGCACCAAGAGCATTGATCTATTGGGAAGGGGGCAAGAGAAAACTGAACAGAAGAAGCCCAAAGATCCTGAGAAGAATGTGTGAATATGTGTGAGAATTTATGGATATGGAGCAGGGTTCTGTTTTTAAGGGACAATCCTTTGTCAGTGAGGTGAATGCAGAGACACCCGGCCAGATCTGTGTACTTTACTTTATTTTTTATCTCCTAATTGTCTTTTTTATTAAACTTTTAAATTCTATAAAAAATGTGAACCTCGTTTTTCACAGGAGCATCCTACACTTACTGTATCTGCTGGTCAGAGAGGACCCTTCATCCTTGTGAGGTTAAATCCAGCAGTTCTCTTAAAGCTGGGATTTAAAATGGGATTTAAAAACCCCCTAAATCCTGTGTGTTTGCTGGTGCCCGAGTACTGCCAATCCCCCAGGTGTGTGAATATCAATACCCAGCTTTCTGCCTCTTTAAAGGCAGCCACAGCTTTGGATTGAACACCTGGAATGAAATTTTAGCATGAATAAAAGATAAAGGGCGATGGTTTCGTGTTTGCCCCGTTTGTGAAGGGATGGCAGGAGCTGGTGCCAGCCCAGGCGAAATGGGAACTCTGCTAAAGGAGGGAAAAGCTTCCCTGGGAAAGGGAATCCTGTTATCCCACGGGGAAATGGGGACCATTGACACTTCAGGAATTACCACCTCCAGGTCAGGAATAGCAAAATGGGAGAGGATCCCTGTGGAATTGGCCTGCCCAGTTTAGTGGATGGGGAATTTCCTCTCCTGCTTGTGACCTGCAGGGATTGAGGCTTTGGGAAAGTATCAGCAGAGGTTTCCTGCGGCCACTTAACAGGGAATTCGGTTCTTTAGAGGATTTATCACCGAATTCCAGACTGGTTTGGGGTGGAGGGACCTCAGATCCCACCCATCCCCCCCAGCCATGGCAGGGACAGCTCCCACTGTCCCAATGTCCAGCCCCAATGTCCAGCCTGGCCTTGGGCACTGCCAGGGATCCAGGGGCAGCCACAGCTGCTCTGGCAATTCCAGCCCAGCCCCTCCCCACCCTCCCAACCCGGATTATTTCACTTGGTGGATTGTTCTGCCACCGTGCTGGGGGACACAGGGGACACTGGGGCGCTGGCACAGGGCTGGGGACACATTTCCAGTGCCTGCAGGAGCTCCAGGAGAGCTGGAGAGGGACTGGGGACAAGGGATGGAGGGACAGGAGCCAGGGAATGGCTCCCAGTGCCAGAGGGCAGGGATGGATGGGAGATTGGGAATTGGGAATTGCTGGCTGGGCTGGAATTGCCAGAGCAGCTGTGGCTGCCCCTGGATCCCTGGCAGTGCCCAAGGCCAGGCTGGACATTGGGGCTGGACATTGGGACAGTGGGAGCTGTCCCTGCCATGGCTGGGTGGGATTGGGATGGGATTTAAGGTTTTTTGAACCTGAACCATCCTGGAATTGTGTGACTGGCACAGGGCAGTGCTGGGGGTGTGGAGGGCTGGCAGCACATTCCCATGGGATAGGGAGAGGCCAGAGCATCCATCAGCACAGCCTGGGGATGAACAGAACCCTGAGTGGTGCCTCTGGCACAGCCTGGCCTCAGCTCTGGGGCACTGTCACATCTCCAGGACAGCAGCAGTGTGCTGGCATCCTCCAGGGGCTTTTGTTCCTATTTTCATCTCCCTTTTACCTGAACCCTTGCACTTGAGAGGAATGACGGGTTTGTCTTTACAAAGAAGCTGTGGGGCTGCTGAGAAGATGCAGCTCTCAGTGAGAGACAACAGAAACAATGGGATGGGTTCCACTGAAAGATGAAAGAGGCACGGAAAGAGCACGGTGAATTCCACAAGAGTTAAGAATTAAGAAGGGATTACGGATTGAGGGGAAGGTATCCCAGGTGTCAGGAATTCCGGGCAGTCTGTACCTGTCAAGTCCCTCAGCCCACGGGGAAAGGGAGAAGGGACAAGCGGCCGGGAAATTGGGATAAAAAGGAGGCTGCGCCCTCCAAAAATTGGAGAGACCCCAGGGGAATGCCCCATGGCCTGTCCCTTTATTCGAATAAAGTAAAAGGACTCCTCTGTCTCCTTTTTGGACATGAACCTCTGGTGTTTGTGGATTAATTTTCCTGACACACTGAACCCACCTCAGCTCATGGACTCCAGTTCTTCTCCCTGCTGTGTTTTTACTTTGCCTTCTCCCCACGGGGCAGTGCACGACGAGCTGTGGGTGAAGAGCCCCTTCCATGAGGTGCTGATCCAAGATAAAGCCTCATTTCCTTCTTTAGGGCCCATTTTTCCTTTCATAAAATGCCTTTCCAAGCTGTTTCTTGCTGTGTTTGTTTTCTCCCAGTGCCATATGGCTCGGTGGCTGCTGGCAGGGCTATAAATAATGCAGCAGCAGGAGGTGACACAAAGCAGGGCCTGGCGAGTGGGAGACTCCTCCGAGCAGCAGCAGCACCGTGACAAAGCAGAAAGAGACGGGAAAATGGGAATTCTTTGGTGCCTCCGAGCTGGGATTCAGCCTGGGCTGTGCAGGAGTGGCGTGGGGAGTGCTGCTGCCATGGGAAACTTTCATTGATGACAAATTTCCAGTCATGGGATGGTTTTGATGGGAAGGGATTTAGAGCCCAGCCAGTCCCAGCCCTGCCATGGGCAGGGACACCTCCCACCCTCTGCCAGGGCCTGGCCACCGTCCCAGGGGGGAATCAATCCCTTCCGTGCCTCTGACCCCGATTTTGCCCCTTTCAGCCCCAAAAGCAGCGCTCAGCTCGGGCTCTGAGCCGGGGATGTCCGGTCCTGCCACTGTGCAGCAGTGCCAGGTCAGAGCTGGGGATGCTGCAGAGCTTCTGCAGAAATTCAGCAGAAATTCAGCAGAAATTCAGCAGAAATTCAGCAGAAATTCAGCAGAAATTCAGCAGAAATTCAGCAGAAATTCAGCAGAAATTCAGCAGAAATTCAGTAGTAATTCATCAGAAATTCATCAGAAATTCATCAGAAATTCAGCAGAGCTTCAGCAGAAATTCAGCAGAAATTCAGCAGAAATTCAGCAGTAATTCAGTAGTAATTCATCAGAAATTCATCAGAAATTCATCAGAAATTCAGCAGAAATTCAGCAGTAATTCAGCAGAAATTCAGCAGAAATTCAGCAGTAATTCAGCAGAAATTCAGCAGAAATTCAGCAGAAATTCAGCAGAAATTCAGCAGAAATTCAGCAGAAATTCAGCAGTAATTCATCAGAAATTCAGCAGAAATTCAGCAGAAATTCAGCAGAAATTCAGCAGTAATTCAGCAGAAATTCAGCAGAAATTCAGCAGTAATTCAGCAGAAATTCAGCAGTAATTCAGCAGAAATTCAGCAGTAATTCAGCAGTAATTCAGCAGTAATTCAGCAGTAATTCAGCAGAAATTCATCAGAAATTCAGCAGTAATTCAGCAGAAATTCAGCAGAAATTCAGCAGTAATTCATCAGAAATTCAGCAGAAATTCAGCAGAAATTCAGCAGTAATTCAGCAGTAATTCAGCAGAAATTCAGCAGTAATTCAGTAGTAATTCATCAGAAATTCAGCAGTAATTCAGCAGTAATTCAGCAGAAATTCAGCAGTAATTCAGCAGAAATTCAGCAGAAATTCAGCAGTAATTCAGTGGGAATCTGACCAGGCAGGGACAGTTCAGGCTATTCCAGGGAAAGGTGCTTTTTAAGGTTTTAGCTCCCTTCTATTCCCAAACCATTCTGGGATTTCTTGAGAACCTGAACTGCCCCAAACCTGACTGTCCCCAAACCTGTGTCCAAACCTGACTGTCCCCAAACCTGGCTGTGTCCCCAAACCTGACTGTCCCCAAACCTGTGTCCAAACCTGACTGTCCCCAAACCTGACTGTGTCCCCAAACCGACTGTCCCCAAACCTGACTGTGCCCCCAAACCTGACTGTCCCCAAACCTGGCTGTGTCCCCAAACCTGACTGTCCCCAAACCTGACTGTGTCCCCAAACCTGACTGTGTCCCCAAACTGACTGTTCCTAAACCTGACTGTGTCCCCAAACCTGACTGTGTCCCCAAACTGACTGTTCCTAAACCTGGCTGTGTCCCCAAACCTGACTGTCCCCAAACCTGTGTCCAAACCTGACTGTCCCCAAACCTGGCTGTGTCCCCAAACCTGACTGTGTCCCCAAACTGACTGTTCCTAAACCTGACTGTGCCCCCAAACCTGACTGTGCCCCAAAGCATCCCCAAACGTGGCAGTGGTGAGGAGCTGCTGAGGGTGGGAGGAGATCTGCAGAACAAGGATGGGTTGATTTTCCCATGGGCACTGAGCATTCACTGGGCAGTTTGAGAGGTCTTGTTCTCAAAACCCAATGCCAGGTTTGGTTCTCAAAACCCAGGGCCAGGTTTGGTTCTCAAAACCCAGGGCCAGGTTTGGTTCTCAAAACCCAGTGCCAGGTTTGGTTCTCAAAACCCAGTGCCAGGTTTGGTTCTCAAAACCCAGGGCCAGGTTTGGTTCTCAAAACCCAGGGCCAGGTTTGGTTCTCAAAACCCAGGGCCAGGTTTGGTTCTCAAAACCCAGTGCCAGGTTTGGTTCTCAAAACCCAGTGCCAGCTTTTCTATGGGGACACAGCATGGCCAGAGATTCCTGCTGTCAGTAAGGAACTCAGAGTAACCTGTGTGTAACCTGTTTGTATGGTGTGCAGTGCTGCTGATGCCACACAAATCCCTGGATTTATTGATCTCTGTGTCGGGCCCTGCTGATGCTGTTGGTAATTCCAGATCCCTGCCCTGCCCTTTCCCTTATCTCCCAACACCAAGGGCAAAACCCTTTCAGGATGTTGAAGGGAAATTACCATTCCCAAGCTTTACACATATTCTTTTGATTGCCACCATAATTTTTAAAGCAGGGCAACGTTGAGCTGTGACTGCAGATCAATTTTTCTATTTTTTCCTGGTCTTTGTCCCTTGCTTTTGTTACAGAAGGAAATCCAATGTGTGCCCGGAGGTGCTGCAGTCCTGGGAGCCTCTCCTGGAAGGAGGGGTGAATCCAGGGATCTCCTGGGTTCCTTCTCCCCTTCCTCCCTCCTCTCCAGGCCTGGGGAACTGCCACAATTCCAGCAGCTTTCCCAGACACAGAAAACACTGAACTGTAACAAATATTTACAGGCAGCACCTCCCTGAGCTGGTCCTGCCCTCCTGCCCATGCATGTCTGTCCCTGACCCTTCAGCCTGGATAAACCCAGGGTGCTGGCACCCACAGGGAGCCTCCTCCTTATTCCTGTGTGTGACCCTGGCACTGTTCCTGTAGAGCCAGGGGCTCTGAAGGCTCAGCCCTGGTGCTCCAGGGCTGTTCCCCACTCCTGGCACAGAGCTGTGGGCACAGAGAGCTCAGTCCTGGTGCTCCAGGGCTGTTCCTCACAGCTGGCACAGAGCTGTGGGCACAGAGAGCTCAGTCCTGGTGCTCCAGGGCTGTTTCCCACTCCTGGCACAGAGCTGTGGGCACAGAGAGCTCAGTCCTGGTGCCCCAAGGCTGTTTCCCACTCCTGTGGGCACAGAGAGCTCAGTCCTGGTGCTCCAGGACCTGTCCCTGCTTCGTGTCCCTTCTGTTGAATTGTTCTGCGTTGGCCAGGGCAGGGCACCCCTTCCTGCTGGGTTTTGTAGGGAGTTTGGGTTGGGTTGGGTTCTTGCAGACATTCCAGTGCTGTGGGAAGCTCTCCCTCGTGTCTCTGTCGCTTTTGAACTGGAATTATCCCGTGGGGCAGCTCGGGGTGAGAAGCTGGGCTGTGGAAGGTGTCCCTGTGCAGGGGTTGGATGGGTGGAAGGTCCCTGCCAGGTTCTGAAGCAGGGAACAGCTCCCAGCTGGCTTTTGCAGCTCAGCATTTCCCAGTTTTTGCAGCAGCAGCACTTTCCTGGCTGGGAGAGGCTCCCTGGGAGCCCTTCCCACAGCCAGCCCTTGGCTCTGTCTGCTCTCTCCCAACTCCAAGGAATCTCATTTTGGTGATGCAGCTTCTGCAACCCCTATGATTTTCCTTGTCAAAACAATGTGTACAAGTGTGGGATTTTGACATTAGGACTTTCAGGCTAAATTTTGATTGGGTAAATTTAAAAATACTGTCATTTATCAAGCACTTCTGCTCGGTTGTGAAGGCAGTGAGAAATAATGATTGATACAGGGTTGGGAACTTCTCCTTCAATCTTCTCTGGCCTGTCATTAAAAAAATATTGCAGCTCAGTCCATGGCCTGTGCATTTGTCTCCCGTGAAATTTTGCAAGGTCAAAGGATTGTCAACAGAACATCAATATCCACAATGTATTATCCTGTATCTTGAGAACAAGTGCAGAAATAACAAGTTTGCTGCCAGCCTGGTAATACCAACTCACATCAGTCATTTATCAGGAGCTGGAATTGATAAAGAAGAAAATCTCTTTGCCAGGGCTGTTGTTTTCTTGGATTTTTCAGGTTGGTTTGTTGTGTTTTAGGGCTTTCAGCAATTCCTGCCTGGCTACAGCTGCTGCCAGTGGGAGGTTTGGAAATGCTAAGTTTTAGTTTATAAACATCTAAGCCAGTTTTGCTTTAGGGTGCAGCAGGGAGCGTTTTATGGGGTCATTAATTTTTGTCTGGAGTGTGATGTGTTGGTGTCTTCGTTCCCTGGGGTTCCTGATTCACAGCCCCACGGGACACCTGCAGAGTCTGCTGCCAATTAACACCAGGCCCTTTGTACCCCAATTAATCTGGGCGATTCTCATCGGGAGCAGTTGGCTGGAGAGCCCCAGGCGGGCAGGAGAGTTTGTGCACCCGCTGCAAACCCCTCCTGGAGGGGCTCTGGGGACTGAGCTCTGGGTTCAGGTGCTTTTGGAAAATCCTGGGATGGTTTGGGTTAAAGGGACCTCAAACCCCACCCTGTGCTCCCCCTGCCATGGCAGGGACACCTCCCACTGTGTGGGACACCCCAGGGATGGGGAAACAGCAGCAGGGAAACAATTTCTTCCCAATATCTGATCTAAACCTCTCCACTTTTTAATCTTTTAGTTCAAAGCCATCCCCCCCTTGCTTCTATCAGGATTTTCCTGCTGGTTCCAGCAATGTTCATCACCAAAACAAACAAATAATCTGTTTCTCTCTCCCACCACCCCCAGTCAGCATTTTTGGTTTAAGTTAGGGCAAATATTGTTCTCCCATGGTTATACCAGCTACAAGTGCAGCAGGCAAAGCCACTAAATCCTGCTTTGGAATAAACCTGGGAATTCTGATTCTACAAGTGGCAGTAGAAACAGGATGGATAATATGTGTAAATCAGTGGGTTTGGGAAGGGAGTTCCCCAAGTGATTTAAAATGCAATTTCAACCCCTTAATTTCACTTTTAAAAGATCCGTGGTTGCAATAATTCTGGTGTGATTGATCAAACTCAGCCTAGCAGGATCAGCTGGTCCTAACTAGGCCCTGCCTAATCTGAGCTGCCCCTGCTCAGCTTTGGGAGGGCTGGTGGCCCTGCAGGGGAGGTGTAGGAGACACTTTCTGGGTGATGGTCTGAGACACAGCAAAGACCTTTATAATTGAGTTAGGTGTTAGGAGTTTATTTCAGGGCGTGGGAGAGAGAGGGAGCCTGCTATGAGCCAGCAGATAGAGCTCAAAGCAGGCTCAGAGGGAACAATACAAAAGGGGGTAAAATATGAATACATGAGCTCAAGACTTCGGATTGCTGAGAGTGACAGAACAGAAGTGAGAGAGCTGGGAAAAAGGATAAAGAAGAGCAGGAAAGAGCAGCAAGAGAACGTAATAAGAGAGACAAGAGAAAACAAGAGAGCTAAGAGAGCGTAGCAAGAGAGAACTCTCTTTTACAATTACTTATCTAACTTATACATTGAATATTCTATTCCTTTACTAACCAATCTTTCTAAGTGTACTAATACAGTAACATTTGTGTGTGACCTATAGAAATCACTGCTTTTGCATATTTTTAGTTATCTCAGGGTCCTTCAGACCTTTCCTAATGAGGCTGGGGAGAGGGGTCTCAGCTCAGTTTTACTGGGGGACAGAATGTGTTCTGGCACACCAGCCTGGTTTCTTTGAATTATTCAAACCGTGCTTTCATTTCTATTTCTTCCTTAGCCTTTCTGGCTAAGGAGTCATATTTATAATTCCTTTCTAATTCTACCTTCCCAAGAGGGAGGCACTGGCAGGGTCCTGGCCCTGTCCCTGCTGGGAGGTGAGTGATTCCCAGGGCTGAGCAGGACACTCTCCAAGTCTGACTTCTTCTGTTTTCCTGGTCCTGTGATGCTGGAATGTGGTAGAAGCATGGTTTAGTCTGGTTTAACGTGGATTTTCAAAGAAGCTGCTGTAAAAGGGGTTGAACCCTCCTGGATTTTGGGCTGTGGTGGTGTGGCCCCTGTGGGTGGTGCTGAATGTAGAATTGGCTGCTGGGGTGGTTTTGTTTTGGTTTTTTAGTAGTTGTGTGTTTTCCATGCTGAAGGCAGCAGAGCACAGGTGAGGTGTTATAAATTCATATCATATTATTGGCTTTTCCCAAGTATTATCATGAATATTAGATGTATAAGATTAGAAAATTTAGCTGTAATAATCTAGTTTTCTTTATTTCTGTTATTGATGAAACTCAGAAATAGTGCTATAATACATGTATGTTAAGCTGTGACATAGCATTAAAACAAAAACTGCTTTTGTTTGTGTAACCCAAAGACTGAAAAAGAGCTGGAGATCTTTTTTCCTTTTGTAAACTCTCTGATCCAGATGAGGACAGCAGTGCCCAGAGCTCTGGGGGAGGAATTTATTGCATTTCTGCTATCAGGGAATGTAAATCTCGATGGCACCAAGAGCATTGATCTATTGGGAAGGGGGCAAGAGAAAACTGAACAGAAGAAGCCCAAAGATCCTGAGAAGAATGTGTGAATATGTGTGAGAATTTATGGATATGGAGCAGGGTTCTGTTTTTAAGGGACAATCCTTTGTCAGTGAGGTGAATGCAGAGACACCCGGCCAGATCTGTGTACTTTACTTTATTTTTTATCTCCTAATTGTCTTTTTTATTAAACTTTTAAATTCTATAAAAATTATGTGAAGCTCGTTTTTCACAATCCCCAATGTCCCCCTGTGTCAGGGCTGCATCTCCCAGCCCTGTGCAGCCTGAATTTTCTCCCTGTCCGCTCTGATCTCTGCCTGTGTGACCCTGATGGGGACAGACTGCTCCGGGTGCCTGCAAGGGAGGTGGTTCTGGGCTCTGCTGCTCTGACCAGGAATGAATTTCCCTGTTCCTGTCAACAGCTTTTTACCTGCTCTTGTCTCAGGCTGGCTGGATCAGTGTGTTCCTGCCCGGACCGTGAGGATCCAGCGGATCCGTGAGCTGACAGCTCTGGCCCATCACCAGAGATCTGCTGAGCTGGGGAAGGAAATACTCCAGCCCTGGAATCCTGGAGGGATTTGGCTTTGTGAAAAATGAGCTTCACATAATTTTTATAGAATTTAAAACTTTAATTAAAAAGACAATTAGGAGATAAAAAATAAAGTAAAGTACACAGATCTGGCCGGGTGTCTCTGCATTCACCTCACTGACAAAGGATTGTCCCTTAAAAACAGAACCCTGCTCCATATCCATAAATTCTCACACATATTCACACATTCTTCTCAGGATCTTTGGGCTTCTTCTGTTCAGTTTTCTCTTGCCCCCTTCCCAATAGATCAATGCTCTTGGTGCCATCGAGATTTACATTCCCTGATAGCAGAAATGCAATAAATTCCTCCCCCAGAGCTCTGGGCACTGCTGTCCTCATCTGGATCAGAGAGTTTACAAATGCAGGAGTTCTCTGGCTGTTTTATTTTTCCTCAGTCTTTGGGTTACACAAACAAAAGCAGTTTTTGTTTTAATGCTATGTCACAGCTTAACATACATGTATTATAGCACTATTTCTGAGTTTCATCAATAACAGAAATAAAGAAAACTGTATTAATACACCAAAATTTCTCATTCATTTTAATATTTGTGAAAAGCCAACAATATGATCTGTATCTATAACAGGCTGGAGAATCTGTGGGTTGGAGCTGCCACTGGTGCTGGAGCAGGTCAGAGGAGCTCAGCAGCTTTGGAGAGTCTGGAGCAGGGAAATCGATGCTGCCCAGGCTGTAATTAAAGGTGCTTAAGGCCCATTAGCAGAGCTTGTAAAAATGCTCTTTAATCCAGTTTAATAAATGGGAATCCTGGTTTAATTGCTTTATGAAAATGATGTGTGGGCTGCTTTCCATAGGTGGGATTGGTGTTGCTGTGATATGAGCCAGGGATATCCAGACTCCAGCCCCAGCCTGGGGTGGCAGGAGCTCTGCTGGCTGTGACAGTGACACCCTCACTGTCACCTGCTGCAATCCCTGCCCCAGGACCTGCTGCAGGAGCCAGGCACTGGCTGTTGTGATGATCTCCTCTCCTGGAAACATTGCAGGATTGTGTGGAAGCTCTAATCCCTGCTCAGTGTGGGGCTGAGGGCTTCTCCCAGCTCTGCCAGGACAGCCTGGGCGAGGAGGAGCTCCTGCTGTTCCTCCCGTGGAGGGGATGGGGATGAGAGGAGCTTTCAGGTCCCTTCCAACCCAAACCTCTCTGTACTCTGAATTTCCCTTCCCTGCCAGGGGAGCTCACAGCTCTGTGCAGAGGGGTTTGGGAACACACTCGGTGTTTGTACAGGGCTGGGTCCGGCCCTGGGGCTCTCTCAGCTGCCCTGGAGTGCCACAGAACAAGCAAACCCTCTCCTTTTCCTTACAGAACTTCCAGAGCTGGCTCCTGCTCTGCCACGGTGTCCACGGAGCCAGGCAGGCAGAGGGAGCAGGATGGGTCAGGGATCAGGCTGCTGCCAACTCCTCCAGAATTAAACATCCTCAGCAGGCAGCTCTGGGCACTGCTGGGCACTTCCAGAGCAATCCCAGGCCAAACAGCAAGGAATGTGCTTGGAAATCCCTTTTCTGTGTTTTTGAAAGGGTGTGGATAAGCCAAGGGGACGTGGCCTTCAATGGAGGGCAGGGATGGATGGGAGATTGGGAATTGGGAATTGCTGGCTGGGCTGGAATTGCCAGAGCAGCTGTGGCTGCCCCTGGATCCCTGGCAGTGCCCAAGGCCAGGCTGGACATTGGGGCTGGACATTGGGACAGTGGGAGCTGGCCCTGCCATGGAATGAGGGGCTGGGATGGGATTTCAGGTCCCTTTGAACCCAAACCATTCTGGGATTTGCTGCTTCTAATTCCAAATGCAGGGGTGGATTTTGTGTAGCCCAGCACAGTAACAGAGGGATTGTCCCAGCCCAGGGTGGAGATTCAAACCCACCTTGGGGTGTCCTTGCCCCATTTCAGGGGAGCTCCTCTGGGAAAAGAAACAGCAAAGAGGGAACTCCCTAAATGTCTGTCGTGTCCAGCTGCTTTTGGGGACTGGGATGGGCTGAAACAAGGAGAGGTCTCTGTTAGGAGCAGTAGGAGATTGGAGCTGACCCTGCTGGGAGTCACTGCAGGGACCAGTTAAACTCAGCACTTGGTATCTGGAATTCAGAGCAGAGCTGCTGGCAGCTGCACCTCTGCTGGGCAGCCCTGGAGGTGCTGGGATGCTTCCCCTGGGTTTTTCATTTGTTTTTTTGGTTAAACTTCCAGATCTGCAGAGTTTGGGAAGGGAGGGGAGAGCTCCCCCAGCCCCTCAGCGCTGGGAGTTCTGGGCTTGGTGATCTCGGTCAGAACTCAGTGAGAATCCTTCTGATTCACCCTGGGTTGGAGCAAACTACAGCTCACTGGTCTTGGGGGTCCTGGAAGCATCTCTGGCATTGAGGAGAAAGTAAAGTTTATGAAAACAAAGGAGAAACGTGAAGATGATGAGGACAAAACGATCAAGTGACCATTGATAATAATTCTCACTTCTGCTCTCTTTCAGCTCCTTGCCAATCCCTGGCTGTTCTGGCCCCGGGTGCTTTTCCCCTGCCAGGCTCCCATTCCAGCAGTCCTAGAATCCTGTTGTGAAAAACAAGCTTCACATAATTTTTATAGAATTTAAAAGTTTAATAAAAAAGACAATTAGGAGATAAAAAATAAAGTAAAGTACACAGATCTGGCCGGGTGTCTCTGCATTCACCTCACTGACAAAGGATTGTCCCTTAAAAACAGAACCCTGCTCCATATCCATAAATTCTCACACATATTCACACATTCTTCTCAGGATCTTTGGGCTTCTTCTGTTCAGTTTTCTCTTGCCCCCTTCCCAATAGATCAATGCTCTTGGTGCCATCGAGATTTACATTCCCTGATAGCAGAAATGCAATAAATTCCTCCCCCAGAGCTCTGGGCACTGCTGTCCTCATCTGGATCAGAGAGTTTACAAATGCAGGAGTTCTCTGGCTATGTTTTTTTTTTCCTCAGTCTTTGGGTTACACAAACAAAAGCAGTTTTTATTTTAATGCTATGCCATAGCCTAACATATATGTATTATACCACTATTTCTAAATTTCATCAATAACAGAAATAAAGGAAACTGTATTAATACAACAAATATTTCCCATTCTTATACACATAACATTCATTTTAATATTTGCAAAAAGCCACCAATATAAAATGTATCTATAACACCGTGCAGCCTGCACTCATTTATTGAAGATATCTTCATCTTTAACCCTTCAGGCTGGGCAGCTCCCACTGCCTTTGCTGTGAGCATCTGTCAGTGCCACAGCTGTAAAATCCCCTTTTCCCAGCTCTGTCTGAGCTGTGTGGATCCATGCTGGATGGAAACCTGCCCGTGTTCAGCTCCTCTGAAGCAGCTGTTTTCCCTTTCCCGTGGACATTAAGACAGAGTCATTCTAGCGTTCTTAAGCTTGATCTCTTTTAATCCTTCTGCTTCTTGGGTTTATCTGCCTCGTGTTTAACCTGCTCTGTGGTTAGAGGGGCACAGCAGCCAATGTTAGAGACAGCTCTGGTGCTGTGGGCAGAGGAATTTCAGCTCTAAAAAACCCAAAGATAAAAATTCCCCATCCAGCTGCTCTGGGGCTGTGGTTTGTTCTTGCACTAAAGCTCAGCCTGCACCTCCCAGCATTTCCAGATTCCTGGCTGACAAAAATCCCTGGAATCAGATGCTTTTACAGATCCCTGCCATTTATTGTTCCCACTGACTCCAAAAGCCTCAGCCAGGCACGGTGAGGTGTGAAACATCTCTTCCCCCACACAGAACTGCCTCTGATGGTTAAAAGTGTGAGAAGAAAATCTGGGCCAGTGGGAATGACATGAGCTTTAAGGTTCCTTCTGACCCAATCATTCCATGATTCTAAAAGCCTCCTGCTAAGGCCAATGCAACACCTCTGGTGATCTGTATGGAGAGATGAAAAATCCCAAACAAAAACCCCTCAGTAGAAATGAGAAGGAAGAAATCAGATTTTCTGCACAGTTGTTGCAGCCAATTTTCTTTTCTGTGTGAGTCCCAAGCTCTTTTGGGCTGCTCTGAGCTGTGGTTCCCTGTGCTGGGCCACGTCCAGGAGCTTCTCCTGCTCCCCAGGTGCCTGCTGGACACAGGATTGCTTTGTGGGTGTAACCATGGAATTATTTATGCTGGAAAAATCTGTAAGATAGAGTCCAGCTGTCCCCCAGCACTGCCACTGACCCCTGTCCCCGAGTGCCACATCCACATGGCTTTAAATCCCTGCAGGGATGGGGACTCCAGCCCTGCCCTGGGCAGCCTGGACAGCCCTTTCTGTGATGGAATTTTCCCAGTATCCAGCCTTCCCTTCCCCTGGCACACCTTGAGGCTGTTTCCTCTTGCTGGGTGTTTGTTAGCTGCAGAGGAGAGCCCAATCCCGTGCTTCATCCTGCAGGGAGAGGAGAGGAAAGGGCAGAAAACCCTGGGGACCCTCTGGGCCAGCAGAATCCCCCTTAAACCCTTCCCACCTCCTCCTTCCCTCCGAGCTCCTTTCCTGGCTGGAGGCACTGGCAGTCCTGGGCTGGGGTGGAGCTCCCCCGTTCTGGAGTTGGGAGAAAAGGACAATTCCCTTTCCCAGTTGCTCTCCTGTTGCAGTCCACAACCTCGGGATCTCGTCCAGGGAGCTGCAGGGTTCTGGGGAGCAGCATGGAACACCAGCCAGACGGGTTCTGTCCATGGAACCATTTATTCAGCACGGGAACAAACCCAGATCCAGAGCAGAGAGCCCCAAACAGAGGCAGGGCAGGGGTTTTTGAGGGACAGAACCCCCGAGGGTTTCCACCCTTGAGGGTGGAGTTCAGGGTCAGGGAGCACTGGAAACACAGCAAGGGAGAACCCCCAGGGACCCAAACCTGATCAGAACCCCTGGGCCACCCTTCACAAGGGGTTTGGGGTGGGACAGTGGAACTCTGCCTGCCCGAGGCACATCAAAACAATCTCCCTTTGGGGCGGCTCTGCTTCTGGACTGGTTCTGGACTGGTTCTGGACTGGTTCTGGACTGGTTCTGGCTGTGCCAGCCCAGGCTGGGCTCGTTCTGGGGGTCATTGCTGCTCCCCTGAGATATTTCTGGCAGCAAAGAGCCCACAGACCCACAGCCTGCACTCCGTGTCGTGTCTCTGCTCCTGGCTGGAGCTGGGGAGAAGCAGGAGCTGAGCCAGGGATGCTCCAAGCCCTGCTCTGTGCTGCTCTGTGCCCTGCAGCCTCCCCCAGAGCCTGTCCTGGGCCTCACCAGCCCTGCCGAGCACCCCAGACCTGATCAAGGCCCTCTTTAGGACAAACATTCGAGTTAAATCTGTTTCCGAACAGGACCTGTCATGTGTGACCAGTTTGGGTTTTATCGAGGTGTGAAGCACACCCTGCCCTCCAGCAGCGACAGCAGCGCCCTTTGTCAGGAGATCCGGGCTCTGGGGTGACACTGACACAGAAACACTGACACGGAAACACTGACACAGAAACATTGACACAGAAACACTGACACAGAAACACCGACACAGAAACACTGACACGGAAACACTGACACAGAAACATTGACACAGAAACACCGACACAGAAACACCGACACAGAAACACCGACACAGAAACACTGACACAGAAACACCGACACAGAAACACCGACACAGAAACACTGACACAGAAACACTGACACAGAAACACTGACACAGAAACACTGACACAGAAACACTGACACAGAAACACCCGCACAGAAACACCCGCACAGAAACACTGACACAGAAACACTGACACAGAAACACCGACACAGAAACACTGACACAGAAACACTGACACAGAAACACTGACACAGAAACACCCGCACAGAAACACTGACACAGAAACACTGACACAGAAACACCGACACAGAAACACTGACACAGAAACACTGACACAGAAACACCGACACGGAAACACCGACACAGAAACACTGACACAGAAACACTGACACAGAAACACTGACACAGAAACACTGACACAGAAACACCGACACAGAAACACTGACACAGAAACACTGACACAGAAACACCGACACAGAAACACCGACACAGAAACACTGAAACAGAAACACTGACACAGAAACACTGACACAGAAACACTGACACAGAAACACTGACACAGAAACACTGACACAGAAACACCGACACAGAAACACCGACACAGAAACACTGACACAGAAACACCCGCACAGAAACACTGACACAGAAACACTGACACAGAAACACTGACACAGAAACACTGACACAGAAACACCGACACAGAAACACTGACACAGAAACACTGACACAGGAGCACCGACACAGAAACACCGACACAGAAACACTGACACAGAAACACTGAAACAGAAACACTGACACAGAAACACCGACACAGAAACACTGACACAGAAACACCGACACAGAAACACTGACACAGAAACACTGACACAGAAACACTGACACAGAAACACTGAAACAGAAACACTGACACAGAAACACCGACACAGAAACACTGAAACAGAAACACTGAAACAGAAACACTGACACAGAAACACTGACACAGAAACACTGACACAGAAACACTGACACAGAAACACTGACACGGAAACACTGACACGGAAACACCGACACAGAAACACCGACACAGAAACACTGACACAGAAACACTGACACAGAAACACCGACACAGAAACACTGACACAGAAACACTGACACAGAAACACTGACACGGAAACACCGACACAGAAACACTGACACAGAAACACTGACACAGAAACACTGACACAGAAACACCGACACAGAAACACTGACACAGAAACACTGACACAGAAACACCCGCACAGAAACACTGACACAGAAACACCGACACAGAAACACTGACACAGAAACACCGACACAGAAACACTGACACAGAAACACTGACACAGAAACACCCGCACAGAAACACTGACACAGAAACACCCGCACAGAAACACCCGCACAGAAACACTGACACAGAAACACTGACACAGAAACACCGACACAGAAACACTGACACAGAAACACCGACACAGAAACACTGACACAGAAACACTGACACAGAAACACCGACACAGAAACACCGGCACAGAAACACTGACACAGAAACACTGACACAGAAACACCGACACAGAAACACTGACACAGAAACACTGACACAGAAACACCCGCACAGAAACACTGACACAGAAACACTGACACAGAAACACTGAAACAGAAACACTGACACAGAAACACTGACACAGAAACACCGACACAGAAACACTGACACAGAAACACCGACACAGAAACACTGGGAATCCCTGGAATGAGCTGGGAACCCCTGGGAATGCTCTGGGTACCCCTGGATTGTGCTGGGGACCCCTGGATTGTGCTGGGGACCCCTGGAATGTTCTGGGGACCCCTGGGAATGCTCTGGGGACCCCTGGAATGTTCTGGGGACCCCTGGATTGTGCTGGGGACCCCTGGGAATGCTCTGGAGACCCCTGGAATGTTCTGGGGACTCCTGGAATGTTCTGGGGACCCCTGGAATGTTCTGGGGACCCCTGGATTGTGCTGGGGACCCCTGGATTGTGCTGGGGACCCCTGGAAATGTTCTGGGGACCCCTGGAATGTTCTGGGGACCCCTGGATTGTGCTGGGGACCCCTGGAATGTTTCTGGGGACTTCTGGGAATGCTCTGGGGACCTCTGGATTGTGCTGGGACCCCTGGAATGTTCTGGGGACCCCCGGAATGCTCTGGGGACCCCTGGAATGTTCTGGGGACCCCTGGAATGTTCTGGGGACCCCTGGAAATGTACTGGGGACCCCTAGAATGTTCTGGGACCCCTGGGAATGCTCTGGGGACCCCTGGAATGTTTCTGGGGACCTCTGGAATGTGCTGGGGACCCCCGGGATTGTGCTGGGGACCCCTGGAATGTTTCTGGGGACCCCTGGGAATGTTCTGGGGACCCCTGGATTGTGCTGGGGACCCCTGGATTGTGCTGGGCAGGAGGAGCCGTGGCTGCTCCTGGCTTTGCTGGGGAGGGAATCCCACTGTTGCTTAGGGAATAAATAAATGTTATTTTGTGCTTGCTGGCACATCTGGAGCAGCACCTGGGTATCTGTGGGGGGTTTAAATCAGGATGTGGAGCAGCTGTGCCTGCTGCAGGGGATGGATCCTTCAGTGGATCCTTCAGTGGATCCCTGTGCCCATCAGGGGAATTGTGATGCAGAGCGATGGAGTTCGCTGTGTCTCTCTGGATCAGGATCTCAGCAAACTCCTGCTGCTGCACTGAGCATCTCAGAGCAGGAGTAAAATTAAAATTTGAGGTTTGGCAGCAAATTTCTGAGCTTCAGCATGTTCTGTCCTTTGAAATCCACCACAAAACCCCCCAAAGCCTTCAATACACGTTTGATGTGGTATCTCCCGTGGAGAAAGAGCCACTTAGAGGTATTTATCCAGTGGCTGGTTAAAGCAGCTATAAATAATCCATCAGTGCTACAGGGATGTCTGCTAATGTTCCTTTATTTACAGGAGCTGTGCTTTGTGTTGGAGCAGGGAGTTTTCCTTAACTCCTTAATTCCCAAAGCTCTCCTGTGTGGACTGTAATATCTGACAGATAATGTGGGCTAGAACACAGATCAAGATATAAATTAGCAAAAGTGTGTCCTGAGGCTTCTCTGATACTACATGCAATGCTTTTCCCCTTAATTATCTTGTCATGATAATTTCCTTTAATTATCTCTCCGTAATAAATTCAGCAGGTGAATTAATCTGGAATAGTGATGGAGCAGCACGTGATTGTGACAGCTCTGGATTTGCTGTCAAGGTTTCTGCTGACAAACCAGAATGCCTGTGCTCCCTCCAAGAGCTGTTTGATGTTAATAGTGCCCTATTTTCCTCCCATTCCCCGTGACAGAGCCGAAGGCAGAGCAGGGGAATTGTGCAGAGAGTGGCAGAGCTGTGATTTGGGCTGTGGGAAATCAAACCTGGTGCTTGAAACGGGCCAGAGAGGTTCTGCAAACCTTTGCTGAGAGAGTTTGCTATTTCATGTCGAGGCTGTGGGAGTTTTGGAGGCGTTTTTGGGGGGTTGAAAAGACCCAAAGCCCAGAAACCTGACTTGTGTTGTGTGTGGGGATTTCAGGGGCGTGGGGAGCAGCCCAAGCTGGGGCACCGAGGGCTCCCTCAGCCCCGTGGGGTCACAGCAGCACCTTGGGGGGGCCTTTTCCTCCTGGAGGGGCTGGGAGAGGCTGGGATGGGCCAGGGGAACGGCTTTTCCAGGAGGAACAGGGTGAACAACACCTGGGTGCAGCCAGACAGAGCTGGGCTGAACCCACAGAGCTGGGCTTAACTCACAGAGCTGGGCTTAACTCACAGAGCTGGGCTTAACTCACAGAGCTGGGCTGAACCCACAGAGCTGGGCTTAACTCACAGAGCTGGGCTTAACTCACAGAGCTGGGCTGAACCCACAGAGCTGGGCTGAACCCACAGAGCTGGGCTTAACTCACAGAGCTGGGCTTAACCCACAGAGCTGGGTTTAACCCTTCTGTCCCTCACCTGAGGCACTGCCAAAGCATTGGGTGCTGCCCCCAATTCCCTGGATAAAGGGAATGTTCCCTGTCCCTGGATAAAGGAAATGTCCCCTGGATAAAGGGAATGTTCCCTGTCCCCAGTCTCGTTCCCAGGCTCTGGGAGCCTCCCTGGCTGTGCTGCAGGGCAGAGCTGCCCCATCCCTCGGGCCCAGGGAAGGTTTTGGATGCAGGCAGCTGCAGCAGGGCTGGGATCAGTCACTGCAGATGCTTTTCCAAAGGGGCTGAGGGCGCTGGGATGTTCCCATCGCAGCCCTGGCTGGCAGGGTGAGTGTGGTGTGTGAGCACAAGGATGGGCTCTGGCTCTCCTGCCCTGCAGCTTCCACCTGACCCTGCTCCAGAGCTGCTCCAGAGCTGCTCCAGGCTGCAGGGCTGCTCTGCTGATCCCTCCTGGGGGCTGGGAAAGGAGAACAGCCTCTCTCAGCAGCACCACTGATGGCAACACACACCTGGGGCTCAGCAGGACAGAGGAAACAATGGGGAGCAGCAAGGGAAATCTGCATTCCTTGGTTCTGAGCTGTGGGGGAATACAGGGGAAGGATTAGGAGCCAGACAGAGACACCACAGACTTCGCTGTTTCTCGTCTGACATCGCATTTTGCCATTTTCCAGGATTATGGCAGCTCTCAACAGCTGCTATTATTAAAGGTAGGTTTAGAAGGGACCCTGCAGCTCTGTCCATCGGTGACAGCTGTGCGTGGCATGGCACCGTGGTGACACAAAGGTGACAGGAGCAGAGCAGGCAGCTGGCACCCAAACAAGGGGACTGGGGGCAGCCCTGCAGAAACCAGAGGAATTCACCTTCCCCTTGCAGTGTGCAGAGGGTGCTGCACGCTCAGGGGAGCCAGAGGTGTGTCCCTGTGCGTTCTGTTTGACAAATTCCATCCTGATTCACGGGATCTTCCTTTGCTCCTGGCCCCTCACTGATGTTTGGTTCTGTGATCCTCTCATCCCTTTGACTCTGTGTGAATCCAGAGGGGTTCAGAGCCACGGCTGCTGCAGCTCTTGGGATGGCAGCAAAGGCGACAGGGAATGATTTCAGCTCAGAATTCCTTCTGCAGGGATTGCTCAGTGTTCAGGTTTTATTGTAAGCCCTGCAGGCTGTGAAGGAGCACCAAAGGCAAACACTGCTCTTTTCTGGGTTGGGACTGTGGGTCTCTCCTGTTTGGCTCTTGTCCCATCTGCAGACAATGTCCCTGCATCCCTGGCACTGCCCCAGGCCAGGCTGGAGCACCTGGGCCAGTGGAGCTGTCCCTGCCATGGCAGGGTGGGATGAGTGGGATTTCAGGTCCTTTTCAACCCAAACCAGTCTGTAATTCTAATTTTCTCTGTGCTCCTGAGTTACTGCCCTTTATTCCAAATGTCAGGATCTCATTTTCCCTGACTCTGGGATCCTCAGCCGTGGATGGAGACCCGGAGTGTGTGAGCCATGCCGATGGCAGCTGGGTTCCAGCTGTGCTGTGATCCCTGCACCAGGAATGGGAGCGATCCCAGCAGCAAAGGGAGCCCAGGGAGCGTCTGGACAGCGCTGCCAGGGATGCCCAGGCTGGGATTGTTGGGGGGTCTGGGCTGGGACAGGGGTTGGGATGATCCCTGGGGGTCCCAGCTCAGGATATTCCTGATCCTGTGATCCCTGTGTGTCCTTCCCACTCAGGATATTCCTGATCCTGTGATCCTGTGTGTCCCTTCCCACTCAGGATATTCCTGATCCTGTGATCCTGTGTGTCCCAGCTCAGGATATTCCTGATTCTGTGATCCCTGTGTGTCCCTTCCCACTCAGGATATTCCTGATCCTGTGATCCCTGTGTGTCCCAACTCAGGATATTCCTGATCCTGTGATCCTGTGTGTCCCTTCCCACTCAGGATATTCCTGATCCTGTGATCCCTGTGTGTCCCAACTCAGGATATTCCTGATCCTGTGATCCTGTGTGTCCCTTCCCACTCAGGATATTCCTGATCCTGTGATCCCTGTGTGTCCCAACTCAGGATATTCCTGATCCTGTGATCCCTGTGTGTCCCAGCTCAGGATATTCCTGATCCTGTGATCCCTGTGTGTCCTTCCCACTCAGGATATTCCTGATCCTGTGATCCTGTGTGTCCAGCTCAGGATATTCCTGATCCTGTGATCCTGTGTGTCCAGCTCAGGATATTCCTGATTCTGTGATCCCTGTGTGTCCCAGCTCAGGATATTCCTGATTCTGTGATCCTGTGTGTCCCTTCCCACTCAGGATATTCCTGATCCTGTGATCCTGTGTGTCCCAGCTCAGGATATTCCTGATCCTGTGATCCTGTGTGTCCCAGCTCAGGATATTCCTGATCCTGTGATCCTGTGTGTCCCTTCCCACTCAGGATATTCCTGATTCTGTGATCCTGTGTGTCCAGCTCAGGATATTCCTGATCCTGTGATCCCTGTGTGTCCCAGCTCAGGATATTCCTGATCCTGTGATCCTGTGTGTCCCTTCCCACTCAGGATATTCCTGATTCTGTGATCCTGTGTGTCCCTTCCCACTCAGGATATTCCTGATCCTGTGATCCCTGTGTCCCAGCTCAGGACATTCCACGGTTCTGTGGAATGATGATGCTGTTACTAAAGGCACATTCTGTGTTTCATTCTTGTTTTTTAATGGCTGAAGAGCAAAACAGTCGGGAGATTTTGGTGTTGTAAGGGATAAAAATCTCTGCTCAGAGCCCAGCTAATAAAACTCCCGGCACCTCGGTGTTGTTCTGTCATCTCTTGCTGCTAATGGAAATCCTTTAACTCTGGATTAGCCTCACTCCCGTGGGATTCAGGCATGGAAAACTCCTGTTCTTCACCCTCATATCCTCCCTGGGTGTGGGAGAACGTCTGTGGTGTGGTTTTCTTCTTATTTCATTTTAAATAAACTGAACCCCTCATTTGCAGTGGTTCCTAAGCAACAAAGTAGAGGGGGAAAAGCCAAACAAGCAGCAGGTAATTTGTGTCTCCTTGTTGGAGCTTTTAAAGGATGTTAATCCGTGGCTCTGGAGTCTCTGACAGGGGGAGGATGCTCGCAGCAAGGAGCTGTTAATTCCTCTTTGCAACCCGCAGCGTTGGATTTCAAACTTTTTGCCTTCTCTGGCCCTTCCTGAGCGCTGGAGAGGAGCTGGAGTTCAGCTGATTCCGGCTGGAGCGCTGAACAAGGGGTCAGTGCGGGTTATTCCCACTGGGAATGTGGCTGGCAATTATTTCCAGGCATGAGGGGAGCAGGGAGAGCCCCTGAGCTGTGTCAGAGCCCTGGGAGGGGACAGTGCCACTGTCCCCAAGGTCACACAGCCACAGGACTGGCCCCAGCTGGGTCTCCTCACTTCCCAGTCAGGCAGGTTCAGCACGTGGATTTTATTTTATTTTATTTTATTTTATTTTATTTTATTTTATTTTATTTTATTTTATTTTATTTTATTTTATTTTATTTTATTTTATTTTATTTTATTTTGTTGTATTTTATTATTATATTTATTTTATTTTATTGTATTTTATTTTATTGTTTTGGTTTTTTATTTTATTTTATTTATTTTATTTTATTTTTTTATTTTATTTTTAAAATTATTTTATTTTATTTTATTTTTTATTTTATTTTTTAAATTAATTAATTTTATTTTATTTTATTGTATTTTATTATTTTATTATTTTATTTTATTGTATTTTATTTTATTGTTTTGGTTTTTTATTTTATATTTTATTTATTTTATTTTATTTTATTTTATTTTATTTTATTTTATATTTTATTTATTTATTTTATTTTATATTTTATTTATTTCTTTTATTTTATTTTTTATTTTATTTCTTTTATTTTATTTTACTTTTTTTCTTTTTTTATTTTTATTTTTCAGTGCTGAATTTTCACATTTTCATTTTCAGGGCTTTAATGGCTCCAGACAAAGCAGCTTTGCCCAGAAGTTTCACACTCCATTAGATTTTTTCCTCCTTTATTTTTTTTATGTTGTTTTTCCTGCATTCTCTCCTTGCCATCAGGAGCTGGGATGGTGCCTGGAAGGATTCTCTGTATTAAAGCACTGGTGTCATGTCAGTGAGAACTCTTTGTTTCCACCAGCCTGTCAGGCTGCTGGGAAATGTTTTATACCTTTATTCTATTTGTGTTTCTGCCTGGCAAATAATTCCTGAGCAGTGGAATTGTGGTGCTGAACATGAGAATCTGATTTCTGGTTTTAAGTTTTTGTTAGTTTGTTTTCCTGTGGATGTTTTGGAGCTCGTAAAGGGGTGAGGAGAAGCGCCAGGTGCTTCCCACAGGTCTCTCTTCCAGCCCTTGCTCATTCTGTGACAGATTTGCCTCTAAATTGTTCCATACCCAGAAGGATCACAAGAGAAAATGCTCTTTTAATTTTTTTCCCTTATGGAGGATTTAATTCCTAATTACCCCATTTCTTCTGTTCTGGCTGGTTTATGATGTGGGACTGCCCCATAAAGCACAGAGTGCTCCAGCCAGGAGCTGCTCCTGTGTTTGGGTTTCACCAACACAGAGGAAAACACTTGGACAGGCTGGAAATTCTCATTTTCTCTTCAGTTTCAGCCCTTGCAGACACAACAGAGCAGGAACAGAATCCCAGGATGGTTTGGGTTGGAAAGGACCTGAAATCCCACCCAGGGATGGGTTTAAATGCCAGCCCTGGATGTGCAGGGACAGCTCCCACTGTCCCAATGTCCAGCCCCAGTGTCCAGCCTGGCCTTGGGCACTGCCAGGGATCCAGGGGCAGCCCCAGCTGCTCTGGCAATTCCAGCCCAGCCAGCAATTCCCAATTCCCAATCTCCCACCCATCCCTGCCCTCCTCCAGCTTGTTCCCGTTCCCCCTTGTCCTGTCACTCCGCACCCTTGGAGAAAGCCCCTCTCCCCCTTTCCTGTGCATCCCCTTTAGGCACTGGAATAAATAATTACAGATTGAATATTTCCTGCTCTTTAATGAGGGGACTGGAACCTCCACAGGGCCTTTCCTGCCACGCCCAAGGCACAGGTGATGGAAGAGTTTTCCATCCCTTGGGATGAGCTCCCAGCAGCTTTCCCTGCCGCTCCTTTGCAGCCCTGGGCACCTTTGGGTTTATTTCCAGCTTTCAGTGGGTGTTGAACAGAAGGAGAAATGATGGACACACATCCCCAGTGGGGACAGGGCAGGGAACCCCCAGGCAGCAGGAATTCCCTTGGAATGGTCAGGTTTAAGGAACACTACACAAAATTAAAGATAACGGATTGGAACTGGATGATCTCCAAGGTCCCTTCCAACCCAAACCTTTCAATGAGTCACAAGATTCTATGATCATTATATTTTTTAACTAATTAATTTTATTAACTAACAGCTCACATTGCAATAGAAGCCTTGCTTACAAACTCCCTTTGCTTTGCAGGAGCTTCCAGCTATAAATGTAAATTTTATATAAATATAAAAAGCTGTAGATCCCAGAAAACCCAAAGTTTTCAGGAATAAATCACTGCCAGTGCCCGGGGTGGCCAGGGCAGGATCTGGGAGAGCTGCTGGTTGCAAACACGGCTTTGGGGTTTATTATCCTGGTGAGTGACCAAAATTCCATGTCAGTTTTTTATTGGGCTGTAAAAAAGCCTGAGCCTTCCTCTGCTTCCAAACAATCCCGCTGAGAACTGAGAAATGAACTTCCAAAATGAGTTTCTGGGAAACGCCCCCGTTCCCAGGGTGTGCCCTGGGTGTTGTGAGCTCCACTCACAGCCTCAGCTCCGTGGAATCAAACCCAAGGAGGTTTCCACAGGCTCAGGGAGTTTTGCCAATTGCTTGGCATCAGTTCCCATTTCCACATTATCCTCACAGCCTCATCTCAGCTCATCCCTGAGGGAATCCCTGGAACCCTCCCAGAGCCTGGGGGGTTCCCCTTGTCTCCATTTTCCCGAGTCAATCTCTGTCCCAGTTTCCCTGTGCATCCCTCAGAGGGAGCCAGAGTGGGAATTTGGCATCATTTGAACCAAGGTTTACCCGGGGTCCCAGCACAGCTCAGCTCTGGGGCTCTCCTGATGGAGCTCTTGGGAAGTTTCCAGCTCCTGAGGTGCACCAAAAATCCCTGGGGATCCCCCACCCTGTTCTGTTCTGCTCTGGAGCCAGGCTGGGAGAGCTGGGAATGCTCACCTGGAGAGGAGAAGGATCCAGGGAGAGCTGGGAATGCTCACCTGGAGAGGAGAAGGATCCAGGGAGAGCTGGGAATGCTCACCTGGAGAGGAGAAGGATCCAGGGAGAGCTCAGAGCCCCTTGCAGGGCCTGAAGGGGCTCCAGGAGAGCTGGAGAGGGACTGGGGACAAGGGATGGAGGGACAGGAGCCAGGGAATGGCTCCCAGTGCCAGAGGGCAGGGATGGATGGGAGATTGGGAATTGGGAATTGCTGGCTGGGCTGGAATTGCCAGAGCAGCTGTGGCTGCCCCTGGATCCCTGGCAGTGCCCAAGGCCAGGCTGGACATTGGGGCTGGACATTGGGACAGTGGGAGCTGTCCCTGCCATGGCTGGGGGGGGATGGGATTGGGATGGGATTGGGATTGGGATGGGATTGGGCTGGGATTGGGATGGGATTGGGATTGGGATGGGATTGGGATGGGATTGGGATGGGATTGGGATGGGATTGGGATGATCCCAAAGGTCCCTTCCAGCCCGACCCTTCGGTGATTCCCAGGGCTGAGGGACGATGAGGAGCAGCCTCCTGGAAAGGAGAGCCCCTTTCCCAGGAATGCCCTTCCCATGAACTCCTTCCCCTCCCAGGGATTATTTTCCACAGCAAAGCTGCTTTCAGTAACGGCTGCTCCTTCCCAAACTTTGCCTTTCCCAATCCTTTCAGTCTCAGTGCCAGCACCACCTTCCTGCTGCGAACAATCGGATTTCTGGGAGCAGTTTCTCATTTCTATTGAAGACAACCTTTAAAATACTATTTTTCTAATTTGTTTGCTCACAGGGTGCACTTTGAGTAAAGGTTTTTGCAGCAGATCCAATGTTTACCTTTTATTCCTAGGAATTCTGGCTGGAAATTCAAAAGTGGTAGAAGGAACATTTTTTAATGCTCTTAGAATCACGGAATATTTTGGGTTGCAAAGGACCTTTTAAGGCCATCCCCTTGCCACGGGCAGGGATGGTTTTTATGAGATTCACACTGAATCGTGTTAGTGAAATAAGTTTTCCTTATTTTCCATTCCTGCCATTCTGTTGTCTCCTGCAAATCTGATCAGCACTGATTTTGTGTTTTCCTCCCAGACCCTGATTAAATCTCTCAGCAGCCTGGAGCTGCCCATCAATCCCTGCAGGGCTGGGATTGCTCCGGGCTCCCAGCCGGAGCCCAATCACCGAGACGGCGCTAATTGTTTAAAGACAGGGCTATTGATTGGGTATTTTTCTACTTTCTTAGTTAAGGAACTGCGTGGTTTGAGTGAAATCCTGAGCAGGCGATGTCAGAGTCGTTTCCCCTGTCACCAGGAGGGGTGACCCCCATCCAGCAGGGGGCTGGGTGCATTATTTGTGCTTAAGGATAAATAATTCCATTCCCGGGGAATGGCAGCTGTTCCTTTATTCGGGATCATTATTTACCTCTATTTTTACCCTTCCCATTACTTCAATCCATTTTTCTCAGATCAGCAATGAACTATATATTTTAGACAATCCTTTCCCCGTCCTGTTCAAAATACTGATGGACCTTTCCTTCCCATCTTTCTGATTTCCCTGGATTCCATTTCCCCACTTATTTCCCAACGCTTCTGCTGCCCTTTATTTCCATAGGTGCTGTTGAGCACCTCCCCAGCCCCTGGGGGACGAGAAGCAGCAAGAGCAGTTAATTCTCCACCTGGCATGAGAACACTTCTCTCCTTTCCAGCACCGAGGAGAAATCCAGAGTAATCCTATTTTTGGTCTGGCTGATAATTGCACTCTTGCTGGCTGCATATTGATGAACAGCGTTTTCAACATCCCTAATGAATTTTTATCAACAAGCACAAGGGGTTGTGTCTGCTGGCAGAGGTTTTTTAGGTATCTCAGAATTCCTGGATTTATGCAGATTTCCATCTTTTCCTTTCCTGCCTGTGCAGAGTGCAGGGCTGGTGTCTTGGCTGGGAGGATCTTTGGGGCACAAAAGCTCTTTTTAATCAGCTTCTGAATTCTTATTCCAGGCTTCATCCCTGGCAGTGTCCCAGGCCAGGTTGGACATTGGGGATGGGACAGTGGGAGGTGTCCCTGCCATGGATGGGATGGGATGGGATCCATGGGATGGGATGGGATGGGATGGGATGGGATGGGATGGGATGGAATGGGATGGGATGGGATGGGATGGGATGGGATGGGATGGGATCCATGGGATGGGATGGGATGGGATGGGATGGGATGGGATGGGATGGAATGGGATCCATGGGATGGGATCCATGGGATGGGATGGGATCCATGGGATGGGATCCATGGGATGGGATGGGATGGGATGGGATGGGATGGGATGGGATGGGATGGGATGGGATGGGATGGGATGGGATGGGATCCATGGGATGGGATGGGATGGGATGGGATGGGATGGGATGAGATGGAATGGGATCCATGGGATGGGATCCATGGGATGGGATGGGATCCATGGGATGGGATGGGATGGGATGGGATGGGATGGGATGGGATGGGATGGGATGGATGGGATGGGATGGATGGGATGGGATCCATGGGATGGGATGGGATGGGATGGGATGGGATCCATGGGATGGGATCCATGGGATGGGATGGGATGGGATGGGATGGGATCCATGGAATGGGATCCATGGGATGGGATGGGATGGGATGGGATGGGATGGGATGGGATGGGATCCATGGGATGGGATGGGATGGGATGGGATCCATGGGATGGGATGCATGGGATGGGATGGGATGGGATGGGATGGGATGGGATGGGATGGGATGGGATGGGATGGGATGGGATGGGATGGGATGGGATCCATGGGATGGGATGCATGGGATGGGATGGGTTGGATTGGCATGGGTTGGGATTTAGGGTCCCTTTTAACCTGTGTGATTCTCTGTGCTTTTAATCCTCAGCCACCCCTGTCAGGATGGAGAGAGGAGGTTCAGGAGTCTCCCATTCCCACCCGTGTCCCTTTTCCCAGCCCATCCTCAGCCCTCCCTCATCCCCATTCCCGTTCTGCCGCAGAGCGGGGCAGCCCGGCTGGGATTTCCGCTGGGATTCCTGCTGGGAATGCACGACAGGAGAGGGGCTGGAGCAGGGATTGGCGGTGCCTGCCGAGGTGTTTGGAACTCCTTTTTACAGGAATTCCACCCCTGAGCGTTCAGCTCTGCCCAGTTCCCCCCCCAGCCCTGTCCTGTGCCTGGAGTGGGAGATGCTGGCGGGAGCTGCTGCAGGAATTGGGCAGAGCAAGACATCGATATTCCCTTTGTTCCACTCCAGCACTCCTCAGAGGCATTTGATGAGTGGATGAACATCACAAACCAATTAAGAACAAGAGATCTCATCTGGCTTTTCACTGACTGAGATGGAGAATTAAAGTCATTTTAGACCTGGTTTGAAGTTCCAGGTTTCCAGACCAGGTAGTTTTCAACAATATTTAATTTTTCTTTCTAGTTGCAGCTGCAATAGCTCTGGGCTGGGAGCTGCCAGGGCACCCCTGGAAGGACCCAGGCCATGGAATTGGGGTGGGGGGAAGAGCCCAGCCCCTGCCCTGCTCCCCCCAGGGCTCCCTGAGCCCAGCCAGCACTTCCAGGGCTGTCCATGGATGGGACAAAGAGCTCATTTCACCTCTCTCTGAAGCTTTGTTCCAAAACTCGCCTTTCCAGTGGCCATTTACCACACCTGAGCCAAGATTTCCTGGAAAGGTGGAGGAGAGGCTGCAGCACAGCCAGGTAATGACACTCATGCTGTAGCTCAGTCACAGGTGAGAAATAACTTTCCAATTCCACGAATTCAAAGTGTTTCTCAACCAGACACCAATCTTGATATATTACACGGTTTTTGGACTGGTTAAATGTTTTCCAAGAATCCAAATTTGTAGTTTGTGCCTTAAACTACAGCTGAAAGTTTGGAACACAATTCCAAACCCCAGAACCTGGAAAGAAAAGATTTTAGAGATGGTTTCTGAGCTAAAGGACTCTGACTCTGTGGTGTGAGGTTAAATAGTTGTGAGGTTTGTGATCACCTGTGCTCCTGATAGCCTGAAGCTTCTGGCACAGGATCACAGACTGGGACAAAAAATATGCTTTTAAAATTAATCAGAAATCAAGTAAATGAGCCAGCCCCTACTCTTTTTAAAGCTGCCTCTAAAGGAAAACAAATGAAATGTTTGTAATTGAGGATGTGCTGGAGCCTCTCCCCAGGTAATTTTTGGATGTTGTCGTGTACAGGAGAAATTCGTGTTAGTGCTGATGATAACAGACCTGCAGAGCAGTAAATGGATTTCTGTGCTATTTTCCACCTGAAAGGATGACCCTTAGAATCCAACACCCTGAAGAGCGAGATTGTTATTGGAAAAGAGGGATAAGGAGGTGCTTCTGTCACACAGCAGAAAATGGATGATTTAGGGGAAGCTTTCCAGGGCAGAGCTTCAGCCTGGCTGCCTGTGGAGCTGGGGCAGGGTTTGGGCACCTGGGAGGTCCCTTTGGCCGGGCTGTGTTGGGGGAGGAGGGATGGGAGCCCTGTCCTGAGCTCGGGGGGAGCTCCGGGGTTTGGGGCAGGGAAGCTGGGATGGGAACAGCACAGACAGCAGAGGCACAGAGGTGTGGAACAGGTGGAATTTGGGTGAGTTTGGGCCTCCTCACCTCTTCTGGCACCTCTGTGTTTCGTATGGACCAACCCCTCAGGGCTCCTTGGGTGCCAGAGCATGTCCAGGGCAGGGAAGGGAGCTGGGAAAGGGCTGGAGAATTGCTGAGGGAGCTGGGAAGGGGCTGGAGAATTGCTGAGGGAGCTGGGAAGGGGCTGGAGAATTGCTGAGGGAGCTGGGAAGGGGCTGAGCCTGGAGCAAAGGAGGCTCAGGGGGCCCTTGTGGCTCTGCACAAGTCCCTGGCAGGAGGGGACAGCCGGGGGGGTCGGGCTCTGCTGCCAGGGAACAGGGACAGGAGGAGAGGGAACGGCCTCAGGCTGGGCCAGGGGAGGCTCAGGGGGGACAGCAGCAGGAATTTCCCCATGGAAAGGGCGCTCAGGCCTTGGAAGTGCCCAGGGAGGTTTGCAGTGCCCAGCCCTGGAGGGATTTACTGTGGATGTGGCACCTGGGGACACGAGGCAGTGGTGGCCTTGGGAACAGCTGGATTTTTGAGGGTTTATCCAGCCTGTCGTGTGATTCCTGCCTCCCCAAGCCCTGCTGACACCCCAGAGCTGCTGCTGCAGCCCCACCAGTCTGTCAGAAGCTGAGAGCCCGGCAGGACAGAGCCCTTGTGGGCACTCAGAGGTGACAGCTGTGGCTGCTGTGGCTGCAGGAGGTGCCAAGGCCATCCCAGGACACACATTCCATGTCTCAGTCCCCAGATCTGATCCCCAGAGCTCCCTTCTCTGCAGAGATCAGCCAGAGCCCAGAAGCACCGGGGCTCTGGAGCTGTTCCTCAGGGAATGCCGTGGGAGCTGCTGCTCCAGCCCTCAGGATTTGGGATCCAGCACCACCTCATCTCAGGAAATCTCTGTTCCTGCTCTCTCCTGCCTGTTCAGAGCTCCCTCATTGCGGAGTGCAGGGAAAACGAGGAGAGGAGCTTTTATTCCACCGGTTCCTCGCTGCAGCAGCTCATCACATGCATTAAATAAATATTAAATGGCAGTAATTACTTAGCTCTGACTCAGTATATCAAACATAAAATACTCATCTACACAGAAGCACCTCGGTGTTCTCCTTCTCTGCCTAATTGATTCATTTACCAAATCCATTAGGAAGAACTTGAAAGGACACTTGGATTGCAGAAGGAAGGAGAATGCCACGGGGAGGGGGGAAGGTGGGAGATTTCACCTCCAATGAAAATTTAAAGCTCCATCCAGGCAGCCAAACCTGACAGTTATTCATGTCAAAACTCACATCATAAAATAAAAAGAATTGGGCACTAGGAACTCCCAATGTTTGCCCTTCTGCTATCGCAGGCTGAAAATCAAAATGCCCTGGGCAGAGCTCCTTGGTTTAGAGGCTGAAAATGCAGATGTGGGAATGTTGAGCAGTGTCAGCTGTCACAGCCCTGCTGGGATTTTCTCTCTGTCCTGATGTTTTCCTCTGGAGGCCCAGGGAGGAGCAGGAAGCTCACTGCAGCAGGTGTTGGATGTTCATCCCAGAGGTTCTCCCGTGCTTTCCTTTGCCAGGTGTGGCTGGGAGCAGGGGCAGGGTGGCAGTGCTGGGCAGGTTCTGCTCCTGCCCCAGGGTCAGGGCTTGGCAGTGGGGCCAGAGCTGAGCTTTGCCTGCTGAGACCCCAGCCTGGCTGCTGGGAGCCTGGGCTGCTCCTGCAGGGCAGGGTAGGCTGGGAGCAAAGGCACGAGAGGCAGGGAAGGATCCTCTGGGCTGGGGGGATCCTCTGGGGTCACTGTGGGGGCTCCTGGAAGGAAGCAGCTCCTGGTGGCTGCGTTCTCCATCCCAGCTCTCCCCTCCTGCTGCTCCACCTGCCTGAGCCACACCGGGCGAACCAGGCAGGAACTGAGGGACAGCAAAGGAGAGGAGGAGGGAATGGAAATGGTTGGAACACCCACTTCAGGACAGTAATGATACGTGTCAGGATCCGCTGGATTGCTGGCAAACAGACCCAAACATGTTTAATTAAACATGTTTCCTGACAGGAGCCAGAGCTCTCCAGCCATCCCATTGTGGTAACTGGCTGAAGCTGTGGCGATGGCTGAGCCTGCTGTGTCCCTCCTCCTTCTCCTGCCCGAGGCTCCCTGCAGCCCCTGGGAGCCAGGAAGGGCCAGCAGGGTGTTTGGGGCTGGCAGGGGCACAGCCTGGCACCGAGTGTTGGCATGGCCAGGGAGGCAGCTCCGGGCAGTGGATGCCTGGGGGGATTCCAGGCTCTGTCTGGGAATGGGACAAACCCTGCAGCAGGAGAGGGGCAGCTCCAGCCCCTTGGGCCCTCAGAGGGGGAATTTTGCTTTTCAAGGCTCCTGTTGGTGGTGTCAGTGGTGGTGGGTGCACCTGGCTGTGCTCCAAACACTGCGTCAGGGCCAGGCTGGATGGGGCTTGGAGCCACCGCCGGTGGGAGGTCCCTGCCCATGGCAGGGCTGGGATGAGATGAGCTCGAAGGTCCTGCCAGCCCCGACCACTCTGGACTAATGATTTTATGTGTTAATTGCTGCCTTCAAATGGCTGCAGCTCCATTTACACTCAGCCTAAAGGGCTGTGGTTAAAATCTGCAGGAGCAAGTGATGAGAGAGCACATTTATTTTTTTGAAGTGGAGAGTGCAGAGACAATCATTTGACTCACTAAAAACCAGAAAGCGATGTTTCAACAAAGATTTATTTTTTTCATGCAGGTTTTGGTTCATAGGGAAGGCAGCACTGCCTCGGGCCCTTCCCTTCCCTTCCCTTCCCTTCCCTTCCCTTCCCTTCCCTTTCCCTTCCCTTCCCTTCCCTTCCCCTTCCCTTCCCTTCCCTTCCCCTTCCCTTTCCTTCCCTTCCCTTCCCTTCCCCCCTTCCCTTCCCGCACCTTCCTTCCCTTTTCCCCTTCCCCTTCCCTTCCCTTCCCTTCCCTTTCCCTTCCCTTCCCTCACCCTTTTCCCTTCCCTTCCCTTCCCTTCCCTTTCCCTTCCCTTCCCTTCCCTTCCCTTCCCTTCCCTTCCCTTCCCCTTCCCTTCCCTTCCCTTCCCTTCCCTTCCCTTCCCTTCCCTTCCCTTCCCTTCCCTTTCCCTTCCCTTCCCTTCCCTTCCCCTTCCCTTCCCTTCCCTTCCCCTTCCCTTCCCTTCCCTTCCCTTCCTTCCCTCCTTCCCCTTTTCCCTCCTTCCCTTCCCTTCCCTTCCCTTCCCTTCCCTTCCCTTCCCTTCCCTCCCTTCCCTTCCCGTCCCTTCCCTTCCCATTCCCTTCCCTTCCCTTCCCTTCCCTTCCCTTCCCGCACCTTCCCTTCCCTTACCCTTCCCTTCCCTTCCCTTTCCCTTCCCTTCCCTTCCCTTCCTTCCCTTCCCTTCCCTTCCCTTCCCTTCCCTTACCCTTCCCTTCCCTTCCCTTCCCTTCCCTTCCCTTCCTTACCCTTCCCTTCCCTTCCCTTCCCTTCCCTTCCCTTTCCCTTCCCTTCCCTTCCTTCCCTTCCTTCCCTTCCCTTCCCTTTCCCTTCCCTTCCCTTCCCTTCCCTTCCCTTCCCTTCCTCCCTTCCCTTCCCTTCCCTTCCCTTCCTTTCCCTTTCCCCTTCCCTTCCCTTCCCTTTTCCCTTCCCTTCCCTTCCCTTCCCATCCCTACCCTTCCCTTCCCGCACCTTCCCTTCCCTTCCCTTCCCTTCCCCTTTCCCTTCCCTTCCTTTCCCTTCCCTTCCCCCCTTCCCTTCCCTTCCCTTCCCTTCCCTTCCCTTTCCCTTCCCTTCCCTTCCCTTCCTTCCCTTCCCTTCCCTTCCCTTTCCCTTCCCTTCCCTTCCCTTCCCTTCCCTTCCCTTCCCTTCCCTTTCCCTTCCCTTCCCTTCCCTTCCCTTCCCGCACCTCCCTTCCCTTCCCTTCCCTTTCCCCTTCCCTTCCCTTCCCTTCCCTTCCCTTCCCTTTCCCTTCCCTTCCCTTCCCTTCCCTTCCCTTTCCCTTCCCTTCCCTTCCCTTCCCTTCCCTTCCCTTCCCTTCCCTTCCCTTCCCCTTCCCTTCCCTTCCCTTCCCTTCCCTTCCCTTCCCTTCCCTTCCCGCACCTTCCCTTCCCTTCCCGCACCTTCCCTTCCCTTCCCGCACCTTCCCTTCCCTTCCCTTCCCTTCCCTTCCCATCCCTCCCTTCCCTTTCCCCTTCCCTTCCTTCCCTTCCCTTCCCTTCCTTCCCTTCCCTTTCCCTTCCCTTCCCTTCCCTTCCCTTCCCTTCCCTTCCCTTCCCTTCCCATCCCTTCCCTTCCCTTCCCTTCCCCCCCCTTCCCTTCCCTTCCCTTCCCTTTCCCTTCCCTTCCCTTCCCTTCCCTTCCCTTCCCTTCCCTTCCCTTCCTTCCTCTCTTCCTTCCTTCCCTTCCCTTCCCTTCCCTTCCCTTCCCTTCCTTCCCTTCCCTTCCCGCACCTTCCCTTCCCTTCCCTTCCCGCCCTTTCCCTTCCCTTCCCTTCCCTTCCCTTCCCTTCCCTTCCCTTCCCTTCCCTTCCCTTCCCTTCCCTTCCCTTCCCTTCCCTTCCCTTCCCGCACCTTCCCGCACCTTCCCGCACCTTCCCGCACCTTCCCGCACCTTCCCCCAGCAGAGGCTGCTGCTCCTTCAGAGCTGACTGAAACTGCTCATCTTTAATGCAATAGACTTCAGGCTTGCTTTTTATTAATCTTTATTGCATTAATGAAGTTTTAGAGTCTTGCTTGCCAGGTTTTATTCCAAATTATACCGAGAGTTCCTCAGTTCTATTTTCCTGTTTCAGTTTTTACAACTGCTTTTGTGTCCTGAGATAGAAATACTTAAGGAATCACGTTCTGGCTGTGAAGATCATCAGATTTTGGGAATTCTTTGGTTTAGAGTGCTGAATTAAAAGGGAACATCTGGCACCTGCCCTGGGAGCAGCCTCTGGACTTGCTGCAGCTCCTGAGGCTGGGGTCTCACCTGGGCAGGGCAGGGGGGCAGAGCCCCCTGGGACAGATGCCAGGCTTTAATTACCCCACCCCTGGTGGATGAGAGCACAGAAATGTGACAAACACAGAAAGGAGCAGCATGGGGGGAGCGCCACTGACGTTTCTCCACTTGCAGCCCAGAGCAGAACCTGGGAATGTCCAGGTGGAAGGAATCAGCTGAGAGCACAGGCTGGGATCCCAAACAGACCTGGCTGTGTCCAGAGAGATCCCAGCCCTGTGTCCAGAGAGATCCCAGCCCTGTGTCCAGAGAGATCCCAGCCCTGTGTCCAGAGAGATCCCAGGATCCCAGCCCTGTGTCCAGAGAGATCCCAGCCCTGTGTCCAGAGGGATCCCAGCCCTGTGTCCAGAGGGATCCCAGCCCTGTGTCCAGAGAGATCCCAGCCCTGTGTCCAGAGGGATCCCAGGATCCCAGCTCTGTGTCCAGAGGGATCCCAGCCCTGTGTCCAGAGGGATCCCAGCCCTGTGTCCAGAGGGATCCCAGCCCTGTGTCCAGAGGGATCCCAGCCCTGTGTCCAGAGGGATCCCAGCCCTGTGTCCAGAGGGATCCCAGCCCTGTGTCCAGAGAGATCCCAGCCCTGTTTATCTCCAGAGGGATCCCAGGATCCCAGCCCTGTGTCCAGCAGGAGAGCAGAGAGCAAACCCCTCTCTCCGCCGCTCCCCCCCAGCTCTGCCCTTGCGGGAGCCGAGCAGAGATAATTACTGGGCACTAATTAGGGCTGGCAGTAATTAGAGCAGCCAGTTAAAGATGGTGAGGTGTTCAGTGGCCCTATCACAGCACATCTGGGCCTCTCCAAGGCTCCAGTGTGGGTTCCATGGCCCCGTCAGCTCCTGGTTTAGGAGGATCAGGATGTGATGGAGCCCAAGGGAAGCGGCTGGAGCCAGCCTGGGATCCTGGAACTGGGGCTGCTCCCCCAGGATGAGCTGCTGGAAGGGGATGAGGAGGGATGAGGGGACAGGGAGCTGCTCTGTGCCTCCCTTGGGGCACTTCTGAGCTCTGGGCTTGTGCTGCTCCCACCCCCCTCTAATTCCTCTTGAATTCCAAAGAAACTGAGGAGCCACGATTACCCTCACAGATATTCCTTTCTCCTTTGTGCTACTGACAGAAGCTGGGCCTTAGGACAGCTTTATCCACACTAATTCCCTCTCAGAGAGCTCTCTGGTGTCTGCAGGAGGGTCCCTGCGCTCCTGGGGGGAATCGGGGCCACCCCAAGTGGAGTCTGTGACTCCATAGGCAGAACTGTTTCCATTCCCAGCATTTCCCAGGATTTGCAGACAAATTTCCTCATTTAAAATAATTCTCTTCCCCTTTCCCTTGAACACAGCATTTCATGACCCAGAGAGGTTCAGCTGAAAAGCTCATTTCTAAAAATGATGTGAAAATGCCCCAGCCTCAAGCCCTGGCCTGCAAAACAGGGAGAGGCAGAACAGCTCTGACAGGGATTTTGTTGTTTGAGGAGACACATTCCCTTCCCTCCCCTCCAGCTCACGGCTCCAGCTCCTCTCAGCACACACAGGGCACCTCTGAGTATGAAAGGCCTGTCAGTAATTCAATTCCATTTAAATGACGTGAAATGCTCACATTGTCCTGTCACCAGGATCACGCCCGGGGGCACTGGCAGGGCACCAGTGAGGTGATTTAAAGGCTGTTTAAATGGAGTTTTTCCATGGGTTTTTCCATGGGTTTTCCATGTGTGCAGGAGGAAGGTTCTCCTGTTCGAGGGCATGGAGCTGCCTCTTCCCATCCCTCACCCCTCACAGGGCTGTCCCTTCCCCTCACTCCTGCCTTATGGGACACTGCCAGAGGGCAGGGATGGATGGGAGATTGAGAATTGGGAATTGCTGGCTGGGCTGGAATTGCCAGAGCAGCTGTGGCTGCCCCTGGATCCCTGGCAGTGCCCAAGGCCAGGCTGGACATTGGGGCTGGACATTGGGACAGTGGGAGCTGTCCCTGCCATGGCTGGATGGATGGGATTTGAGGTCCCTCCAACCCAGGCCATTCTGGGATGCTGGGATCCTTCACCTGAGGGGACAGCAGGTGCTTTTTGCTTTGCCTGGCTCTGTGCTCAGAGTGTGCTGCTGGCAAAAAGTGTGGCTGGAGGTGCTGCCCAGGGAAGCCCCTGTGGCCTTTGCCCAGTTTCTCCAAACCTTATTCCAGGGTGTTGGAAGGGGTTTTTCTTTCTGGAAGGAGTAAAGCACACGGAGGGGTTTTCTCCTGGGACGTCCATCCACGGTGCAGACGAGGCTTTCCTCCCTCTGGCAGCAGCACTTGGGGATGGGGTGAAGGGAACAGCTCGAGACAGCTCCGTTTGAGAGTGTGAAAGGGCCGTGACCACAGGAGTGCCACAAGCACAGGAGTGTCACAAACACAGAGATTCCACAGCCACAGGGATTCCATAACCACAGGAGTGCCACAGCCACAGACATTCCACAGTCACAGACATTCCACAATCACAGACATTCCACAGTCACAGACATTCCACAAACACAGACATTCCACAGTCACAGACATTCACAGACATTCCACAGTCACACACATTCCACAATCACAGACATTCCATAACCACAGACATTCCACAATCACAGACATTCCACAGTCACAGACATTCCATAACCACAGACATTCCACAGTCACAGACATTCCACAACCACAGACATTCCATAACCACAGACATTCCACAATCACAGACATTCCACAATCACAGACATTCCACAGTCACAGACATTCCACAACCACAGACATTCCATAACCACAGACATTCCACAACCACAGACATTCCATAACCACAGACATTCCACAGTCACAGACATTCCACAATCACAGACATTCCACAGTCACAGACATTCCATAACCACAGACATTCCACAACCACAGACATTCCATAACCACAGACATTCCACAGTCACACACATTCCACAGTCACAGACATTCCACAACCACAGACATTCCATAACCACAGACATTCCATAACCACAGACATTCCACAGTCACAGACATTCCACAACCACAGACATTCCATAACCACAGACATTCCACAGTCACAGACATTCCACAATCACAGACATTCCACAGTCACAGACATTCCACAATCACAGACATTCCACAGTCACAGACATTCCACAGTCACAGACATTCCATAACCACAGACATTCCATAACCACAGACATTCCACAGTCACAGACATTCCATAACCACAGACATTCCACAACCACAGACATTCCATAACCACAGACATTCCACAACCACAGACATTCCACAATCACAGACATTCCATAACCACAGACATTCCACAACCACAGACATTCCACAACCACAGACATTCCATAACCACAGACATTCCACAATCACAGACATTCCACAGTCACAGACATTCCACAGTCACAGACATTCCATAACCACAGACATTCCATAACCACAGACATTCCACAGTCACACACATTCCACAGTCACAGACATTCCATAACCACAGACATTCCACAGTCACACACATTCCACAGTCACAGAAGAAGTGCCATAATCACGAGTGGGCCCATCAAGGGTTCCCCTCCAGGGCCACATCCCAGGGATGGAGCAGCATCCTGAGAGACACGGAGCTCAATCCTGCTTTTCCAGGCCCTTATTCCCGACCTTCCAGCAGCCACCTGCCTCACCCAGCTCCCTTTCCCACCGAGATAATTCCACAGCAGAGGGCTCTGCACATTTAACGGCTCATTGACTCCAAAATCACTGCTCTTCCTGGAAATAATTTGCCTCCTGCTTCTTCCAGATGCCAGCAGGGACACCCCCTGCTCCCTTGGATGGTGGCAAACTCCAAGCTGTTCCCCCATCTGCCTGCTCAGCGCAGGGCTGGGCGAGCCCTGCCAGCTCAGGTGGGACAGGGAAAGGCTTGGAGCAGGAGAAGGTGCATTTCATTGGGATATTGGGAAGGAATTCCTGGCTGGGAGGGTGGGCAGGCCCTGGCACAGGGTGCCCAGAGCTGCTGGGGCCAGTGCCAAGTGTTGTGCCAGGGCAGGCTCAGGTTGGATTTTGGGGAAACTCCTCCTGAAAGGGCTGGAGTGGCCATCCCTGGAGGGGTTGCAGGGGATGTGGCACTTGGGGACACGGTCAGTGTTGGTGTTTGGACTGGACATTAGAGTCCCTTCCACCCCAAGGGCTGCAGGATTCTGTACCTTCAGCACCTCCTGGCGTGTCCTGCTGTGCCTGGGGGCCCTCCCAGCGCCTCTGCTCATTCCTCTCCACAGCTGCCAAGGCCAGAAGTCCTCAAATTCCTGTAAAACAGCATTTAAAACATAAATAAAACAGGCCATTCCTGTAAAACAGGCAGAGATGTAAAACAGCAGACAAAGCCCAAAGAAACAGCAGCAGAAAGGAAATGAAGTCGTGATAACTCCTGAGTGACAAACTCTGGAATTCTAAATTGCTGCTCTCCTCCACCCTGCGTGTGTGGAGATTGTAAAGAAAACCAGCACTCGACTCAGCTCCAGGTCCTGAAGTGTTTACACAGTTTTTAACCTTTCCTTCTGCAAGGAAGTAATATAAAAGCTGCAGATATCATGGAAGTTTGTAAAACTGAAGAACACCAGTGACCTGTGTAATGCACAGAGGCTTTTCAAAAGCTTTAACTCCAACATAAAACCCTCCAGTGTATTGAGTAAGACACTATGAAAGCAGAAGTTAAATGGATTAAGAGCACTGAAAAGGAATAGCTGCATGTTGGAAATCGCTGCTGTGTGCAAGTGTTTGCACTGAGACTCTGCAGGGCCACTCCAGTGCTGGAATCAATCCTTTGGAAGGATTTTACTGTTGATTAAAATGTAAAGAAAATCCACCAAAACAGTGGAGCAGCTCACACTGAGCTAATGCTGAGCAGGAATCTGCCAGGTGGGGGAATATCCACCTTACCTGGCCCCTCGTGCCAGGAAGGACAGGGAGGGGCTGAGTATCATTCCAGAAGGGAATGCGAATTATATTCAGGGAATATAATTATTATTATTCAAGGGAATCATTATTATTCAAGGGGAAGGGGCTGGGAAGGGGCTGAGCCTGGAGCAAAGGAGGCTCAGGGGGCCCTTGTGGCTCTGCACAAGTCCCTGGCAGGAGGGGACAGCCGGGTCTTGGCACTCAAGTCATTCACTGGAGCAATTAGCAGTAATTAAGATCCCTGGTCACAGGCACATGCTCAACTGACAGCACAACACACGGGCTGTCCCCAGGACACCAAACCCCACAGGCAGACAGGAGTTTAGGATCTCCCTTCCCTGAGCATCCGAGGATTCCAAAGCAGCCGTGGCACACAGAGGCAGCAGCGTGGTCTCACAGGAGGGGCTCCAGCCCCTCTGGCATCTCCTGGCCATTGGTGCTGGCTGTGGCCACCAGCAGCCACCACAGAGCCGTGCTGGACGTGTCTGAGAGGTTTAAATTCTGCATGATGGCCCAGGGCAGTGCGGGATGTGCACGGGATTTACCCCAGCTGCTCCTTGCCTGCCTAAGTCTGGTCCCTGCAGAGGGAACTGTGCACAACCCAACCATCCCATCCCTTCCATCCCTGCTCCGTCAGGCAGAGACAGCTGGATCCAGAACAGCAGATTATGTATTTTAATCAGTGCTGATCAGTCATAGCTGCTGATTTTTATAAATGACATTAAAATAAGAGAATGTTTCAGCAATAATGTCATATTATGACAAGCCATTGGTTTGACTGCTGCCTCGTAAAATAATGCATGAATAACAAAAAGCATATGAAATGAAACCTTGAAATGATGAGGAATAATGTTTCCAGTTCTCAAAATGTTTAGAGGAGAATTTCAGAACTTAGAAATGCCTCACCTGGTTTTAGCTTAGTTGGACAAGGCTTTCAGGCACAGGGTGGGATCCTTGGGGCTGTCCTGTGCAGGGCCAGGAGCTGGACTCGGGATCACACAGGATCCCAGGATATTGTGGGTTGGAAGGGATCCCCTCGGTGCATGGCCCAGCTGGAGATCAAACCCACAGCCTGGCTGCCATCAGCACAGCTCTCCCCAGCCCAGCTGAGCTCATCCCATGGTCCTGTGGCTCAGGGAACTCCGTGACTCCACAGTCCCGGACTCCCGGAGGTCTCTGGGATGGGGAAATAAGAGATTTCCTTCAATCCACAGAACAGGGGCACCAAACCCCATTGCAGAGCAGAGCCTGGCACTGCCCTGCCAGGACCTGAGCTCACCCTGCTGAAGGATGAGCAACAACCCAAACTAAATGCCAGAAATTCCCCTTGAAGCTGCCCTGAGCTCCAGCTGTGCCTGCTCCCCCCTGAGTGCCGGGTGACCGGGCAGTGCCACCCTCCAGGCAGGATCCAGGGTGTCCCTGTGCACAGCCCAGCGCCTGCAGGATGTCACAGCCATGGCCTGTGTGCCAGGGAGAAGCACCTCTGGTCATCTGGGAGCTGAACTGGCAGAGAAAAGCAAGAACACACCCAGAGCTCGGTGCCAGAGGCTGGGCTGACAGAGCCCAGAGTGCCCCGACCTGGGGTGAGCTCCAGGGACACTGCAGGGCACAGATGGCTCATCCCAGAGCTCCAGGGACACTGCAGGGCATGGATGGCTCATCCCAGAGCTCCAGGGACACTGCAGGGCATGGATGGCTCATCCCAGAGCTCCAGGGACACTGCAGGGCACAGATGGCTCATCCCAGAGCTCCAGGGACAGCCTGAGTGTGACGGAGGCACCTCCTGGCAGGGTGGGCAGGCCCTGGCACAGAATTGCCAGAGCAGCTGTGGCTGCCCCTGGATCCCTGGCAGTGCCCAAGGCCAGGCTGGACATTGGGGCTGGACATTGGGACAGTGGGAGCTGTCCCTGCCATGGCTGGGTGGGATGGGTGGGATTTGAGATCCCTTCCAACCCAAACCAGTCTGGAACCCTGATTCCATTCCCTGCTCAGCCACGTGACTCCATCCCTGGTTCTGAGTGGCGACATTTAGGGAGATGGAGACACTTTCCTTCAGGGACAGGATGGACACACATTCCTTCAGGGACAGGGACACACATTCCTTCAGGGACAGGATGGACACACATTCCTTCAGGGACAGGGACACACATTCCTTCAGGGACAGGATGGACACACATTCCTTCAGGGACAGGGACACACATTCCTTCAGGGACAGGGACACACATTCCTTCAGGGACAGGATGGACACACATTCCTTCAGGGACAGGGACACATGTTCCTTCAGGGACAGGGACACACATTCCTTCAGGGACAGGATGGACACACATTCCTTCAGGGACAGGGACACATGTTCCTTCAGGGACAGGGACACATGTTCCTTCAGGGACAGGGACACATGTTCCTTCAGGGACAGGATGGACACACATTCCTTCAGGGACAGGATGGACACACATTCCTTCAGGGACAGGGACACACATTCCTTCAGGGACAGGGACTCACGTCCGTGTCTCTCTGAGGCTGCACCATGCTGGGATCCCGAGCTGTTCAAAGCCCCTTAATTAAAGCTGTGTGATTGATGCTGAGCCTGAGCTCCCCTCAAGGGATGTCCCTCAGGACAGGGACCTGCTTTGATTTGTGCGAATCCCTCACTCTCCTTTGATCCCTTCCCTCATTTGCACAAAGGCTCCTCCTCACAGGCTCAGGGTATGAACAATCTCTGAGCCCTTTCCCTGCTCCGTGTTTTGGGGCTCAGAGGGAGCAGAGGGACACGAGCAGGGCCAGAACACTACACCAGCTCCACTCCTTGTGCCCTCCTCGGGACAGCCCTCCTGGGGCTCATCCTGTTCCACCCTGGCTTAGGAAAACAAAACAATTTTTGGCTCTAAAAATTAAAAATAGGCACTGCTTGTCTTGTTAGACCCTAAGAAAGCTGCATGCCCTGATTCAAAAACGCCCTCGTGTCACAGCTGATGCCCCCTTGGAGATTTTCATATTAGAAAATTGCTGTTATTTATGAAATCCCTGATAAAGCTGCACTTAATGCTCCCCTAATAGAATGTGCATCTTTAATTCTGCTGAATGTGTAGTTTGTCACTGATGCAAAGTGTTCTCATTAATTAAATAAGACTTAGAGACTCATAAAGCAATTGCTCTAAAATGAAATGTTATTTACATCTAAGGATATTAACAATTAAGGAAACCTAATTTTTCCCTGATACAATCTGTCTTGGAATTCCACTGATATTTTAACACTCTCCTGATTTAATAATTGAAAATGAATTTTCGATATTAAACACATTTGCCAAGGAGTCGGGGATATTTCTCAATAAACACATATGCCAAGGAATCAGGCGTATTCTGCAAAATAAATAAGGCTGATATGCAAAGGGCTCATTTTCCAACTAAATAAACTCTGATTCTTCGAGGGGAATGAGAACAATGGACTTAAACCGCACGTGAATTTCAGTCTATTTTTTCAAGTCAGTATTTTAATTTCTATAAATACATATGTAAATTTAATTTTATATAAATACAGTCATATCTGTAGCAAGGAGCTTTAGGCTATCCTGGTGTTCTGGTGGGTTTAGGGAAGGAGGAGGGAGCCTGTCCCTCTTTCCTGGCTCGTGTCCCAGGCTCGTTCTCCCACTCACACTCAGCCCCATCCCCACCCTCAGCTCTGGGGGCTCGGAGCTGGGTTCATTCAGCCCCTTGTTCCTGTTGCTTCCCCTTTCCATGGAAACGGGATGAAGGACCCATCCCATCTCTGCTCCGTCAGGTCTGTGCCCTGTGCTCGCTCTGTGCAATTCGAGTTTTACCGGAGCAGGGCTGGGGAGAGCCCTCGGGAGGCTCCTTTGGAGAAACAGGAACGCAGGTTTGGGGCTGTGCCAGAGCTTTCCTCGCTCCTTTGAAGCCACCAGAGCGCTCCCAGGGCTTCCTCCTGCTGCATCCCATCCCAGTTAGCACTTCCCATCCCAGTTAGCACTTCCCATCCCAGTTAGCACTTCCCATCCCAGTTAGCACTTCCCATCCCAGTTAGCACTTCCCATCCCAGTTAGCGCTTCCCATCCCAGTTAGCACTTCCCATCCCAGTTAGCACTTCCCATCCCAGTTAGCGCTTCCCATCCCAGTTAGTGCTTCCCATCCCAGTTAGTTCTTCCCATCCCAGTTAGTGCTTCCCATCCCAGTTAGCACTTCCCATCCCAGTTAGCACTTCCCATCCCAGTTAGTGCTTCCCATCCCAGTTAGCACTTCCCATCCCAGTTAGTGCTTCCCATCCCAGTTAGTGCTTCCCATCCCAGTTAGTGCTTCCCATCCCAGTTAGTGCTTCCCATCCCAGTTAGCACTTCCCATCCCAGTTAGCACTTCCCATCCCAGTTAGCACTTCCCATCCCAGTTAGCACTTCCCATCCCAGTTAGTGCTTCCCATCCCAGTTAGCACTTCCCATCCCAGTTAGCACTTCCCATCCCAATTAGCTCTTCCCATCCCAGTTAGCGCTTCCCGTCCCATCAGCAGCCCGGCCCGGCAGTGCTGCCCTCCAGCCCGGCTCATGAAGCTTTCAGCACAAGGCACAGCCCCTTCCCAGCCCTCCAGAACAACTTCCAGTTAATTCCATGGATGTGAGCCAGCCCTGCCTGCTTCCCACTGCCCAGCCCGGCTGGGACCCTGCAGGGGGACCTGGAGTGGCCGTGGTGCTTCTCCTGCTCTGCTCCCACCCTGGGGCTCCTCTCCTGCTCCTGGGCTCGGAGAGGGCAGCTGTGTGCTGCCCCATCGCCCCCTCCCAGCAGCTTTCCCTCTGAGCCTGTCCCCACAAACCCCTGGAGCTGCTGGGAAGGTGGCCCAGCTCCACCTGCAAGGACAAAAGGCAGCAGGACAGAAAATGTGAATTTGGAAGGGTCCCACGGTGCTGATCTGCTGGCTGTGCCATGGGAGCCGTGCCCCACCACATCCATGGGTGAGGTATGGATGCATTCCTACCTCAGAGCTTTTTTTCCAAAATATTCATTCCTTCCCTGCTGGACGTTGTTGTGAGACACTCAGTCCTCCTCTCCATGGGAGTGAGCTCTGAGGATGGAGAGCTCTTGATTGCCACTCTCCCAGTTTCTTCATTGCAGAGAGTTTTCCACAGGGGAGGTGAAAATGTAGAGCTGTTCAAAGTGGTTGTGCTTTGATTTAAGGTTTTCAGAAATACTTGCAGTGTTTTATTTTCTGTGTGTGGTGATGGTGAGTAACAGGAGCTGTGGAGTCTGGACAGCAGCAGGAATTTCCCCATGGAAAGGGCGCTCAGGCCTTGGAAGTGCCCAGGGAGGTTTGCAGTGCCCAGCCCTGGAGGTGTCCCAGGAATTGCTGGAGGTGGCACTCGGAGCTCTGGGGACAGGGTGGGCACAGCTGGGACTGGCTGGGCTGGGAGGGATTTTCCAGCCTCAGGGATCCCAGGATTTGGTGATCCTGTATGAAACACTCAAGGTTTAAACCGCTTTAGGTACATCAACCTCTTTAAAAAGGACGTGGCTGAACGTGCAGGTCCCTCTCGTGGTGCCATGTCAGGAGGAAGCTGGGCCAAAGACACAGGTTGGGGGTGCTCTCCTCTGGGCAGGACCAAGCTCTGCTGCCCACTGGCAGAGGGCTGGGGCAGCCAGGGGCTGGCACAGGGCAGGTGCTGAGCTGGCCCCGCTCCCTGCAACACCTCCAGCCTCTGCATCCCTCTCCTCCCATGGCACACTGTGCTGGGATGTGAGTGAGGAATCCATCCCAGACTGTTCTGTGCTGGGATGTGAGTGAGGAACACACCTGGGACTGTTCTGTGCTGGGATGTGAGTTGAGTAAATCCATCCTGGACTGTTCTGTGCTGTGCAGGAACGGCCACGGAGCTCATTAGAGTCATTGATTGCTATTGGGCTAATGAGCCAAGGGCTAATCGATTCTCTGGGAGCAATGGGAAGCAATCCCACCTCCCTGCTCATGGGCAGCACTTGCCTGTGCCTCACAGCCCAGCAGGAGCGCTCTGTGACACGGCCAGGAGGGGCTGAGGAGCAGGGCAGGGCTGCAGGTGTCACACCCTGCAGGCTCCCGGCTCTCCTGGGTGTCACCTCCTCACTGTGTGTGCCCAGGGCTGCAGGTGTCACACCCTGCAGGCTCCCGGCTCTCCTGGGTGTCACCTCCTCACTGTGTGTGCCCAGGGCTGCAGGTGTCACACCCTGCAGGCTCCCGGCTCTCCTGGGTGTCACCTCCTCACTGTGTGTGCCCAGGGCTGCAGGAGATCCCTCGGGCCTTTGGAGGGCACTGGGCTCTGTCCCGGGGGAGCTGCCGTGAGCTGGGGCTGTCACCTGGACGTGGCAGAGGTTCCTCCTGTGCTGGAAGCGCTGGCTGGGCAGGCTGGGTTTGGGTTGCACTGTGCCTCCAGGACACCCGGAGCTCCAGGCAGGAAAAGGAAGAGGTTTCAGCAGGGTAAGGAGAGTGCAAAGGATACTGTGGAAATAAAGATGTGCAGTTTAGGAGTCGGGATCTGTGTCCCCACTGGGGCTCAGCTGGGCATAAGGGGAGGAGAATTCAGATATCCCAGCTGGTGTTCAGCACCTCTGCAGTTTGGGTGATGGTGCAGGGCAGAAAATTCCAGAATCATCAGGGTTGGAAGAGACCTCTACACTCATCATTCCAACCTCCCACCAATCCCACCGTTCCCTCTGAACCGTGGCATGGAGTGGGACCCAGGGAGCAGCTGGAGCTGGGCCAGGGATGGGGCTCAGGCTGGAGATCAGGGAAGGCTCTTCCCCCAGAGGGTGGAATGAGCTCTGGAAAAGCTCCCCAGGGAATGGGCACGGCCCCGAGGCTGCCGGAGCTCCAGGAGCGTTTGGGCAGCGCTGCCAGGGATGCCCAGGCTGGGATTGTTGGGGGGTCTGTGCTGGGATGATCCTTGGGGGTCCCAACTCAGGATATTCCAGGATCTTCACGACATTCCCAGGGCTCCCAGTGCAGGTGATTAGCCATGGAGCTGAGATGTGTGATCTCCACACAGCTGTGAGTTTATTCCAGGTTTCCACACGGGCACAGCCCTGGCTGCTGCCACTTCCTGGGGCTTTTCCATCATCCCACCCTGCTCCATCTTCTCCTGCCCCCTGAAAACCTCCCCCGAGCCCCAGCCTCTCCCAGCTCCATCAAACCCAGCTGTAGCTGCAGCAGCCCTGACACTTTATTAGCTGGGATCATTAAAAGCCAAACAAATTGATCATGCATTTTCATTGATAAATACCTTTACATTTGTCTTAGCCTCCAAAACACCGATTAAGCTTTATGGAGTTTTATACCTCAGAGCTTAATTTTGCTAAACACCGATAGCAGAAAATTGGAATATAATGTCATTTCTTGGTGAAAACAACCACGTTTTCCCACCCACAGGTAATTGCATTTTGTTGTGGGGTTTTTTTTAACAGAAGTGGAAAAAAATGTGCAGGTTGGACTGAAATGGCCTCGTGCTGTTGATGTCATCACCTTGTACTGATCTTTCCAGAAGCTGTTCCTGCCTCTCACAAAGAATGTTCCAGATGGAAGCAAACTCCAGGCAGTTATTGAGCAATATAATTATTAATATAATTATAATCAATATATAATTGTTATAATAGCAGAGAGAGCCAGCACGGCTGCTTTGTAGTTAGGAATGTTCCAAGAGTTCCACCAGATCCTTGTGGAGGCTCCTGCCCAAAGTCATCCCCCACCCTGAAAAATAATACAGGATAATGTTAATTGTTATGAAAAGCAATCCAGGGTAATGTTAATTGTTATGAAAAGCGATCCAGGGTAATGTTAATTGTTATGAAAAGTGATCCAGGATAATTTCAGAGTGCCTTGCTGCTGGGGGCAGGGAGCCAGCCCTGGCCTGGCAGGGTGTGAGTGCTCACAGCCTGGGCTCCTGGGGAGCTCTGCAGGTGGAATTTGAGTGCTGGATGCTCTGTGTGCTCACCTGGGGGCTCTGCCCAAGCACACAGGTGAATTTGCTGTTTTCCTCTGCGTTTCCTCTGCAGCTCCTCCTCTCCTGGAGTTTGCCTGGCTGCAGCTCCTGGCCCAGCTGCTCGTGCTGCCTGCCTGGCCCAGATTAGAGCCCTTTGGTACCTGTTGTTTCCTCCCTGGGAAGGCACTTCACTGTAATCAAGGCTTCTCCTAATCGCCTTTCTGATGAACTAAACAGATTAAACTCTTCAAACCTCCCCGAGTAAAGAACTTTTTCTAATAGCCAAATAATTTCTGCAGCTCTTTTCTGCCCTCTAATTTGTTGAAGGCTTTTTAAAACTTTTCCTTCTCAGCTGTGTGGTATTTCCAGCAGACATCTGGCGAGGTGGAGTGGGGAAAAGGGCTGGGGATGGTGAGACTTCTCTCAGCTGCTGATGGAATATTTCATCTGCCTCCTCCTCGTGGCTGGGTGGTCTGGAAGAGGCTCCCACCAGGACGGAACAGGTTCCTACCAGGGTCTGTGCCTTGTTGGCCTTCTCCTGATCCTCACCCCTGAACACTCAACCCCTTCACCCCCATCGTGCCTGGAGCACCAAGGCTCCCCCTCCCCTCCCCTTCCTGGCCAGTCCCTCCGGGGGTCTGTCCCCATCCTCTGCAGCTGTTCCAGCTGTCCCCAGGTGTGTGGCTGTGTCACCTGGCTGTCCCCAGGTGTGTGGCTGTGTCACCTGGCTGTCCCCAGATGTGTGTGTTTGTCCCCAGGTGTGTGTGTTTGTCCCCAGATGTGTGTGTGGCTGTCCCCAGGTGTGTGTGTTTGTCCCCAGGTGTGTGTGTTTGTCCCCAGATGTGTGTGTTTGTCCCCAGGTGTGTGTGTGTTTGTCCCCAGATGTGTGTGTTTGTCCCCAGGTGTGTGTGGCTGTCCCCAGGTGTGTGTGTGTTTGTCCCCAGGTGTGTGTGTTTGTCCCCAGGTGTGTGTGTGTTTGTCCCCAGATGTGTGTGTTTGTCCCCAGGTGTGTGTGTTTGTCCCCAGGTGTGTGTGGCTGTCCCCAGGTGTGTGTGGCTGTCCCCAGGTGTGTGTGTGGCTGTCCCCAGATGTGTGTGTTTGTCCCCAGGTGTGTGTGTTTGTCCCCAGATGTGTGTGTGACTGTCCCCAGGTGTGTGTGTGGCTGTCCCCAGATGTGTGTGGCTGTCCCCAGGTGTGTGTGTTTGTCCCCAGGTGTGTGTGGCTGTCCCCAGATGTGTGTGGCTGTCCCCAGGTGTGTGTGTTTGTCCCCAGGTGTGTGTGGCTGTCCCCAGGTGTGTGTGTTTGTCCCCAGGTGTGTGTGGCTGTCCCCAGATGTGTGTGTTTGTCCCCAGGTGTGTGTGGCTGTCCCCAGGTGTGTGTTTGTCCCCAGATGTGTGTGTTTGTCCCCAGGTGTGTGTGGCTGTCCCCAGGTGTGTGTGTGTTTGTCCCCAGATGTGTGTGGCTGTCCCCAGGTGTGTGTGGCTGTCCCCAGATGTGTGTGACTGTCCCCAGGTGTGTGTGGCTGTCCCCAGGTGTGTGTGTTTGTCCCCAGGTGTGTGTTTGTCCCCAGGTGTGTGTGTTTGTCCCCAGATGTGTGTGGCTGTCCCCAGGTGTGTGTGTGGCTGTCCCCAGGTGTGTGTGTTTGTCCCCAGATGTGTGTGGCTGTCCCCAGGTGTGTGTGTGGCTGTCCCCAGATGTGTGTGGCTGTCCCCAGATGTGTGTGTGTTTGTCCCCAGGTGTGTGTGTGGCTGTCCCCAGGTGTGTGTGGCTGTCCCCAGGTGTGTGTGTGGCTGTCCCCAGGTGTGTGTGGCTGTCCCCAGGTGTGTGTGTGGCTGTCCCCAGGTGTGTGTGGCTGTCCCCAGATGTGTGTGTGTTTGTCCCCAGGTGTGTGTGTGGCTGTCCCCAGGTGTGTGTGGCTGTCCCCAGGTGTGTGTGTGGCTGTCCCCAGGTGTGTGTGGCTGTCCCCAGGTGTGTGTGTTTGTCCCCAGGTGTGTGTGTTTGTCCCCAGATGTGTGTGACTGTCCCCAGGTGTGTGTGACTGTCCCCAGGTGTGTGTGACTGTCCCCAGGTGTGTGTGGCTGTCCCCAGATGTGTGTGTGGCTGTCCCCAGATGTGTGTGGCTGTCCCCAGATGTGTGTGACTGTCCCCAGGTGTGTGTGGCTGTCCCCAGATGTGTGTGTGGCTGTCCCCAGATGTGTGTGACTGTCCCCAGATGTGTGTGACTGTCCCCAGGTGTGTGTGTGTTTGTCCCCAGGTGTGTGTGACTGTCCCCAGGTGTGTGTTTGTCCCCAGATGTGTGTGTGGCTGTCCCCAGATGTGTGTGACTGTCCCCAGGTGTGTGTGGCTGTCCCCAGATGTGTGTGTGGCTGTCCCCAGATGTGTGTGACTGTCCCCAGGTGTGTGTGTTTGTCCCCAGATGTGTGTGGCTGTCCCCAGGTGTGTGTGGCTGTCCCCAGATGTGTGTGGCTGTCCCCAGGTGTGTGTGTGGCTGTCCCCAGGTGTGTGTGGCTGTCCCTGGGTGTGTGTGTGGCTGTCCCCAGATGTGTGTGTTTGTCCCCAGATGTGTGTGGCTGTCCCCAGATGTGTGTGTGACTGTCCCCAGGTGTGTGTGGCTGTCCCCAGGTGTGTGTGTGGCTGTCCCCAGGTGTGTGTGGCTGTCCCCAGATGTGTGTGGCTGTCCCCAGGTGTGTGTGGCTGTCCCCAGATGTGTGTGGCTGTCCCCAGGTGTGTGTGTTTGTCCCCAGATGTGTGTGTGGCTGTCCCCAGGTGTGTGTGGCTGTCCCCAGGTGTGTGTGGCTGTCCCCAGGTGTGTGTGGCTGTCCCCAGATGTGTGTGGCTGTCCCCAGGTGTGTGTGGCTGTCCCCAGTGTGTGTGGCTGTCCCCAGGTGTGTGTGTGGCTGTCCCCAGATGTGTGTGTTTGTCCCCAGATGTGTGTGTTTGTCCCCAGGTGTGTGTGTGGCTGTCCCCAGATGTGTGTGGCTGTCCCCAGATGTGTGTGGCTGTCCCTGGGTGTGTGTGTTTGTCCCCAGGTGTGTGTGGCTGTCCCCAGATGTGTGTTTGTCCCCAGGTGTGTGTGGCTGTCCCCAGGTGTGTGTGTGGCTGTCCCCCAGATGTGTGTGGCTGTCCCCAGATGTGTGTGGCTGTCCCCCAGATGTGTGTGGCTGTCCCCAGATGTGTGTGGCTGTCCCCAGGTGTGTGTGGCTGTCCCCAGGTGTGTGTGGCTGTCCCCAGGTGTGTGTGGCTGTCCCCAGATGTGTGTGTTTGTCCCCAGGTGTGTGTGTTTGTCCCCAGATGTGTGTGACTGTCCCCAGATGTGTGTGGCTGTCCCCAGGTGTGTGTGGCTGTCCCCAGATGTGTGTGGCTGTCCCCAGGTGTGTGTGTTTGTCCCCAGGTGTGTGTGACTGTCCCCAGGTGTGTGTGTGTTTGTCCCCAGGTGTGTGTGGCTGTCCCCAGATGTGTGTGGCTGTCCCCAGATGTGTGTGGCTGTCCCCAGATGTGTGTGTGGCTGTCCCCAGGTGTGTGTGGCTGTCCCCAGGTGTGTGTGTGGCTGTCCCCAGGTGTGTGTGGCTGTCCCCAGGTGTGTGTGGCTGTCCCCAGATGTGTGTGTTTGTCCCCAGGTGTGTGTGTTTGTCCCCAGGTGTGTGTGTGACTGTCCCCAGGTGTGTGTGGCTGTCCCCAGATGTGTGTGGCTGTCCCCAGATGTGTGTGGCTGTCCCCAGGTGTGTGTGGCTGTCCCCAGATGTGTGTGGCTGTCCCCAGATGTGTGTGGCTGTCCCCAGGTGTGTGTGGCTGTCCCCAGGTGTGTGTGTGACTGTCCCCAGGTGTGTGTGGCTGTCCCCAGATGTGTGTGGCTGTCCCCAGGTGTGTGTGTTTGTCCCCAGGTGTGTGTGGCTGTCCCCAGATGTGTGTGGCTGTCCCCAGATGTGTGTGGCTGTCCCCAGGTGTGTGTGGCTGTCCCCAGATGTGTGTGTGTTTGTCCCCAGGTGTGTGTGTGGCTGTCCCCAGATGTGTGTGGCTGTCCCCAGGTGTGTGTGTTTGTCCCCAGGTGTGTGTGGCTGTCCCCAGGTGTGTGTGGCTGTCCCTGGGTGTGTGTGTGGCTGTCCCCAGATGTGTGTGGCTGTCCCTGGGTGTGTGTGTGGCTGTCCCTGGGTGTGTGTGTGGCTGTCCCCAGGTGTGTGTGTGGCTGTCCCCAGGTGTGTGTGTGGCTGTCCCCAGGTGTGTGTGGCTGTCCCCAGGTGTGTGTGGCTGTCCCCAGATGTGTGTGGCTGTCCCCAGGTGTGTGTGGCTGTCCCCAGATGTGTGTGGCTGTCCCCAGGTGTGTGTGGCTGTCCCCAGATGTGTGTGGCTGTCCCCAGGTGTGTGTGGCTGTCCCCAGGTGTGTGTGTTTGTCCCCAGGTGTGTGTGGCTGTCCCCAGGTGTGTGTGGCTGTCCCCAGATGTGTGTGGCTGTCCCCAGGTGTGTGTGGCTGTCCCCAGATGTGTGTGTGGCTGTCCCCAGGTGTGTGTGGCTGTCCCCAGGTGTGTGTGTTTGTCCCCAGGTGTGTGTGGCTGTCCCCAGGTGTGTGTGGCTGTCCCCAGGTGTGTGTGGCTGTCCCCAGGTGTGTGTGTTTGTCCCCAGGTGTGTGTGTTTGTCCCCAGGTGTGTGTGGCTGTCCCCAGGTGTGTGTGGCTGTCCCCAGGTGTGTGTGTGGCTGTCCCCAGGTGTGTGTGGCTGTCCCTGGGTGTGTGTGTGGCTGTCTCCAGGTGTGTGTGTGGCTGTCCCCAGATGTGTGTGGCTGTCCCCAGGTGTGTGTGGCTGTCCCCAGGTGTGTGTGGCTGTCCCCAGGTGTGTGTGGCTGTCCCCAGGTGTGTGTGTGTTTGTCCCCAGGTGTGTGTGTTTGTCCCCAGGTGTGTGTGTGGCTGTCCCCAGGTGTGTGTGGCTGTCCCCAGGTGTGTGTCACCCCGGCTCTCGTGGCTCCCTGTTGCTGTTCCCGTGTCCCAGGTGCTGCCTGTCGCTGTCCCCAGCTCTGTCTGTCTGTCCTGCAGCGCTGTCAGTGGCAGCAGAGCCCTGCCCGGTGCTAGAGGCGTTAATTACTCTGTTGTTAATGAGGGTGCCGTGTCCTGCTCCGGGGGCTCCCCAGTGCAGCCCCCGTGCTCAGCCTCCCTCTCTGCCTGCTCCTCCTGCCCTGGATCCCGGGAATCACCATCCCCAGGGAATCTGGGCCGGGCAGGGACTGCCCTGATGGCTTTAGGGGACATTGCCAGGGGACACCTCCCTTCCAAAGGCCGCCTGGGGTTCTCCTCCTTCCCCCCTTGTTCATGAGCCAGGATTCCCTTCCCCAAAAGACAAACGAAATGACTGCAGGAAATGGGTTTGTTTGTCAGAGGCATCCTCTGACGTTACATTTGGAAAGTGCTGAAATGTTTCTTTATTAACAAAACTGCAGACAAGGGTGGCACTTTTTTAAGCTGTAAGAAATCAGATGGCACCTAAATGGGGGGAAGAAAGGCCCATTTTTCATGACAAAGGAGGAGGATTCTGGAAATCAAGGCGCTGAACCGTGACTGATGAGTTTAGGTAAAGTTCCCATCTCTACCAAGGGCTTGTTGTGCAGCTCAGATAATTCAGTTTCTGTCTTGTTTTGCCATTGCCCAGCTTTTCCTTCAGTTTGCAGGCTGGACACTGGGGCTGGAGCAGGCTGGGACAGCGGGACATGTCCCTGCCACAGCAGGCTGGGATGGGGGGGATTGGGGGTCCCTCCCAGCCCAGACCTTCCTGGGGTTCTGTGGAACGTGCAACCAGCCCCAAGAGTCTGCTGCAGGTCTCATTTGCCTTCCCTGCTCTAAAAAAAGAATTATTATCAAAGCAGCGTGACTTCCCAGCAGTATTCCAGGTTTTCCTTCTCAGTCTCTCCAGGAGCCTGAGGTTCGGTGCTTTGTGATCAGAGACAGCTTGATCTATAACAATGTTTAATTTCTCATTATTATTGAAAGTAGAAACTCATTTTTAGACCTCCACAGCTGTTCTTCAGCAAGGAAAAACATCAGAGGTAAAACCTGAGGTTTCTGGAGGCTGAGGGAAAACATCAGAGGTAAAACCTGAGGTTCTGGAGGCTGAGGGAAAACATCAGAGGTAAAACCTGAGGTTCTGGAGGCTGAGGGAAAACATCAGAGGTAAAACCTGAGGTTCTGGAGGCTGAGGGAAAACATCAGAGGTAAAACCTGAGGTTCTGGAGGCTGAGGGAAGCAGTTTGTGAGGGGATGGGAAGGGGAGCAGGAGGCTCAGGCTGGTCCCTCCTGGCCCTGCAGCCTGGCAGCAGAAAGCTAAAGCAGAACTCTTCCCCAAGCCCCACGTTTCAGTGGGTTTTGCATTAACTCGAGGTAATGGATGGTTCCAGCACCCAGCTGGGTTTTCAGGATTGACATCAGTGGGGTACAGAGGAAGCGATTTGGGTAGAAGAAATCCGGTGTTATATTCCTGTTTTGTTCTCATTAGTTCTTTTTTATATAAATAGTAACTGTGCAGGGTGTAATACATCCTCTGCTGTCAGGATTTATCAGGGAAGTGCTCTGGCTGGGCAATTGCTCTGTGAAAAATTAAGGGGTTTGCCTCATTCTATCAACATGTTTTGGTTTCACTGGGGAATAAAAATAGATTTTTAAATAACAGCCACATAAAGTAATAAAACCCAGAACAGAGCCTATTTTCCTTCCAGAGGTGGATTCAGCTGGAATAGATCACAGGGTAATTAATTACATTATTACAAATACAACTAAAAAGTCTAATGAATGTTGTGGTGATTTTTAATTTCTATGATGAGATGTCAGCCGGCTTTTCCATAGGATTGTGGGGAGGAGAGAGGTAAAAAGGGGTTGGGAATTTTTACCTGGGAATGCAGCAGCTGCTCCTGGGTGCTGTGCAAGCCCCAGTGACCCAGGGCTGGGTCTGGAATGTTCTGCAGCTCTGAGTGTGAGTGTGTGTCACGTCTGGGGTGGGAGGACCACACTGGGTTCATGGCTCCCGGTTAAATCGGGTGCTTTGGGGTTTTGAGGCTGCTGCTCCTGGCAGAAGGATCCAAAGGGATCCTGGAAGTGCTGGGGTGGTTCACTCCAAACCAGCCCTGGGAGCTGATCACCCCCAAGGGAACGTGCAGCTCCCAGCCCTGGCACATCCAAGTGTTGTGGGGTCAGGATCCCAAACCAGAGACCCCAGAATGGTTTGGGCTGGAAGGGACCTCAAATCCCACCTGGTGCCACCCTGGATGTGCAGGGACAGCTCCCACTGTCCCAATGTCCAGCCCCAATGTCCAGCCTGGCCTTGGGCACTGCCAGGGATCCAGGGGCAGCCACAGCTGCTCTGGCAATTCCAGCCCAGCCAGCAATTCCCAATTCCCAATCTCCCATCCATCCTGGATCCCTGGCAGTGCCCAAGGCCAGGCTGGACATTGGGGCTGGACATTGGGACAGTGGGAGCTGTCCCTGCCATGGCAGGGGGGGCACTGGGTGGGATTTGGGGTCCCTCCCATCCCAAACCATTCCATGATTCTCTGATTGTGTGTTCCTGGCATGGATTGCAAGAGATGGATTCACTCCATTCCCACCCTCTGAGATGGTGGCACCTGCAGCTCTGTCCCCATCGCCCCCAGCTCTGCCCAGCTCTGCCCAGCTCTGCCAGGCCATCCCCGAGAGGAAAATCTGCCCGAAAATCTCCTGGAAAGGCTCTGGGGAAGGGCAGCAGGGACAGGGACCACAGCCCAGGAGTGACCACAGCCCAGGGATGACTTTTGGACTCCGCTCTTTTGGAGCTGGCATTTCCCGAGGGAAGCTGCCAGAGGGGCTGGAGGCAGAGCCGGGTGACAATGGCCAGGAAACAACACAAAAGGCTGAGATTTGTCGTTCCCAGGAAAGGAAGGGAGGAGACGGAAGGCTGGCGATGGCAGAGCTCGGTAAAGGCGGCTCCCTGGGCCGGGGGAGCAGCAGCGGATCCTCCCGGAGCACAGGAGGATGCTGCCCCAGGAGATGCTCTGCAGCACGGGCTGAGGGAGATGGGCACTGCTCAGGGCATGGAAAGGATCCTCCAGACACCCAGAAATAGCCACAGCTAACTGAGGAGAAACATCAAGGAATAACTCCCGGGAACAGGAGGCACAAAATGGGCAAAGAACATAAAAGACAGGGAGGCAGAAATGCATCTGAAATGAGAGGAAGACAAAGGGGAGGGAAGCAAACGAAGGCTGAGGCCTCAGTTTCATTCTCCAGGAAAAGGTTCATTTGAGCAGACTCTCGCTGCAATTATCTTAACACGGGGTTAACAGAGAGAAAAGAGATTCCAGCGTGCTCAGATAAACCAGATGCCTGATAGAAATGCTCTGAATTGTGAGAGAACCCCCCAAATCAGCCCTGGTTATCAGGGAGGGACATGGAAAGTGCTGGAGGATGCAAACCTCACATGGAAAATTCCAGAGCTGGGGAGGTACCAGGGAACAGGATGGAATAATCAGTTTGTGTGTAGGGAGAGGAGATTGAGGTGATGAGAAAGAACCCCAGGGGGATTCCAGGGACAAATCCCAGTGGTTTGCTCTGTCAGGAGAGCGGCTCAGAGGTGAGGAGGGGACTGGGGCACTTTGGATGAACGTGAGGTGACAGTCACCTTTCAGAGCCCCTCAGGGCAGCCGTGGCTTGTCAGGAGTGTTTTACTCTCTCTTTTGTCACCTGGCTGGTAGGAAATGCTCCAAGGGACAGCAGCCAGCAGTGCAGCCCCTCTGGGGGCACAGCCAGATTTGGGATAAACAGCAAAGCTGAAGAGAGGGGAGAGGTCCCATCCCATCCCCGCTGCCCTGGCAGGGACAGCTCCCGCTGTCCCAATGTCCAGCCCCAGTGTCCAGCCTGGCCTGGGACACTGCCAGAGATCCAGGGACAGCCACAGCTGCCTCCCCTCCCTCCCAGGGAAACATTTCTCCCCAGTGTTTAATTTAAACCAACCTGCCTTCAGTTTAAAACCAGCCCAGTCTGGGATCCTTTGATGTGCATAGAGAATATTTCTGGAGATGGAGGATCTACAGCTTGTCCAGGACCCTGTGACAAAGCTGTAATCCCACAAATTGCAGGATTTTCTCCTGATCTCAGCCTCCAAATATTTGCAGAGCCGTAGATAATCCCTGCACCTGCTGGTGCCTGTGTGTGCACACCCAGTGCCGCTGAAGATGTTCCTCTGTTCATGGCACAGCTGAAAGAAATCATTTCAAATTAACAATAGAATGCTACAGGCATTCAGGTTTAAATTTTACATTTCAAATTCATCCAGTCAGTTTGGGAAACCCTGGATCCAGTTAATGGGAACATCCCAGCTTGGGTCTGTTTTGGCTTATGGGATTCCTCGTGCAAATGTCCTTTCATGCAAAGGCTTTGTGGCACCAGAGCCGAGCCAACCCTTTGTGCTGCTGCATTCATCTGAAGCAGTTCCTCCCAGAGCTTTCTAAGCTCTCAATCAAAGGCTGCTGGAGGCAGGGGAATATTCCTGTGCTTGCTTTGGGTGCTCTCCCCTAGAACCCCAACAGCAAAACCTTGAGCTGTGTCTTGAATGCCCCTAACCAGCAATGATATTGGGGAAAAATATCCTTATAAAGTCATTTTTCCCCTTTTGCAGCACATCTATAATAGAAAAATGAGACATCTGAATGAATTTTATATGTTCCCTGAACTGCTCCAGCCTTTGAAATAACCCAGCTTGAGGTTTTAGTCAATATGAATGGAGACATTTAAAAATCTGTATGCTCTTCTGTCAATAAGAGATGGCAAAAGGCTAAAGAGATGAAAATAGAGCGTGCAGGCAGAGCTGCAGCCAGTGCAGAGCAGGCTCCACAGAGAACAGCCACTGCTGATGGGAATAGAGGCATTGGCTAGGAATTTATGGGTTGATGCTAAAGAAAACCCTTTCTTGCATTCCTTTGAAAATAAATTGGTGGCTAAACCTCATCAAAGCCCAGCCTGATTTGATTTTTGAAATATGAAAAAGTTAAATCATTGGAGCATTTTGCAAATGTTACTGATAGGAGTGAGTGAGAATCACAGGATCAGGGAATCATCAAGGTTGGAAAAGCCCTGTAAGATCAACTGTGACCATCAGCCCAGAAACCCCACCATGGTCACCCCTGAGCCACGGTCACCCCTGGGCCACGACAACCACTGAGCCATGGTCACTACACCCCTAGGCTGTGGTCACCTCTGGGCCATGGTCACTTCTGGGCCATGGTCACCAATGAGCCATGGTCACTGCATTCATGGTCACTCCTGGGCCATGGTCACTGCATTCATGGTCACTCCTGGGCCATGGTCACTCCATTCATGGTCACTCCTGGGCTCTGGTCACTCCTGGGCCATGGTCAGCCCTGGGCCATGGTCACTACATTCATGGTCACCACTGAGCTGTGGTCACCCCTGGGCTGTTGTCACCCCTGGGTTGAGGTCACCCTGGGCTGTGGTCACTCCTGGGCTGTAGTCACCCCTGGACCATGGTCACTCCATTCATGGTCACTCCTGGGCTGAGGTCACCCCTGGGCCGTGGTCACTCCATTCATGGTCACCCCTGGGCCGTGGTCACTCCATTCATGGTCACTCCTGGGCTGAGGTCACCCCTGGGCCGTGGTCACTCCATTCATGGTCACCCCTGGGCCGTGGTCACTCCATTCATGGTCACTCCTGGGCTGTGGTCACCCCTGGGCCGTGGTCACTGCATTCATGGTCACCCCTGGGCCGTGGTCACTGCATTCATGGTCACCTCTGGGCTGAGGTCACCCCTGGGCCGTGGTCACTGCATTCATGGTCACCTCTGGGCCGTGGTCACTGCATTCATGGTCACCACTGAGCTGTGGTCACCCCTGGGCTGAGGTCACCCTGGGCTGTGGTCACTCCATTCATGGTCACCCCTGGGCCGTGGTCACTCCATTCATGGTCACTCCTGGGCTGAGGTCACCCCTGGGCCGTGGTCACTCCATTCATGGTCACCCCTGGGCCGTGGTCACTCCATTCATGGTCACTCCTGGGCTGAGGTCACCCCTGGACCAGCTGGATCTGCTCGTTAGGGGCTGCACAGGAATGGTGGAGGGCTCGTACCCAGAGCTGGGAATTCCTGGTGGGGAATTCTTGAGCATCATCCTCGGTGCTGTCAGTGGAACTGCAGAAGTTAAATCAGCCCTGGTGTTTCTGCAGCACCAGAGCAAAACCCTGGGGGGAGCTTCTGAAACCCTGGGGGCTCCCGAAGGGCTGGAGGAGCAGGGTGCTGCTGGAACCACCTCAGCAGCTCAGGAACGTGGGGGTGGGGGAGAAGAAGCAAAACCAAACAGTGGGGGGTTCTCACATGGATAACCTGGTGCAGTTTTTGTCTTTAATGGGGATGACAAAAATGGCTTTGATGTGTGCCGCTTTCCCTGCTCCTGGAGAGGACCCCACGCCGTGGGCCGGGTCCTTTGTGCCGTGGGCCGGGCTCATCTCCTCTCTGGACGTCCGTGAGTCCCAGCCATCTGTCAGGGCTGCAGGACAGCCTGGCTGTCCTGTGTGGGTGCTGCGCCCTGCACGTGTCCTGAGGCAGCCGTGGGGACTCTCAGCCCTGAGAGGCTCTGAGGAGCTGGGAGGGAGGAATCCCTCCTTGGATTAACTCGTGTGGTGTGGTAAATTGGTCAGAGTTTGGGCACATAACAGACTGAGGAATCTGGGAATGCTCTCCTCTCCCAGATCCCTGAGCCAGCTGTGGGACAGGAACAGAAGTTCCCTGGGTCTCCTGAGGAGCTGGGACTCTGCTTTGTAAATCAAAATCCAGCACCTCATGGTGCTTCATAAGCAGCGAATGTTGCTCTTGATCATTTGGTTGGGCTTTTTAGTGGATTCCTCAGGCTGGTTTGGAAAATGGAGCTTTGTTCTGCTTTTCTCCTCATTGAGCCAGGTGGGGATCTGGGGAAGGCTGGAACTTTGAATATCCCAGCTGTAGGCAGTGCCTGCCATGTGGATGTGGTGTCACAGCTCTTCCTGCTGCCAGCTGGAATTCCAGTGGGAAAAACACAACTGGGAGCAACAGAAATGGGAAGAGAAGATGATCCATGGATCAGAGGTCATTATGGAATGAACAGGGATCATTCTTCAGGGGATTTCATAGAATCCCAGTCTGGTTTGGGTTGGAAGGGACCCCAAATCCCACCCAGTGCCCCCTGCCATGGCAGGGACAGCTCCCACTGTCCCAATGTCCAGCCCCAATGTCCAGCCTGGCCTTGGGCACTGCCAGGGATCCAGGGGCAGCCACAGCTGCTCTGGGCAAAGTCTTGTTTCTCTTTACTCTTGTCTATCCCACCGAGGTCACCTGCCTGAATTCCTGCCACCTTTTGCGTTCTCCTTTCCCCCTCAGGAGCCCATTCCCATGGAAACTTCCTCATCAGTGCAGCTCATCTCAAAGAAATAATTGGCATGAGGAGGATCTATGGAAAAAATATTCCTGTGTAATTAGGCAAAAAGCACCTGTTCTTCCTTCAGTGGGCACCAGGCAGTGGATGAGCTCTAATAGTGCTGTTTGCAAATATCAAATAATAATGGGAAGTGTGACAATAATGAAGTAAGTAATCAGAGGAGCTGTTGAGTACAGGTGCCTCCATTTACAGCTCTTTCATCAAAGAGAAAATTAAGCGCTCTCAGAATATTATGGCAAATTGCTGCTGTTCCATGACTGCTAATCAGGTGGAGTGTATAAATGCAACAGGAAAAATCTTCGGCAGCAATTATGGCGGTGGGTGATTAACACACGGAGCACATCCTGGGACAGCGAGCGGGCTCCTTTCTCTGCCTGCAGATGGAAATGCTTGTCACAAAGATGAGCAGCAAAGCCCAGAGGCACCAGCACCTCTGCAGTTTGGGTGATGGTTCAGGGCAGAAAATTCCAGAATCATCAGGGTTGGAAGAGACCTCTACACTCATCATTCCAACCTCCCACCAATCCCACCGTTCCCTCTGAACCGTGGCATGGAGTGGGACCCAGGGAGTGCCTGGAGCTGGGCCAGGGATGGGGCTCAGGCTGGAGATCAGGGAAGGTTCTTCCCCCAGAGGGTGGAATGAGCTCTGGAAAAGCTCCCCAGGGAATGGGCACGGCCCCGAGGCTGCCGGAGCTCCAGGAGCGTTTGGGCAGCGCTGCCAGGGATGCCCAGGCTGGGATTGTTGGGGGGTCTGTGCTGGGATGATCCCTGGGGGTCCCTCCAGCTCAGGATATTCCAGGATTCTCTGGTTTTACTCTGTTTTCAGGATGCTCACTCCCCCAGCCCTGGGCACTGGTCCCAGCGTGCAGCCACACGTCCATGTGGTGTCCCAGGGCTCCCTCAGAGCTTGGAGTTCCTCTTCTCAGGGCTCAGCAGCACCACTGAGGTAAATGTTCTCTTGGGGGGGATGTGGGGTAGCCACGGAAATGCCTGACCTTGCTGGCTCCCTTCAGTCAAGCTCCAGGTGTTGTTCCTGCTGGGGCACAGGAAGTGTCCTGGATTTTGGTATCACACAGACATCCTTTATTCACAGATCCATTAAGGCTGGAAAAGACCCCAAAGGCCATCCAGTCCCAACCCTTCCCCAGCTCTGCCAAAGCCACCCCTAACCCATGTCCCCAAGTGCCACAGCCACACGTTTTTGGAACCCTTCCAGGCCCCAGTGGCTCTAAGCATCCTTCCATGGTCTGCCTCAAAGCCTGAGCTTCCTCTTCTCCAGAGCCTTTCCTCAGGACCTCGGCCAGGCCCTCGTGCCTGGGAGCAGCCCGGAGTCACGGTTAGGATGATGCAGAGGATTGGCTTTGGCTGTCTCGGGAGAGAGGATAACATAATCCCATTATAAACCCACGCTATCTCCATCTGTGCCTCTCTGCTCCTTTCCAGTTCTGTTACTGGGTTTTACCAATCTCTCACATTTCCTTTCATTTCTTTCTGGGGAGTTTGGGATTGTGGAGCTGTTCCTGTGCTGACACTTGACAGGTAGATGTGCTGATATCTGCCTGTATCCACCTGCTCCACGCATAAGGAAGCAACCTGCTGCTGATTTATTTGCTGAGCGCTTCCTCCTGTCATCCCAAGCCCTGCCTCACACCCAGAGCCCACGGGGCAGACCTGGGCCAGGCAGGGAGCCGAGGATGTGATTCCTGTAGGATCCCAGACTGGCTGGGGTTGGAAGGACCTTAAGGCTCATCCCATTCCACCCTCCATGGGCAGGGACACCTCCCACTATCCCAGGTTGTTCCCATCCCCATGCAGCTGGCCTCGATCACAGCTTTTGGGTTGTGTTTTACAGGGTGTGAAGGGGGCATGAAAAGGGAGAGAGCCTGGGAAAACCACCAGGTACATCCTGGATGTCTGATGGAACAGCCAGCTCTGCGGGTCATCCCCTCCAGTGCTTGAAAACCCCTTTGTTGCTCTATTGGGAACGGCGAAAGAATGACACAGACTCTCTCGTGGAGTCAGAACTGGAGAAGTTTCTCTCTGGTTTATTACCTCAGCTCTTTTTTATAGACTGATATGTGAAAAGTACAGAAAAGAAAACTCGTATTGGTTAGTAAACTAACACATCACCATCATTGGTCAGTGGGGTTCACCACCCCTCCACCTTCTCTTGCCAGAAACCAAGGAACAGACCAACAGCACCTGCAAGGCTGTTCTCTATCTCTGAGGATTGTTTTAATTTCTCCTTATGAATTCCCAGACCACTTTCTCAGGCGAGACTGAGAAAGTTATGTGGCCTGCTATTCCACAGGCACTGTGCTGCCTGCTTTAGAATTAACATCTATACCTCTTTTGTGAGGAAATTCTTCCTGAGCTGACGGCCTCTGGAGCAGGGATGGATTCACCTGGCCAGTCCTTCGCTGCGGTGCTCTGCCATTCTTGGGGCTGCTTCTGCTGCCTTGGAGACAGGAAGCCTGAGTTTTCTGAATGTTTTCCAGAAATGAGCCCCAAAGCCTCCCCTGGAGCTGGGGGGCAGTGCTGGCACTGCTGCTGGCTGCCCACAGCTCTGGCTCCTCAGGGCCACTCCTGCCAGGCCCAGCCCGGCTCAGCGCAGGAGTGACGAGAGCACTTTTCCTTGGCACGCTCTCCTGATCCTGCTGCTGATGTCCCCTGTGGGGCCACTCCGTGCTGCAAGGTTTGCAGGGCTAGATCTTAATTTGCTACCAGCTGCCGGCAGCGCTGCTCTGACACCCCTCTGTCAGTGCTCTGCCTCGGCTGCGGCTCACGGGCACCTCACACTCCTCTCCACAGATGGGGAGCGAAGGGAAGAGTCTGCTTCTATCATCTTTGTCAGAGCATGAGGGGGACGGCTCTCCGGGGGTTTGAGCCTCCCCAGGAAGATACTGCGCTGATTTCTGCACCTTGGACTCGCAGGATCCTTCAGGCTGGAAAAGCCCTCAGAGCCCTCGAGTCCAGCACTTCCCCAGCACTGCCCAGGCCACCACTGACCCCTGTCCCCAGGTGCCACAAGCACAGTAAATACCTCCAGGGATGGGCCCTGCAAACCTCCCTGGGCACTTCCAAGGCCTGAGCGCCCTTTCCATGGGGAAATTCCTGCTGCTGTCCCCCCTGAGCCTCCCCTGGCCCAGCCTGAGGCCGTTCCCTCTCCTCCTGTCCCTGTTCCCTGGCAGCAGAGCCCGACCCCCCCGGCTGTCCCCTCCTGCCAGGGACTTGTGCAGAGCCACAAGGGCCCCCTGAGCCTCCTTTGCTCCAGGCTCAGCCCCTTCCCAGCTCCCTCAGCAATTCTCCAGCCCCTTCCCAGCTCCCTCAGCAATTCTCCAGCCCCTTCCCAGCTCCCTCAGCAATTCTCCAGCCCTTTCCCAGCTCCCTCAGCAATTCTCCAGCCCCTTCCCAGCTCCCTCAGCAATTCTCCAGCCCTTTCCCAGCTCCCTTCCCTGCCCTGGACACACTCCAGCCCCTCCAGGTCCTGCCTGAACTGCTGTACTGGTCTGTAACTGGGGCAGTCTCTGCATGTGCCAGGGGTGGCTTCCAGGGTCACTCCGAGTGACAGAAAGTCAGTTTGGAACCAGGAAATCATTCCAGCTCCCCAGTGTGGCCTGGCCTTCCCCCAGTGAAAAGCTACTCGAGTTTTTTCCACTGTCCCAGGCTGCTCCAGCCCCAATGTCCAGCCTGGCCTTGGGCACTGCCAGGGATCCAGGGGCAGCCACAGCTGCTCTGGGAATCTGTGTCGGGGCCTGCCCACCCTCATTTATAAAACTGTATCAATGTAAATCTCCTCTCTCAGGTCAAGCTGTCACCCTTTGTTCTATTGCCACAGGACCTGCTGAAATATTTGTCCCCATCCCCTGGGCGAGCAGGACAGGAAGACTTGAGGTGCACAAACCCCATCTTACAGTGGAACAAACTGCATTTATTTACTTTAGCCAAGGAGGAAAACCCCTGATTTCATCTCTACCTGAGCAGTGTCAGGGGAGAAGATGCCTGAAAACAAAGGTCTCAGATTTATCAGACAAAGGTACAACAAGGTCCAGTGCCCTGGAGCAGCAGCCAAACACACTTGAAATAGAGAAAAAACAATTTTAACGTGAAGCAAATCCAGCCAGAATATCCAAGGGATAGCTCCTGTCACTGGAAATCCACTCGAGGGCAAGTGCAATTCCCAGTCAGTCTGCAGGGGGGGAGAGCCCCAGACCCTGGACAGCTCCTACCTCTGAGCATCTTGAAACCAAAGGAGGGCAGGGATGGATGGGAGATTGGGAATTGGGAATTGCTGGCTGGGCTGGAATTGCCAGAGCAGCTGTGGCTGCCCCTGGATCCCTGGCAGTGCCCAAGGCCAGGCTGGACATTGGGGCTGGACATTGGGACAGTGGGAGCTGTCCCTGCCATGGCTGGGGGGATGGGATGGGATTTAATGTCCTTTCCATCCTGAACCATTCTGGGATTCCCTGGGGTCCCCCCAGGGTAGTGTCAGCCACGGGAATGCTGCCAACCCTTCCCATAACCCTGGGGCAGTGCTGGAGCCTCAGACCTCATCCAATAAACATGGATTTAAAACTCTATTCTTTGTCAGAATTGTTTGTGCATCACAGAATTTCGGCTCCGCTTCTGGTTTTTGCTCCTGGTGAAATCTGAATGCAAACCCTTCATCATCCCGGGTTTATTTATCTGTTTACTGCTTATTTATTTGCTCCCTTTCCTTCTCCCTTCCCCGCAGCTCCTGGGTGTCTGTGGGGAAGCAGAGATAAGTTAATCTGAACAAAACATGGAATACTTGAAAAATTCCTTCCCATCAAATTACAGGGAACAACATTTACTTTTCATCTCTCCTCCACATTTCCGTGTCAGCTCTAATCACTGTCGACATCAGGCAGCTCCTGCCAGGAAGGATTTGTTGTCCTGGATCACTGGGCTGCGTTTCCCCCAGAGATGATCAGAACCCAACAGGCTCCCAGAACTGGGGAGCCGGTGCTGACTGGAACAATTCCAAGGAAAAAACCCAGGAAAAGGCAGTGTTCTCCCCCCAAGGCTCTGTCTGGCTGTAAAATTCTCACTGGAATATTTGAACCTGCTTTTATTTTCAGTGTTGAGCATTTTTGCGGGCTCCTTTTGTAAATGATGTTTTGGGCTGTATTTTAACAACAACACGGATTTCACTCAGTGGCCTTTGGAAATATCCATGGATTCACTGACTTGGTCAAAGGAGCCCTGGGAAAGGGTTCCCTGCCAGCAGGGACAGTGGCCAGGGGTGGTGGCAGTGGCGGTGGTGGCTCTGCCGGCAATGGCCATGCTGGTGCCAGCAGGGGATGGGGCAGTGGCACTGGTGGCACTGGAGGCAGTGTCACTGGTGGTGGAGGTGGCAGTGCTGACAGTGGCTGTGGTGACAATGGAGACAGTGGTGACAATGGAGACAGTGATGGTGGTGGTGACAATGGTGACAATGGTGACAATGGTGACAATGGTGACAATGGAGACAGTGGTGACAGTGGTGACAATGGTGACAATGGTGACAATGGTGACAATGGAGACAATGGTGACAATGGAGACAGTGGTGACAGTGGTGACAATGGAGACAGTGGTGACAATGGAGACAGTGGTGACAGTGGTGACAATGGTGACAATGGTGACAATGGTGACAATGGAGACAATGGTGGCAGCAGTGACAGTGGTGCCAGTGGTGGCAGTGGCAGTGGTGGCAGTGGTGATGGTGACAGCAGTGGCAGCAATGGCAGTGGTGGCAGTGGTGACAATGGTGACAGTGGTGGCAGTGGTGATGGTGGCAGTGGTGGCAGTGGTGGCAGCGGTGACTGCGGTGACAGCGGTGACAATGACAGCAGTGGCAGCGGTGACAATGACAGTGGTGGCAGTGGTGATGGTGACGGCAGTGGCAGCGGTGACAATGACAGAGGTGGCAGTGGTGATGGTGGCAGTGATGGCAGCAGTGACAGCGGTGGCAGCGGTGACAATGACAGCGGTGGCAGTGGCAGTGGTGGCAGTGGTGACAATGACAGCAGTGACAGTGGCAGTGGTGGCAGTGGTGGCAGTGGTGATGGTGACAGCGGTGACAATGACAGCAGTGGCAGTGGTGGCAGTGGCAGTGGTGGCAGTGGTGATGGTGACAGTGGTGGCAGCGGTGATGGTGACGGCAGTGGCAGTGGTGACAATGACAGAGGTGGCAGTGGTGATGGTGGCAGTGATGGCAGCAGTGACAGCGGTGGCAGCGGTGACAATGACAGCGGTGGCAGTGGTGGCAGTGGCAGTGGTGGCAGCGGTGACAATGACAGCGGTGGCAGTGGTGGCAGTGGCAGTGGTGGCAGCGGTGACAATGACAGCGGTGGCAGTGGTGACGGTGACAGCGGTGGCAGCGGTGACAATGACAGAGGTGGCAGTGGTGACGGTGACAGCGGTGGCAGCGGTGACAATGACAGCGGTGGCAGTGGTGGCAGTGGCAGTGGTGGCAGCGGTGACAATGACAGCGGTGGCAGTGGTGGCAGTGGCAGTGGTGGCAGCGGTGACAATGACAGCGGTGGCAGTGGTGGCAGTGGCAGTGGTGGCAGCGGTGACAATGACAGCGGTGGCAGTGGTGGCAGTGGCAGTGGTGGCAGCGGTGACAATGACAGCGGTGGCAGTGGTGACGGTGACAGCGGTGACAGCGGTGGCAGTGGCCGTGCATGCCGCCACATCTACAGCAGAGGGCAATCAAGCGAAGGCAAAGCCGCTCCTCGGTGGGAGCGCGGGACACGAGTGACTCCCACCCTAATTAAGGAGTCGTTAATTGCTGGCGCAGCCCGAGCCCTCCTGCCCGTGGCACAGCCGGGATTTGTGCTTTGATTTGGAGCAGCGGAGGTTTCCCAGCCCCGCCTGCCGCTCCCTGGAGCCGCCCGTGGGCAGGAATTCGGGGATTATTTCTCGCAGGAATGAGGGATGCCAGCTGCCAGCCTGCAACGCTTGGGATGATGAGGGAAATAAAACTCCCCTTCCCCCAGTGGGCTGCTCCTGGAAATGGAGAGACCAGGCATCACTTCCAAAGCTGCTCAACTTCCCAGACCTTTCCAGCAGGCAGGAGAGGAGGGGGTTTTATCCTAAACATTCTGCCCCAGTGAATCCCAGTGTTCCTGGCCGGGGATGGAGGCAGGAATCCCGAGAAGGGAAGGTGCATTTGGGGGCTCGGGAAGAAGGGGAGGCTGAAGGATGTGCTCAGGGTGACAGCGAGGGGTCCCGTCCCTCGGACAGGCACAGCCGGGTTCGGGGCGGCTCTGGGATGGGGATGGAGCTGCCCTGGGCTGTGCTGGACAGGGTGGGAAGAGCCAGCAGGGAATCCTGGCTGGGAGAGGGGCAGGTCTGGCACAGAATTCCCAGAGCAGAAGCCCTGGATCCCTGGCAGTGCCCAAGGCCAGGCTGGACACTGGGGCTGGAGCAGCCTGGGACAGTGGGAGCTGTCCCTGCCATGGCTGGGTGGGATGGGGGGGATTTGAGGTCCCTTGTGACCAAACCCATTCTCTGTTTCTCTTCTATTTTTGATTTTCCCAGTTTTCCTTTTTCTGGCTTGACTCTGCTCCGTCCCTGTCACACGTCCCAGCCACCTTTCCTTCCAGAGAACGGGTTAAATCTGTATCCAGCATTTGCTCCTGAGTTTTTCCTCATTTCATTTCTTCAAATGCGTTTTGCTGACTGACATTAGGAAGGATGTCAAAGAACTTGTGGAATGTGTGTCTAGACAAGAATAATCTAATTTCTACAAGACTCATTTTAAATATCTCATATTACATTTCTGGTGCTCCTGGTTTTAATATCAACTTTTTCTTTTAATGGCTGAATACTCTCTGATAGGAGCCACTGAAAGAGCTGAAGATTTTCAATATAAACTGATGGTTTAGCTACCAAATATCTGAAGAGCTGATAAATTTGACTTTTTATTACTAGTTCCTCTTGACAGGAAGGTGCAGAGCAGTTCTATAACCTGATGCCTCATGAGCTGACAGACCTTTTTCCCCCACAAAATAAATCAGCAACAGCAACAATTTGGATGCTCCTGAAATTGGAAGTGAATTTTGGGTATTTTTATCACATCCTTATTCTTTTTTTCAGTATAAGTGAAATAAAAAAATCTCCTAAGGGGGCAAAAAGAACACTTTGGGATCATGGGGAATATCCAAATGGGTTTGCTGGAATGAGTAGAGGAAGAAAGAATGGAAAATGATGGTTGGCCAGATTATTCTCAAAAAAACAAGGAATGAATAAAGCCACTGTGAAAGCAAATTTACCCCAATAAGCCAAAGATGTAAAGACCTTTTAACCATCATTTATGGACTTGGGGAAAAAAGATGATAGTGAAGAGCAGCTGTGGCTGTCCCTGGATCCCTGGCAGTGGCCAAGGCCAGGCTGGACATTTGGGACAGTGGGAGGTGTCCCTGCCCATCCAGGGGTGGCACTGCGTGGGATTTGAGGTCCCTCCAAGACAAACCATTCCATGTTTCTATGACTATATGGAAATCTCCAGTTGGATGATGTCCATTCAGTCAAACTAGCATTTATTTAGGTTTTGGAAGTGTTTCTATTGTTTTGTGCTCTTTGCTTTAAAGATGAATATTTTGCTGCACTGGGCTGTGACCTACTCCAGGTGTCAGCTGTGGCAGGGACACGGCTGCTCCTGCATTGGAGCTGAATAACACATGGGGGTGTTGGGAATTTTCAGCACAGTTGGAGTTCCCAAGAGATCCAATGCTCTTTTTGTGTTGCAGTTTATTTTAGAGGGCACTGGAGTTTATCCTTTTTCTGGCCCCGAGGCTGCCGGAGCTCCAGGAGCGTTTGGGCAGCGCTGCCAGGGATGCCCAGGCTGGGATTGTTGGGGGGTCTGGGCAGGGCCAGGGGCTGGGATGATCCCTGGGGGTCCCTCCCAGCTCAGGATATTCCAGATCCTGTGCTTTCTGAGAGCAGGGCTGTCTCACACATCATCCCAGCACTGTGGAAGATGAGCTGATGAAACGATCTAGGAAAAATAAGAAATCTGATGTAGTCAGAGCTCAGAGAGAAAAACCACCCCATGCAAGGCTTCCCGGAGCGCTACAATCTCCTGGCAATAAATGAACAGATTGCCATGAATGAATAAACTGCTTAAGACACTAATTCACATTCAGGAGGCCACGGGGCTGGGGATGGGTGAGGATGACAGAGCTGTTTCCCTGTGATCGTTGCTTCATGGAGCTGGAGGAGGCAAACAGAAGGTGGCCGTGCTCTGCACACAAACTGCTGGGCACAGATGGCTCCCGGGGCTCCTGCCCACGGAAACGGGCCAGGAGCGTGTGCCAGCCTGGCTCCCTGCTCGGGGAAAAGGCGTCTGCAGGGGAAACTGCGGGAGGAGCAGCTGAGGGCACCAGGATGGTTCAGCTGGAGAGGAGCAGACTGAGGGCAGAGCTCAGGGGGAACAGCTCTGCTCCCTGGGACAGGGACAGGAGCCAGGGAATGGTTGGAGCTGGGCCAGGGATGGGGCTCAGGCTGGAGATCAGGGAAGGCTCTTCCCCCAGAGGGTGGAATGAGCTCTGGAAAAGCTCCCCAGGGAATGGGCACGGCCCCGAGGCTGCCGGAGCTCCAGGAGCGTTTGGGCAGCGCTGCCAGGGATGCCCAGGCTGGGATTGCTGGGGGGTCTGGGCACGGACAGGGGCTGGGATGATCCCTGGGGGTCCCAGCTCAGGATATTCCGGGATTCTGTGATTCTAGGAGAAAATAAGGGAAGTTTGGGCCATGGATCTGCAGCCCCTGGGGAAAACTGTGGGCACAGCACACATTTGGGATGGCGATCAGGGAATGTTTTAGTGCCCCTCTGCTCATTCCAGTGTTCCTGTGCAGCTGTCACTGCTCAGGCCCCACTGTCCTGAGAGCCAGGGCAGGTGGCGCTGGGAATGCGGCTGCCACAGGACCTGTCCATGGCACTGTCCATGGTGTCCATCAATGGCACTGTCCATGGCACTGTCCATGGTGTCCATCAATGGCACTGTCCATGGCACTGTCCATGGTGTCCATCAATGGCACTGTCCATGGTATCCACCAATGGCACTGTCCATGGTATCCATCAATGGCACTGTCCATGGCACTGTCCATGGTGTCCATCAATGGCACTGTCCATGGTATCCACCAATGGCACTGTCCATGGTGTCCATCAATGGCACTGTCCATGGTATCCACCAATGGCACTGTCCATGGTGTCCATCAATGGCACTGTCCATGGTATCCATCAATGGCACTGTCCATGGTGTCCATCAATGGCACTGTCCATGGTGTCCATCAATGACACTGTCCATGGTATCCACCAATGGCACTGTCCATGGTGTCCATCAATGGCACTGTCCATGGTGTCCATCAATGGCACTGTCCATGGTGTCCAGCAGTGGCACCTGTCCCCAGAGCCCATCCTGATCCCAGAGCCCACCCTGCTGGGGACAGGCACTGGCACCTGTGGGGCCACAGCTGGTGTGGGGTGGTGGTGACTGCAGAAGGGACAGTCAGAGCTGGCTGCCACCCCTTCCCTTCCCCTACCCTTCCCTTCCCCTTCCC